>NC_135725.1:10118156-10418156 GCF_964656455.1 Halichoerus grypus
ATTCAGCTTGTGTTCATCAATAGGGACATCTATGATGTAATTAGCCAAATGCACTGGGAGCTGAGTGCTGAAGTCATTTGTAGAGAACTAAATCATAGTAGGAGCTGTACCGGGTCCTGATGTGTTTGCCATCAATACTTATTATGTTTCGGATTTAATAAGGTATATTACCATGCTGAAAAGAGACCTTTTTACAAGAGAACACTATTTGCGCTTGTTATGGGTTTGGAAAAGGTTTGCTGCAGCTAGTGGAACCACACAGAACTAAAAGAACAGAGCTGGGATCTAAGAGGCGGACCTTGAACCACGCCACTGGACCAAATTATTTCAGAAAGCCCCTTTCTTCTCACGTGACATACAGACGGACAGACAGAACGATGGAGAGTTTTGTATGGCTACCCCTAATACCTCCAGTAAGGAAAGGCATGATCTGAAAGCTTAGTAAATCTGAGAAACAATTTAGGCAATTTCCTGACCAGCAATTACCTTTGATATTGATAGTATTTGTTTAGTAACTTAACTAAAAAGCAAGGGTAAAAGCGTATAAGCTTTTTTTTTTTATTTTTTAAGTAGAACGCTGTTAAATGTACGTTACAGACACCAAAAAGCATACACATGCGTATATAAATACATAATGGCAACCAAAAAAACCCTGGGAACCTATGAAATCTGAAGCCTTCATCTTATTGCAGTTCATAAAGGCTAAATTCGAATTGTCCTATGGATGCAAAATTCCCTGCAAATCCAAGATGATTTATGAATGGCACTGCATGCCCAGGATGTTGCAGATACAAAGAAATGTTTTCCAAAGGCAGCAGACTCTGCTGACATCTTGGTACTCTGGCCAACTAAGAGCCAGCCGCAGAGTCCATGAGCTGATCTGCCCCCCGCCCCAACCCAACCTCAAACCAATGAGAGCAGGTCCTCTGTCAGGAGCCATGGGGACAGGAGGGAGCATTTACTGCCTACTTCCTGTATGCCACATACCTTAACGAAGTGGGTAGCGCTCCAACCATTCACTGGAAGAATTATTCTCACCGGGTGACACGGGCGACCTTGTGGAAGCCAGAGGGCAGTGTGGCACCGGCCAGCCCCCCCCACCCCGTGGTCTCGCTCTCCCTGCGCTGTCCCACCCTTGGGCGCCACGGTTAGTCACTGGCCATGGAACCTTCCTAGTCTCTGAGTTTAAGGAGGCAAAACACCTGACCCTTGTCAGACTAACGTAGCAGCTAGGAAGGAGCGAGTCAGTGCTCCCCGACATGTCCTGAGCCCCCAGCCTGCCTCCTGCCTTCAGTTAGCAGCCAATCTAGGGGACGCCCCTCCTCCCCGTTACACCCCAGCCATGCACCTCCCACCCCCAGTTAACTGATCTGTGACCCAAAGGTGGAGGGGCAGGAATTCTGCAAAAGGAAGAAATGGGGGAGAGCCCCCTTTTGCCCTCAGTTGCCTTGTGGGTGTTTTCTTGGGAAGTCTTCCTGTGACTCCAACTCCAGAGACACACACAGTGTCACCGGCACCGACGGGGGCTCCACGAATCCTTCACGCACGGCTGCACTCCAGAGAAGATGCAAATAAATGAACTCAGCCCGTTTTGAAAAATGCCAGTAGTTTTCAGTGTCTCTACAGTCAATTTAAATCTACGTTGTTTTTACTTTTGTTCAAGGCTTAGCGTTGTCTTCGCAAAGGGGCCTGCTGAAGTTAGGGATGGTGTTTGTTGGCCTTTGTGTGGCCCCTCCTAATAGCAGTTACAGTAAAGATTTCCTCAGTGTCTTCTCGGAGACTAATGTCCAAAACCTATTTTACTACAGTCCTCAAAGGGACCCTCTCCATTTTAATGCAGCTTCATTAAATTTTGTTGGGGGGAAGAGTAATCACTGATCACTGTAAATCATTTTATACCAATTAAAAATTCAAAAGTCAGAGTTAGCCTTTCTGCCTTTCAAGCTGATTCTAATGAGCCTGACACAAGGCTAATTTCAACTCAGAAGGTTCCTCTTAATTATTTTGTGAAACTGCTAATGCCTCGTGTCTGTGGGACTGTAAGAAAAGGTACACTGCTGGCAGCACTAGAAATGGGTTCAGTCCTTCTAGACGGCAATCCAGTGACATGTAATAAGAACCGTGGAACTGTTCATACCCTCTGACCTGGTAATTCCCCTCTGGGGAATAAGCCCAAAGAAAGAGAGAATAATTGGCCCAGAGATGCTCAACACACGACTATTTGCATCATTGAAGATGTTAATGCTTTGCTCTGGTGCTGGGGGTGGGGATGGGGGCAGCTGGGCTTGGGGGGGGGGGAGCAGTGGACAGCAAGCATTCACAGGCAATAAACAATTCCAGATTCTGCTACCCCTTGGTCATGGACAGGCTCCCAGCATTTTTGGAAATGGAAGAAATGACTTCTGGAGACCGAAGTAGAGACTAAAAAGTAAAAACAGAAAAACCTGTCCGTGTGATTTTTTTGTGTGTTCCAATGAAAGGTGGACAAACCTCCTCCAGGCCTCACCGTCGATTGAACCAGCAAGCCCAGTATCTGTTTTCTCTCAAGTAGCCTATTTGTCTACAGAAGCTAAAGGGGCTTTCTTTTACTATTATTTAAAAACAAACAAAAAAACTTTACACATAATCACTCTTACCAGTGCTGGGAAAAAAATTTTTTTAAGATGATTCTAGTGATACTATCTAACCACCTTGCTGCACCCCCCCCAAAACTCCACCTCACTAAAAAACAAACAAAAACCACTCTAACTGCTAAATCTTTCAACATTGCAAAGACCCCTGACTTTTAACTTGAATGATCTGTTGGAAGTCAGTGGGCTGGAACGAATAATTCTCCTCCAGGGATGTGAGAAAACAGGATATTCATGCTTGAGAAAAACTTTCTTCCTCTCTATGTTAAATGCTGTTAAACACCCACTAAGAAACCATTTGAAAATAAGAATATAAGTGGCATTCCTCAATTATTAGCAGCTCCACACCTCGAAGTGGACAGGAAGAAAACAAAAGTGCTGGCCTCTGGTTTCCTGAGTTCGCAGGCCTCAGAGTCTGATGAAAAGCTAATGAAAATTTCTCAAACAACAAATTCTTCCGCTCCGTGATAACTGTCGTGTTTGGAAATAAAATCACGTCCAACCAACAGCACTTAGCAGATATTTAATGTTTCACAATGGGACTCTTTTCCAGAGTGGTACTGCTGCCCTTCTCACTCACATCTAAAATAATTAGGATTATCGGAGCCGTCCGAAGCTTGGCAGGTTCAGTTTGTACTTTCAAACAGCATTAATTCTTGGCACTCGGAACAAGGGATAAAAGGTAAAGATATGAATGGAGATCTTTATTCAACCCGATCTATCACGGATTAGCTCATTCTTTTCCAGTTCATGCCTGCACTCTAGTTAAGGGCAGGGCTAAGCTGTAACTGATGTAATTAGAAACCACAAGCTGAGAAAAATAGCCCTTTATTAATCTCCCCCCATTTACTATATATTTGCTTAAAAAATATATATAATCTTTGAAACAATTAAATGTTTTTTTTTTTTTTTTCCACCTACATGTAATGAAAGGGCAGTGACAAAGAGAGGGCTGTTGAGGATTACGCTCTCCCTGCAAACACATCTTCAGGAGCAGCTCTAAAATCTAACATCCATTTTGAGAGGGGCCAGCTCTGTGCTCTGCGTGTTGTGGAGAGAAGTGGCCGAGCCCCGGCAAATGGGGGTCCCTGTGGTGGGAAGCAGGCACACAGCAGTCCTCCCTCCCCCCTCAACAACAGCATGACCTGTGCAGGCAGGGATGGCCAATGCTAAAAACGAAGTGAACTCGTAAGAGAAAGTAACTATTTATGCACTATTAACAGTACCTCTTCGTGTAGGACGTGGATATACAACTCACAAAATAACACCAGAACAACTCTTTCGTTCTGGAAATCAGCAGAAGCCTATCAGGCAGCCTGCAGAAGTAGCTGCAGAGACCTCCGGCCTGGGGGGCGGGCGGCCTGGGCTCCCAGCCTGGCCTACTGCTCAGGGAACTACGGGACAACACACCAAACCCACTCCCCTACCCACCTACAGAGTCCAACACAAAGAACCCTTTCTCCATCGTTTTAATGTAGTGCACAACAAAGGAAAAGCAAGAAGGGACAGCATTCAGCCCTCCCCCCCCAACCTGGGACCTGGGCAACACCATCTCAGGCCAGACGCCCTCCTCGACCCCCACCCCCCGCCCTGCATGACAGACACTCCTGAACTAAGGCATGGCAGCTCCTGGGGACCCCCATTCCTTGCTTATTTCTTAGAGGGGGTCAAAAACCGACTGGAGTGTCCAAGCAGGCCCATGAATAAGCAAAGTGCCCCAACACCAGCCCCATCCTGATGGGTGCTCAGCATCCCCGAGGACCTCACTGCTCACCTCCGCAAAACCCCCTGCCCATCAGCGGTGGGGACACTGCTGGTGGCTCCCTGACCCCAAACTGTCACCATCAGTCGTAGAGACGTCTCTCTGACTCCTTCATTCCTGAACTCTCTCTGAAGGAAGCAAGTGTGCCCAGGAGGGGTTAACTCATTGTCACTGGCCCCACGGACTTCTCTCACCCAGGGAGGCGGCATTTGGTGATACACACAATCCAAACATTCACACTGGGGGCGCCTGGGTGGCTCAGTCGTCAAGCATCTGCCTTCGGCTCAGGTCATGGTCCCAGGGTACTGGGATCGAGCCCTGCATCGGGCTCCCTGCTCGGCGGGGAGCCTGCTTCTCCCTCTCGCACTCCCCCTGCTTGTGTTCCCTCTCTCACTGTGTCTGTCTCTGTCAAATAAATAAATGAAATCTTAAACAAAAAAACACAACATTCACACTGCCTGGGTTTTCACCAAAACATACTCAGTCTTAAAACCTGCACATAGTGTGGCTTTCGCTTCTCTTAGGTAACAACATCCCGAGACGAATCCTCACAATGGCTGACTCTGCTCTACTTTGCCCTTCAGTGAACCAGACACGAGGCCGACTTTGAACATCAGCATTCTGAGCCCCGGTTTCCCCATTGTGACATGAGGCTAACCACAGGCCACTGTGATAATCAGTGAGTAACAGTGATTTTTAGTTTCCTTATTCCACTGGTCTGCAGTCTACCTCTCAATATCTTAAAGTTAGATTCTTGCTTCTGAAGGTGCAGGAAGTCAATGAGGATTTAGTACAAGGTCTGCTCACACATACATGTGCCTTCCTGACAGCGGGGAATGAGGAACACACTTGTACTTCACTGGGCCCAGAGCCCAGCCGCGGTGTCCCAATCAACCTAATCGTCACTCAGACAATAGGTCCCTTGTGACACAAGCTCTGCTTTTTTCATCTTTGGGGGGGTGTAACAGGATGGCTGGTGTCAAATCAAAATCAAACAGCAGAACGTCTGTGGACATGCTTTATAAACCATACAAAAAATAGTGTTATCATCCAACGATCAAGCAAACCGTTCCTTCAGACAGCAGTATCTGGAAGCAGGAAGAATCTCTTAAGTTTGAGCTTAAGTTTGTCCTAAAAGGTAGGAACTCTGGGAAGTAGTGGACAGAGGCGTCCATGTTCCAGAAGTAGGGGTCTCCCCAGTTCCCAGTCTACAGCGACTGGGTACCTGGAGCCCTGAGAATGGAGACTGCTGGGGCAGCAGAAGCCGATCCTCAGTCAAAGGCAACAAGGCAGAGCCAGGGTAAGGTGTGCAGGCTTTGGTCAGTTCCACACCCTCTGCATGCCTCAGTGTCCTTGTCTGTAAAATGGGGACAGAGGAGAGCACTTAGGATGGATGGTTCTACACAAACCGGTGGGGACCTGTAAAGCCCGATGCAGCTGAAAAGCCCACGGTGAAATCACATAACGCGTCACCATTTGGTGACCCACACGCGGGCCTGGCCACGGCAGCACCTTGGCAGTCTGAGCC
Source organism: Halichoerus grypus (assembly GCF_964656455.1). Classification (NCBI taxonomy): domain Eukaryota; kingdom Metazoa; phylum Chordata; class Mammalia; order Carnivora; family Phocidae; genus Halichoerus; species Halichoerus grypus. The sequence continues at coordinate 10,124,077 of NC_135725.1, forward strand.
CTGTCCCTAGCACCACTTCCTGGCCTCCATCCTCATCCCCGCTGCCCTCAGCGGCCTCTGAGAGTCCGTTCTGAAAGCCTGTGAGCTCTGACAACAGACACCAGCATCTCAATAAACACTGGAGTCTCGGTTTCTTTAATTGTCAAAGGAGGAGAATAATTATGTGTCTCACAAAGCTGCTCTGAGGATTGAGATGGTGTATGACAAAATAGTTTGCAGACTTGATGACTCTACACACTTGTCAGTCATTATGAGTCCCCCCCAATGAGTCCGCAAACTTCTGCAGAAGAAGCGAAGCGAGTCTATGTACCCCACTGTCTACACAGAACCAAGAAATGAGTAAGATGTGTAGTAACACTGGTGGAGAAAGGGAAAAAAAAAAAAAAAGAATTAGTGACAACACAGTTCAAACATCCCTGAATGTTCTCAGATGAGGTCCAATTCTGACGTTCAAGGAAAGGGGACTTTTACTTTATTCATCCTTCTTCTTCTTCTTTTTTTAAATTTTATTTATTTATTTATTTGAGAGAGCAAGAGAGAGCGAGCGAGTAGCAGAGGGAGAGGGAGAAGCAGGCTCCCCGCTGAGCAGGGAGCCCCACACAGGGCTCGATACCTCAGGACCCTGAGATCGTGACCTGAGCCTAAGGCAGGTACTTAACTGACTGAGCCACCCAGGCGTCCCTTTATTCATCCTCTTTTATACATCCAAAGCCTAACAGTTAAAATGAATTCCGAGCCTGTTAGTTTGTGCCTTCTTGAGCACCAGAGTTACACATAACATTTCCCGAGGCTGGGCCCGCAGGCCAGAGCCAGGGCTGAGCAAGGGGAGCCCCCAGAGCCTCCACCAGAAACAGGAAGTCAGCCTACAAGGTGGAAGACAAAACATGTGGTAAACTGAAATAGGCTGAAGACATCTACCACACAGTGCAGTGCACACTGCGGGTATTTAGTAATGGATGAATGTGTGGGAAAGACCACGGGCGTTAGTCTTCCCAGGACGTGCCACAACCACAGGACAGGGCTCACACACACATTGGCAGGAGAGTCTCAAGCCTAACGCCAGTTTTAGGAACTAGAGCGTGCACGGGTTTATTTGCTTCTGTCTGTCAGTCCCGCACAGACTCCAAGCAAAGCCGGGGCACACAGGCAGAGAGGAGCCTCACCAAACACACCCCGGGACAGGCAGTGGCCCTGGGACCTCAGCCTGGGCCAGGGCCGAAGAGCCTGGCTCCCGGGGAGCACATGGGACCCCGCTCGTCGGGGACTCTGCAATGCCAACAAGGGCTCGGGTCCAGGAGCTGTGCCCCGATGGGGTGGTGACACGTGCAGCTGCAAACACAGCTCAAACACGCCCGTGACGGAATCTCAGAAACTAAAGTGGACCAGGCAAGCCGGATGCTCACAAGTCATCTCTGGAGTCGACTTCCCATTTGATCCTGGGACCTGAGAAAACGGAAGGAATCAAACCCAGGAAGAAGGCTGCGTGTGGCATCTGCCATGCTAAAAAACTGGCCTGGCCCTGTCCAGATACTCTGCAACAAGAGAAAAATTTCAAGGAGCCCCGCAGTTTTCTGCACCCTGAGAAGGAGGAAGGGTCACAGATGTTTCAGCCTTAAAGGGTAATATGATGGGCATCCTGTGAAGGCGGAGAAAAAGCATGCAAGTTTTGGACACCACTGCCAGGAGGGCGGGTCACAAGGACACAGAACGCTGCCTTTGAACCTAGCACCCCGGAGGAGCTTGGTTTCTGGCTAATCCACCAGCCTGCCTTTCACTTTGGAATCCTATCATCTTCCATAAAACACACTCTTTAACACAACATTTAAGATATGTAGTTTTGGCTGCATGGTATTATTTTTTTTAATTTTTTAAATTTTATTTTACTCATTTGAGAGAGAGAGAGAGAGAGAGAGAGAGAGTGCATGAGCAGGGGGGAGGGGCAGAGGGAGAAGCAGGCTCCCCACTGAGCAGGAGCTGGATGCAGGACTGGATCCCAGGATCCTGAGATCATGACCTGAGCTAAAGGCAGACGTTGAACTGACTGAGCCACCTGGCACCCCCAGCCACATGGTTTTAAAGAAGTTTTTCATTTAGAGATATCCTGACACTCTGCCACGGAAATGGTTATAAGAGAAAGTTCGTGAGCAACTTCTCAAATAGAACTGGTATAAATTTTGTAGCTTGTAATTCAAAAGTAAATATTGTGCCCCAAATGACATGCTAGAAGCAGGGCAGAGGATGGTGTCAGGTAAATTATTTCATCCTTACTACCCGGGGACTCAGTCTTCTTTCAAAAGCAAATATAGGACTCCTCAGTATGGCCTATCGTTCTACGCCAACTTTTCATTCTCCTTCCTAGCTAGCGTTACAGGAAATCTAAGACTAGTAATTATTAATATTTTCCTCTGGTACAGAATAAGGAAGCAGATGCCAGGACACATCTAAAAAAACATACACCAGATGAAATCAATCAGGATAGAAAATTCCAGGCATTTCCGGACAGGAGGATACATGCCTACTCACAGCCACACAAGCTATTTTACCGCCTAAATAAAACACGCACTCGTGGATGGACAAGGTAAGTTCAGGTTACAGGAGCAAGAATACACTATTTTGGAATGGTTCACGTTAAGGGTGAAGAGAAATAACAAAATAATAGCACAAAGTGCACATTTTTCCAAAAGACAGTTTTTACACGTTTTCTAAGAAAGCTAAAAAAAAAAAAAAGAAGAAAAAAAAGATATTCAATATATGTATTTCTGAAATCATTTTTACGTAAAGTGCCACCTTTTCATTTAGCCCCCAAGAAAGGACTTCCACCCTTTCCGTGGGTCCAGTTAACCTGTGGGTGATAGAAGGCATTCGGGGAATGTGATGGCGCCTTCTCCCCTCCAGGCGTCTATGATATTTTTTAACCGTTTCAAGAGAGAAGAGCTCATGTTTGGAAAAGCATTTTAGTTTGCCTTCAAGAAAACGGTTTCCTGGGGCGTCTGGGCGGCTCAGTCGGCTAAGCGTCTGCCTTCGGCTCAGATCATAATCCCAGGATCCTGGGATCGAGCCCCGCATCCGGCTCCCTGCTCAGGGGAGTCTGCGTCTCCCTCTCCCTCTGCCCCCCAGCTCGTGCTCTCTCTCTCAAATAAATAAAATCTTTAAAAAAAAAATGAAAAAGAAAATGGTTTCCTTTTTCTCCTCAATGCATCCCGTCTGAAGCCAAAGTTCACAGGAGCCTGTGCTTGGGGGCTCCGCAGAATGACCCCCGCCGGCCTCCCGGGTGAGAAGCTCCTGCACAGGGATGGCAGCTGCTGGACTGAAGGAAACCAACCCTGGCAGGTATTTACCAAAGCAGGAGACAAATTGTTACTTCACTCTTCCTTCCTCTGGTCAACAGGATGGTTTCCCTTTCAGGATTTAGTTTTCAGTTTTGAATTTTTTTTTTTTTTTATTGTGGTGAAACACACATAACACAAAACCTATCATTTTAACCATTTTTACGTGTGCAGTTGGGGGGTATTATGTCTAGACACTCTGTTACGCACCTGCCGTCTCCAGAACTTTTTCGTCTTCCCAAACAGAAACTCCATCCAGGAACTGTCCGCTCCCTCCTCCCTCGACCCTGGGGAACCATCCTTCTTCTACCCTCTGTCTCTGCGAGTGGGACAACTCCAGGAACCTCCCATCAGTGGGGTCAGTCAGTATTTCTCCTTTTGCGACTGGCTTATTTCAGTGCACATCGTGCCCTCGAGGTTCATCCATGTCGTAGTGTATGGCAGGATTTCCTTCCTTTCGAAGGCTGAGTAATACCCCACGGTGTGTAGACACCACACTTTGTTTACCCATTCATTTATCAATGGATGTGCGGGTTGTGTCTGCCTCTGGCTATCATGAATAATGCTGGTATGCTCGGTGGTGTTTCTGTTCATGTCCCTGTTTGCAGTTCTTTCAGGCACATCCCCAGAAGTGGGATTGCTGGATTATATAGTAATTCTGTACTTAGATTTTTGAGGAATTGCGAGACGGGTTTCCACAGCAACTATACTGATATTCCCACCAGCAATGCACAGGGGTTCCAATTTGTCTGCATCCTTGCTGCCACTATTTTGTTTGAATAATGGCCATCCTAAGGGGTACTTGGTCTTTTTTTTTTTTTTTTTAAGATTTATTTATTAGAGAGAGCGAGCATGAGCAGTAGGCACAGAGGGAGAGGGAGAGAGAATCTCAAGCAGACTCCCTGCTGAACGTGGAGCCCGATACGGGGCTCAACCTCACGACCCTGAGATCACAACCTGAGCCAAAACCAAGAGTCAGCCGTTTAACTGACTGTGCCACCCAGGTGCCCCTGATCTTTTTCTATTAATCCCTTCCCTCGATTTCTCCCCACACTTCTTAATGCTGACTTACTGTCCTGTCTGCACTGTATTACCAACAAATTTAACTGAAGAGTTGGCCTCACCGCCCACTCGCTGGGTTACCCCTGGCAAACTGGTGGCTGTCTTATTCCCAGGCAAGTTTTCTCCAGGTCACCCATTACGTGCTGATCATCACAGCCCACGGCTGCTCCGGTCTTTCCTACTCCCCTCAGGGGCACTAGACACTTGACCTTGCCCTTCGCCCTCCACCTTCTGCTGTGGCTCTCCCAGCTTTCTCTGCCTTCCTCTCTTCTCTAGCCTCTGCCCTACAGACTTTCTCGAAACTGCGTGACTTGGTCCCCCCCTGCCACACAAGCTTTAAATATCCCCTCCTTGCAAATGACTACTTCACAATTTATATCTCTTGCCCTGATTTCTCACTGAGGACTATTTCTGTATTTTCAATATCTGCTGGACATCTCCATCTGGATGAGCTCCCTGCAATGTAAATTCATAGTGTTCAAAATTAAGCCCACCATCTGTCCCCACAGAGTAAACCCGACCCTCCTCTCTTGGGTCCTGAGCACGCCCACTTCACCTTGCTCAGGCTCCAAGCCTCAGGATTATCTTAGGAAATTTCTCCCGTCACCTCCCTCCCACCTCCAAGCACTGGCAGAGTCCTGCTCATGGGAACCCCACGGAGCTCTATCTCCCCCTTACCGTGACCCCATCCCTCCACACCCCAGACTGGATCCCACCCTCATTACCTTGTACCTGATCTGCTAGCCTCTGGCTGTCCGGCTCAGTCCTCCCTCTCTCCTGCACTTTACCCTGGATGGCCACTGTGCTTCCAGAGGCCTGTCTCCTTTCCTCAATCAACACCTCTCATGGCATGTGGAAACATCCAAACCCACTGGCCTGGCATCTGAGGAGCAAGCTGATTCCCCACATCTCTCCTGCACTGGAATCCTGTGGCAGATTCCTACTGCTCTCCACCCCAGCGCAGACCCAGGATCCCTGCCTTTGATATGAGCTTGTGCTGGTCTCACTGTCCCCCAATCTCCACACGTCAAAACCCAGCTCCAAGCCACTTCCCTGGTCTCTCTCAGCAGAAACAATGTTTGTGGCCTTTCTTGTGGTTCTGCCACTCCCATCTCCCTACCCTCTTCCCCTTCCATCACTGACCTAACAACTCTCCCCGAAGAACAGGGAAGGGGGTGCCTGGCTGGCTCAGTGGGTTGAGCATCCAACTCTTGATCTCAGCTCAAGTCTTGACCTCAGGGTTGTGAGTTTGAGTCTTGCGTTGGGCTCTGTGCTGGGCATGGAGCCTACTTAAAAAAAAGAACAGGGTAGGATCTACGTTGTATTTGTCTCTGGGGCCCCTTGGTGGCCATCCGTTAAAAGCCATACACTGGTAAGCACTCGACAAGTGGTCATTGATGAATAAATGAGAGAATGAGTAACTCACTGGTCAAAGCCAGCTGAGCTGTCTCCTGGACCCCACGTAGTCATGACCAGTACAGGAACACGGCCAGGAGGCAGCTGTCAGGACAAGGGCAAAGGGATGGCCGCCAGCCCCACGTCCAGGAAAGGGAAAGAGCCAGGAGAGCCGCGAGTACAAGAAGAGATGTGACAGTGAACCTGAACCCTTAAGAAAGGTTCAGCATCTTGAAGGCAAGAGAGAGGAGGATCTACTTATAAACCTCCCTGTGGTCAGAGGGTGGGAGGCGGGGAACTCTGGCAACAGCAGGAGAAATGATCAGTCATTTGGGAAATTCATTTCTGGGAAACAGCTAATTTCTCAATGACGGAGAGTTAATGAGGCATCATGAATTGACTTTTTTTTTTTTTTTTGGCGGGAAGGTGGGGGCGAGGCAGAGGGAGGGAGAGAGAGAGAGAACCTTAAGCAGGCCCAGCCCAATCCGGGGCTCGATCGCATGACCCTGAGACCATGACCTGAGCCGAAATCAAGAGTCAGACCCTCAACTGACTGAGCCACCCGGGCACCCCCTGAATCTACTCTTAACCGCAGTCCCTGGACACCGCAACTTCGCTCTGGACACTAACCAAGATATGAGAACAAGTGGAACTGGAGGACCGAAAGGCACTTGTTTTCTCCGCAGTGAAAGAACCTTACAAAACTACTACCTTCAACAAGTAGGTAATGTGGTGTCATCAGACAGGTTTTGGAAAGACTGCTTTTATTACTGACTGACCGAAGATGCGAACACCACAATAAACAGGCTTCATTCCACAGACGTGCAGAGACCTCCAGCCTCAACAGGCCTCACGGCGCCCCTGACACACGCATCCACAGCGGCCAGGGGTTAGTGTGCAGAGCGAGTCTCGGCTAATCTCAGGGATGCTATCTTCCAAACCCTGAAGTTTTGGAGATTCAAGTCTGTAGTCTATCAGAATAACTACTAAGAAAAAAGCTTTTCAGCTTTAAAAAAAAAAATGATCAACAAGAAGCATATAAATTTCACTGACTCCGACTAACCCACAGGGCAGTGTTTGGTCACAATATAATTGATTTCGCCCTTAATGCTACTGTTGAAAGTATTTAAATGGCCCAGCACGGACTCCAACCCCCACACTCTTCCTCGATCCCCCATTCCAAGTAGATCAGGTATTTTCACACTTGGTTCATCTTCAATGAAGACTGTAATTAAATCTTTAATTTGAAAACAAGAGTGAAAGTCCAGCACTCTGCATTATCGGCTGCCCTCGGAGCTGAGAGCAAAGAGCAATCAAATAACAAATGGTGACCTCAGCTCCTTCAAGCTCAAGTAACCTGCTAATTCAGAAGGTCCTGGCTCGTATCAAAAGTGACCAATTCACTCGTGGAGGTGCCTTCCGCAGCCACCTGGGCAGCCCCCTGGGAATCAGAAACGTTATCTAAATTGCATGAACTGTCAAGTTTACGTGCTGACCGGCCTTTTGATGACACCATCATTTTCAAAGCATAAATTTCAGAATTTATGCTTGATGCTTTATTTCGTGTCCAAGGGGTAAAGGAGAAGCCTGTTAGGGAGCTGGGTGTTCTCAGGATTGTGACGACTCCCGGCCCTTTTTACTTTCTCATCCACCTCCAGAACTTGCTAAAACTCTTCTCCAGCATAAGGAAAGGCAGTGTAGTGCAAACGAGTTACCTAATTCTTAGAGTATTTAGTAAGCACCTGCTCTGTGCCCTGCGTGGCTGTAGCCACAGGGAATAGGGCCGTGAATAAAACGAGTCTCTGTTCTCACAAGGAAAACGCCGGGCACACCTGCAACCAGAGACACCTGGGACCGGATTCCGGCTGGGTCACTTACTGGGGATGTGACCGTGGGAATGATGTCACAGCTCTGAAGCTCGACTCCTCATCATGTATTCATGGAAAACAATAATGTTAAAGGCTGTTGCACTTAAAAATAAGACAGACCGAGTATTCGGTTGACACTAGTGTCCTTCCTCCCGTAGTAAGAGAGCAGATCATCAGTACGTGCTTCAAATGGACAGCAGGGGCCATGTGAGGCAAAATCAGGAGGAAGGTGGTGTTTTCTTCTCCATCCTGTTTGATCCTTTGCGTCTTTCTCACCTGTTTGCACGTCTTCTCTGCTGTTAGCAATCTGTGGGCCCTGGCCCTCTTCCCTGGTCTCCCCTCTGCCAAATCACCCCTTCCCCTTCACCTCAACCCGCTCCAGAAACAGTTCTATCTATTCAGGAACCACTTGGGGAGCTCTTGATGAAAAGCACCCAATTAAACTAGTTCACGAGGGAAATGAAGGCTTCATGCTTTGACCCTCTTGTCAATGTTTTCATTTTCTTGACACTGCGGGGACGTCATCTGGAGGCAGGGCAAATTTCTAAAGTGCTGCCTGTCCCGCTCAGTACACAGGACGTACTGTTATCAAGTGGGTACATCCTGAGTGTCACTTTGACTAGGTCAGGGTTTCATAATGTACAGCAAAGACATTCTTGCTGAGTGAGGTTCTGGTCCACGCACAGCATGTGGCCCCCTCCCCAGCACGGAGTGACAGCCTTTAGAGCATCTACTGGTAAGAGAATCTCCCGCTGATAATCAGCTTCCCTTCCTGGAGCTTAATGAGAATGCAGTCCTAGGGCGAACCCAAAAACCACTGGTATTTTAAGAAACGAAGTTACAAGACAATTGCTTTCCACTACGAGTAACTGTTTTCTAGCACTTCACGGAAGCTCCAGAATCCTAATGAAGTGTTTGTTGGAGTGCTGAATAAAATGAACTTCTAATTATTTTTGTTAGGAAGTAGTGTTAGTTTTCACACTAAACCAGGTAAAACTGAGAGAAAAGGAAAAGACACAAATATTAGCATTAGCTAACCGTGTGCTTGGGAGGTAAGGGGGGAAATTTATCATGCTAAACCAAGGTCATGCATTTATGTAAAAGTACCTAGAAGCTTCTGTGTCAAACTAAACTATCAAATACCAAAGGACCTAAGTTTGCTACCTGTGTTTAATAAACATGTATTATTTTTGTAGTAATAAAAAGTGATAGAAAAAGGCAGAAAGGAAGGATAAAAGGAAACGAAAGAAGCCAGAGGCCATGCTGGAAACCCAGCCCCCCTGCGTGAACTGTAGGAGGGAGCTCTTTAATGAGTGCAGGCCGTGGCCACTGGGAGATGAAACAGGGATTCTGAGGAAGGCTGGACCCCCGGCCTCAGGCACGAGCTGAGTGCTGACCTAGGTAAGCAGGCTTGTGAAATGAGCCTCAGCCCACATTATTTATTAGCATAATTATTAATAATAATCGTTATCATTCACTGAGGCCCTATCGTGTTCCAGGCTGTACTTTGCTTATCAAATCTCCACAAAAAACCCTTTGGGGAGGTGGGTAGTAATAACCTCATTTGTCAGATTTTACAAACTGAGGCCCGGAGATGGTGATTAACATCCAAGGTCACACAAGCGCGGCGAGTCAGAGCCAGGATGTCCTTAGGCCCTGAGCTGGGACTGACCACCGCAAGGCCGCAGAGCCTAATGAGCGGTTTGTGGGCTTGCTGTCTCTGCCCACCTACTGCAGACTGCACCCAGGGAGCCCTCTGCCCACAGCCCTCCTCTTCCGCGCATTCACAAAGTTGCTGCCCGAGTTCTTCCCCAGAAAGCCACAGTTCTGCCGAAAGAGATGGCTCAGACGTCCAAGCATCACCTGAACTGGAGGTTCACCTTCTGAAAATGAATCCAGGAAGAGGCAGCTACCCCGGGGACCCTAATTTCCACATCTTTTAAATCTATTTTCCAAGCAAAAGAGACTTCAGGGATCCATCATGCGATTCGGTGGAGTGAAGGGTTGGGGGCAACTTACCTGTTTGCAGCTGATGGTCAGGTCCTGGGGTGCTTCAGAAAATAAAGTCGGAGTCACTCGGCAGAACCCTGCATTCTCTTCCAAAGCCACCTCCTGCTGCAGAGCCTTGCGAGCCCCAAAGCAGCAGAGTGCGGAGGGGGGACAGTGTGTCTGGGCCAGCAGGGAGGCTGCCAGGGGCCGTGGGGTGCTGCTTTCTACCAGGACCCCGGGCACCTGGTAGGACAGTCTGACAGAGAACCGTAAGATCTGGGAATCTAAGAGCTGCCAGACCCTAACATGTCCAAAGAGCATTCAAAGGATCTTATCTTTCCCAAGTTGCATGTGCCTCGGGAGAGGAAAGGGGACAACAGACCCTTCCTAATGTAAACGCTTGCTTTCCCCCTCATCCAATCTAAGAGCATGATGACCGTTCCGCAAAGCACACATCTGACCGAGCAGGGGCAGGTTGGCACCAAGGCAGGACGCACCCCACAGACCTCACGCTCTTAGCATGCTCCCCAAGCACAGAGAGGTACCAGACAGCCCAATTCTGGGCAGATCCATATAGGTGAGTTTTCAGAGTAGATAAGTAATTACCCAGTTCCACCTCTTGTGACCTCTCATGAAGTCAGGGTGGAGACAATGAAAAATGAACCAATTCACCCCAGCAGGCTCCAGCACCTCGCAGTCAGCATATCAAGGGCTCCTGATACATCTAACAAGTGCCATGGCGCCTGACCGGGGCCACCAGCGGGAAAAACCCATCCATCAGTGAAACTAACACAGAGTCCGCATCCTGCTCAGATCGGAAACCAGAGCGTCAGGAAAGGGTTCACGGTACAATAATTAACTCCTGGATTCACGCAGCAACTGTCTTTAAGGGCAGGTCATCTTTGGGGCCTCGGTTTCTGTATCTTCAAAGCTCGGAGGTTGGGCTCAATGCTTTGGACCTTCTCTCCCTGAACGAAAATTCTGTGTTATGATTCCCACTGTGTTACAGTTTCTCAAATCTCCGTTTCCTTTAGGCTCTAAAGGGTTAAGTGCCTGCTCAAAGTCAGTTACCTGAGTATGAAACAGAGCTGGGGAGTTCAACATCAAGTGATTACTTCTGAAGCAAGGAATTAAGACCTTTTGCTTCCCTAATAGAGACATTAATGTTTTCTGTCAATAAAGGATTAAGTAAGTTCTTTCCAATCACTGGGATTTGGCCACTAAAAGGGATGTTCAATCTCTCCATCTTTGTGCTGCTGAAGAAAGTGGCTTCAGGTGACAGGTGACAGTTTCTGCCTCAGAATCAAGCACTGATCATGTTATGATGACTCGATGGAAACCACATTAGTTAATTTTTCACAACCAGTCTCCTAACACTACTGGTTCTTGACGGGCTCAGTCTATGAATCCAGTTCTTGAGGAGTGTTAATTACTGCTTTTGTGAGGATCTCCGCTGTTGTCCACATGACCTCCTGGACGTGGACACACACCCCTTAGCACAGAGAGGATGCATCCCCAGCCTCTCCTACAAAGGAGACAGTGCATTTTCAGCTGCACTGGAAACACAGTTGTCTCTACACTGCGTCAGCAAGAAAGCAGGTGGATCACCTCCTCCTTCCTGTATTTTGGGCTGCCTATTAGACTCGGTCCTCTCGTGACAAGAAAGCAGCCACAGAGACGAGAATGCCTGGGGTCTTTACAAGCACCTTTGCTTGTCCCAGAGCCGGTGTTCTTATGTGGACATGGACTGGGATTCAGTGCAAGCTGGCTGTAGATGCACCAGGCTGGGGGGCTTGGCCTGGGATCTGTCACCTGCTCTTGTCCTTTCCCTGTAGGCACTGCCCAGATGCTAGACAAGAGCACCTCCCTTCCTGCCAGGCCACTCGAGAGGGGCTCTGGCTCTCTGATGGAAATGAAAGCCATCACCAGACTTCATCTTCCACCCACCAGACTGACCAGAATACAGAAGTTAATAGTCTCATGCTAGCAAAGCTTGGGGGAAGCAGTGTCTTCATACGGTGCTGCTAGTGAACCAGTGCTGCTCAGTGTGGCGGTTAAGGGGACATTTGATACAACCTGAGATGCAGGCTTTCTTTGAAATGCCCCTTCTTACCATCTCCCCAGCGTGTGATAAGGTTCTGCAGCATTTGTATAAAACAACAGGACTGTCAATCAACAGAGAAATTAACCAGTAAACTGTGGTCCATCCAAACTGCAGAACAGTATGCACCAGTTAAAAAAAATACAAAGCAGGGATTCCTGGGTGGTCAGTCCGTTAAGCACCCAACTCTTGGTTTCGGCTCAGGTCATGATCTCAGGGTCGTGGGATCGAGCCCCGAGTCGGGCTCCGTGCTGGACACGGAGCCTGCTTACGACTTCTCTCTCTCCTTCTCCCTTACCCCTGCCCTTGCTCACACGCACGCTCTCTCTAAATAAATCAATCTTTTTTAAAAAAATAAAGCAGACTTACATGAGCCAACATGAAAGATTTCTAAGACCAACTGTTGAATGCAAAAAGTAGATGTGAGCAACAATGTGTTTGCTACAACCCCACTTATGTTAAAAAGTCAAGCAAACTGCGTATTTCTACAGAAACCCGTATCTGCATGTGACTTCGCAGCAAAAAGTCTGGAATGACGTAAGTAAGAATTTAGCTTCTGAGGCAACCAAGGAAAAAGACCACAACACAGTACACACACTGAGATTACAACAGGTTACAAAATATGTGTATTTAAAAAAAAAAAAAAGACAACTGTCAGGAATTATAGACAAAATAAAAATAGCAGTGTTTTGTTCATTTAGGAAAAAAATAAAGTTATTTTAATTCACTCAGAAACATGTTCTGAGAAACCACAGTTTTCCAAGTTATTTTTAACTGCTCTCTTTTAAATCTGACTTAAAAAGGTAGTTTTTTAGATGAATAAAGCATGAAAAATAGCTATATGGCAAGTTTCATCTTGATGGAAGAATGAAATGCCTGATTGCAAACTACTTTGAAAGAAAAAATATAGAGAGTCTAGTGATATTGTTCTTATGAGCCACTTGAAGCTATTTTGATTTTTGGAAATGCTACTCTTATATGCGGTTAAATTTGCAGTGCGTTTTTACCCCCAATCTGTTGTAATACAGCAGGTCTTCAGTGAACAATTCTAGACGATTCCTTTGGTTAAGCTGGTCATTTTGGGATGTGTGCTTTAGGCAACTAGATCTACTAAATTATCTTGTTAACTCAATAACCTTCTAAAATACAACTTTACACACCTCCCAAAGCAAACAAGGGACTAGACTAAAAAATATACCATGATGTCTATATGTAGAAGAGTAATACTTTATGACACATTCCCTATTATTATAAGTGTGATATTATAATATAGGCACAAATAAAATGTTTGGAATAAAGTCAAATTTAAAGCATGTCAAAATCCAGATGCTTGAATCAGGCTTGGCTCCATGGACACAAAAGATGTGGTTACTTATGAATAAGAGATATGAGATTCAGGGGACAAGAGATTCTGTCCTCAAAAGACACCTGCTACCCACAGACCAAAATATCTGAGATGCCACCATTAAAGATTCATTTCTTCAGAATAAACACTGATGTCCTTTGAAAATGCAAATAATCAGGAGAACTATGACATAAAGCCAGTCTTATTTTACCATGTTATTTATCAGACTGTTTTCTCTTAAAAGAGGCGGGCCACAGGGGAGCGGGCTCCAGAGAGTAAGAACAAGGCCTAGATGTGTGTGTGCCCTGACTCTGTGAGAAAGCTGGATAGGATGCTGAAAGCCAACCCTATCAATCCCTCCATTTCTTTCCTGGAATTGGCCCTGCCTAAAACACAGTCAACTGTAATCTTTCTAAGAATTTTGGCAGGCAAAAACTCCATCGGGAACATACAATTAAGATCATGCAATTCCTAAAAAAAAACAATGGTAGTTAACTACAACTTACTGAACACTGACCACATGCTATATGCAATAGTAATCCTTTGTCATACATTACTTTGCTCGATTCACTCTAAAAAAACTTAATGAGATGCACTCTCACCTTCAATTTATGGGTGTAAAAACTAAAGTTCAGACGGAGGAAGACACCTGTCCAGGGTCATGTGGCACTAAGTGACAACCCAGGTCTGGCTGACACCAAACTCAATGTTCCATTATTCAATGGTGCCTCATCCCCCCCCCAAAAAAAATTACAAAGGAAAAGAAAGTAATTTGACCACGAATCACTACTGAAGCCCCCAAACCAACCACATTCTCTGAATGGTCACTCATACTTTTAATCTTTCTTTAAATACATATATTTTGGTTAAGAAAGGTAAAAAGAGCTTCTTTCCCAGGATGCCTTTCCTGCCTTTCTTACCACAATAAATCATCTCTAGAATGCGGAAATTCATCAGTAACTGGAAGCTTCTGGTGAATCTTCAGCATGTTAATCTCAACCGGTCTTTCCAGTCCCTTTCCCTGGCTGATGTTCCCAGATAGAAAGGAAGGCTGTTTGGCCATGGGCCATAGATGCCACCATCCCAATAACTTCTGGACTCTAAGGAAATAAAAGTAATTCACATTACCCAAAATCCAGGACGTAAGGGTTAGGCAGCTCTGTGTTACTTTCATGGAAAACAGAGCTGGATTAATTCTTTGTCCTATGTGATTTGAAATGAGATTCCTACGAACAAACAGAACTAAATGCCTCTGGTGCCTGGCTTACATCCACACAACTTTATGTTGGCTTTTAGTCCTTTCCTCACTCCTCCTCCTTGGAACTACCACCCAATACATCACAGCACACCAGTCCTTGTTGTTTCGAGTTCTGCTCTTCAGTAGAGCCCAAGCTGAGACAGACATCCTTTATATCCCACCAGGTAGCAGAATATAGTGGTCACGGGGGTGGGGTGGGGAGCACGGACATGAAAGACAGATGTGAGTTCAAATCCTGGCCATGCCATTCATTGGCCCCATTATTATTATTATTTTTTAAGATTTTTATTTATTTGAGAGCGAGAGAGAGACAGAGAGAGACAGCAAAGTGGAGGGGGGGGTAGAGGGAAAGGGAGAAGCAGACTCCCCGCTGAGCAGGGAGCATGACACGGGACTCCATCCCAGGACCCTGGGATCATGACCTGAGCCGAAGGCAGGCATTTAACTGACTGAGCCACCCAGGCGCCCCCACTGGCCCCTTCTTTGGGAAACTGACTTACTGAAGCCTGTTGGCTTTATTAACACAAATACCCATACACGTTTTCGGTTGGGACTGAAAGAAAAATCTGGAAATAATTTCAAAAATCTCTTTAAGAACAACTCGCGTTAGGTCAATCAAAATCTACGCATAAACAAATAAATTCATCTGATGGTGCTAGAAATGACCAATAAAACCAACGAACCTTTGGAAAATCTGAACATGAACACAAGAAACATATAAAGAGAAAAGCATTAAACACAAGACAGTAGATGTAGGCACAGGCGTAGTGTTTTTAAAAATTTAAGAGATTTTGTAATTTCATAGCATTCTGTTTCATCCTATGAGCTTATGACAACCGTGACGCAAGGAACATGATAAGAATAGCAAAAAAGGGGCGCCTGGGTGGCTCAGTCCTTAAGCGTCTGCCTTCGGCTCAGGTCATGATCCCCGGGTCCTGGGATCGAGCCCCACATCGGGCTCCCTGCTCAGCAGGAAGCCTGCTTCTCCCTCTCCCTCTGCCTGCCGCTCTCCCTGCTTGTGCTCGCTCTCTCTCAAATAAATAAAAGCTTAAAACAAAACAAAAAAACACCAAAAAAGGAAAGTAGGTTGAGCTCACTTATGGTGGTAAGTACAGAAGTCCTAATAAAGAGAGGTAAAGTGAACCCAACAATGTATTAAAAAGATAGTGCCTCATGACCAAGTAAGATTTATTCTAGGAATATAAGGATAATTCTACATTAGGAAATCCATTAATGTGATTTACTACGTTAAAAAGAGAAAAAAATCACATGGCTATTTTGATGGATGCCAAAAAGACATGGGATACAAAGGTAGGGCCCACTCTTGTAGATATTCACGGCATTACCATAACACACACTGGGGAGCGAGGGAACACAAAGTACATCAATCCATACATCAGAAACGATAAAAACCTCACTCTGAAACCTGTTTTTCTGTATTTCTGTATTTTCTGATTTCTGTATTAGTTGATTTTTTCCCCCAATGATCTTGTACTGCTTTTTGTAAAAATAACGATAGCAATGGCCTGGCATGAAGCCTTCAACTAGGAGTTAGGCAGAGAACCACCCAAAGCCATCTCCAGGCAGTTGTGGTCTGTGGTAAGTGCCAATAAAGAAATAATAAAGCTCAAAGAACGAATGAGGAGAAATGAGGAGTATTAACAGAAAGGGATGCTTGGGTGGCTCAGTCCGCTAAGCATCTGCCTTCAGCTCAGGTCATGATCCCAGGGTCATGGGATGGAGCCCCGCATCGGGCTCCCTACTCAGTGGGGAGTCTCCTTCTCCTTCTGCCGCCTCCCCCAGCTCGTGCTCTCGCTCTCTCTGACAAATAAACAAATAAATCTTTAAAAAAAAGAATATTAACAGAAAATAGGAACAACTATTTTTAGTATGTGCGGAGAAATTTCCTTCTCCAGCAGGACCAGGGAGAACTAACCCTGTTGCAGTTCATTTTGGAGCAACTCATGATCTACGAGTTCTAGAGCCGGCTACTTCAAGAAGAGGACGCCGCCGATGAGGGTGCTGGGAGCGCCAGGGAGGGAGTACAGATTGTTCCCGTACATGGGACAGCTGGGAGGGAGTTCCACAGCAACGAGCAGTTAAAAGTCCTTAATAGCCTGGTGAGTGGCTCCCGGAGCAGAGGGTGGACACCAGGGTCACCTCAAAAAGAAAGATCTTGAACCATCCAGGACACACAGATGAGCAGGAGTGAGGTCAGGATGCAGCAGTTATGGAAACAGGAAGGCTTTTTAGGGGAAAGGGTCCATGAGGGATGACTGTGGTATCGCCCCGGGGGCATCCCTAGAACACTGGGGCTGAGGCAGCTCAACCAGGGAGGGGCGGGGGGGCAGTTAGAAGGCCACCCTGGAGCTGACAACCCCACCACCCCTCCTCTCCCGGATCAAGGATTGCCTCAGACCTTGGCGTAAACTTAGACTGTTACACAGCCCTGTAAATATATATATACACACACATATATATATATATATATTTTTTTTTTAAGATTTTATTTATTTGACACAGAGAGAGCGACAGCAAGAGAGGGAACACAAGCAGGGGGAGTGGGAGAGGGAGAAGCAGGCTTCCTGCATAACAGGGACCCCGATGCGGGGCTCCATCCCAGGACCCTGGGATCATGACCTGAGCTGAAGGCAGATGCTTAACGACTGAGCCACCCAGGCGTCCCTATATATATATATATATATTTTTAAAGATTCATCTATTTTTTGAGAGAGAGAGAGAGTGTGTGTGAATGGGAGAAGCGCAGAGGAAGAGAGAGAGAATCCTGAGGTAGACATCTTGAGGTGCATGGAGCCCGACACAGGGCAGGAACCCAGGACCCCGAGATCATGACCTGAGCCAAAACCAAGGGTCAGCTGCCCAAGCGACTGAGCCACCCAGGCACCCCAATCCTGTGAATGTATTTAATGCCACTGAATTATACACTTTAAAATGGCAAAAATGGCCAATTTTATGTTTGTTTGTTTGTTTTTTTTAAAGATTTTATTTATTTATTTGAGAGAGAGAATGAGAGAGAGAGCACATGAGAGGGGGGAGGGTCAGAGGGAGAAGCAGACTCCCTGCCGAGCAGGGAGCCCGATGCGGGACTCGATCCTGGGACTCCAGGATCATGACCTGAGCCGAAGGCAGTCGCTTAACCAACTGAGCCACCCAGGCGCCCCCAATTTTATGTTTTATGTATATATATACACATACACACACACACATATGTATGTGAGAGAAAAAGCATAATCACAAATCAATGATTATTAGTGCTTCACTGAGAGAGGCGTTGCTGACACGGCCCAGCAAGCCTCATGGAGCAGGGAAGTGGAGGAAGACAGTGGCCCAACCGAAAGGAAAAGAGCAGAGAAGGAAGACAAGAGGAGACACGGAGACGGTTCTTTCAGCCGCCGCGGACTGAGAGAACGGCTCCCGGCGCCGGAACCAGCTCCATCACAGCAGCCGTGTGCGCAGCCCAACCACGAAGGGCCGGACCTCCGAGCCCCTGAATCTGCAAAAGGAACGAGCGCAGCCCTCTGGATGGTCTCTGGCAACACCCAAGGTAAAGGAGAACCAGGTGGCACACGCCTTTCACACGGAAGTAGCGCCCAGCAACCCAACCAGAGAAATGCGTTTTCCAAAGCGCGGTTCCTGGGCCCAGGAAGGTCTGGGCGAGACGGCGCGCCCTCTCCCCCGGCCCCGGGCCCCACCGGCTCAGGTGAGGCGCCCGTCTGAGGCAAGGCTGACACCCACAGTGGGTACGATTACCATCAAGGGTGCCCAGCCTCGAGAATGATTTGGGGATAACTGCGCTTGCTGCGCGGGGACCCTTTCCTATCAGTACACAGAACAATACCCGATAAACCTCTTTGGTTTACAGCAGCTAAGTGCTATTCACAGGATTAAAAAATGAGCAAATCATTTGCCTCCATTTCCTGGAGACAAACATTTGGTTTGATAAGTAAACAAAAAGTCATTTATACTCAAAAGACCACTCGCATGGGTAGAAACAGTTCTGATTTACCCCACGGGCTCTGGACGGGGTGTCATTCATTTCAGTCCACTTAGCGCTGTAACAACTGCTTTTCAAAAACCGACATTGATTCATGAAAATGAACACACGGACTCTCTGCAGCATAAACCCCGACAGCCTCGGGCAACAGAAATGTAGCACAAGGCACTGGAGGCCGGGATGAGGAAGCGAGCAATTACGCCGGTATTTAACGCAATCTATTGCTCATCAGAAAAGCGCTTAGCACCGGAGTCAGACCCAGACAGCCACTTAACTGTCCCCTCCAGCGATTACACTCTCTCAACCCAGGAGTGTGTCAAATTAAAACAACTACACATTGACTTTTTGCTTCTGTAAACATTAAGGGGTGATTGACAACTTCAGCTGCTGCCAGCCAGGCATTATCATCCGCCCCTTCTTGCTTCTCTGCTCCCCGCTGCGTAGACTGTCTCCTTAGCAAGATTCCCACGGAACGCCGAAGGGTTTCAGGGCTTTCCCCCCGGGGGCTCACCTAAGGAGGGTCTACCATCTCTTACATGTGACCAGCTTCAGATGACCTTATAAAAACTGGGCATTTTAAAATGTAATATTTGTCGTTGTCTTTTAGGAAAGCTCTATGCACTTCCAGTTAGGAAAATGGAAAAGCAGCCAGTCTTTTTCCCACACTACTATTCTCACTGCTCTACTATGATCCTGATTTTGGAAGGATTCCCTTCCCTTCTTATCCTCTTCTCCTTTATTTCACAACTGTAAGGTAGGTGGATAAAAGGTATAGTGAGACAGCAGAGAGAGACAAGTAAACAAAAGTAAAAAAAAAAATAAGCAAGAAGATCTGTTCACCACTGATATCCTGGTGAATCAACTGGCAACGTGACAGGCTTGTTCTGTGGAATCGACACGCAATGCCTAATGTTCTCTGATGATCATCGAAAAAGGCCACAGGCAAGTGTTGAGCGTTAACCCGTCTGACACTCTTCCCCCTTGGTGCCAAGACCGTTCAAAGGGGAAAGGAGTCTTCAGTAAGGGAAAACTGGATATCCACATGCAAAAGAGTGAAGCTGGACCCTTCTTTACCTTATACAAAAATGAACTCAAGATCGATCAAAGACCTAAATGTTACAGCTAAAAGTACAGAACTCTTAGAAGAAAACATGGGGGATGGGGAGCTTCATGACGTTAGTTTTGGCGATGGCTTCTTGGATACGACCCCAAAAGCATACGCAACAGAAGCAAAAACAGACAAACTGGATTTCATCATGATTAAATATGTCTTTGTATCAAAGGATAAAACACAATCCAGAGTGAAACTCACAGAAGGGGAAATCATATTTGTAAATGGTATCTCTGATTGGGGATCCAAGCCACTTTTCCCCTCCTGGTTTTAATGCAAGCAATCCTTGGCAAGTCCCTAAGGACTCACATGCTCACATGCCGCCCCATGGCCAGAAGACAAGTTTTCTACCCATTCATGGACTGAGACCAACCAAGTTCTAGTATACTCACTCACCTCCATCTGCTATTTAAAGTTAAAAGTATGCAGCACAGGTCAGGTCCAAAGATCAGCTAATGTTAACCAGTATTCAGTTATTCCTCCCCTAATTAGTCCTCCTCAACCCCACAGGTTATTTGAAGAAAGGCTGAAGTTGCCACAAAAGTTAGACTTCGATTACATTTGCTGAATGTGTATATATATAATTTCTTTATTTATTTTAGTAATCTCTACACTCAATGTGGGCTCAAACTCAGGACCCTGGGATCAAGAGTCACACTCTCTTCTGACTGAGCCATCCAGGCACCCCAAAAGTTACCTTTAAAATGGTGTTTGTTGAACTTGTGTTACTCCTTTGTTTCAGGTTTAAACACCACGCTGCCCCTTCCGTAACAAAACAGCCCCCACTTGTCCCGGATGGAACTACTGTCCAAGGGAACAGCTGCGGTGACGGGTGGGCCTTATTTCTGCATTACCCAACATGGCAGCCGCCACCCACACATGGTTGCCCTAGAATGTGGCTAGTGTGACAGAACTTGATTTTGGATTTTAATTTGTTGAAGTTAAAATAGCCCTATGTACCTAGAAGCTTCTGTATTAGATGGTACAGGCCTCAGAGAGCAAGCCAAAGACAGGAGCTGCAATGCTGACCGTCTGAGGTTGGACAGACAGACAGATGTGGAGTCAGGAGACAGGCTAAGCTGCATCACTTATTCTCTATTGAGCAGTTTACTCTGCTCTAAAATAAGGTCAATGATTTTTGCTCTACCTGCCTGTGGATTCACAGAAAGATACTCGGTCTTTGTCCCTGGTTCCTGGCACAGGGCTCCTAAAACCCCTGGAATTTCCTGAGTGATAAGAGTGACAGAAGCCTCTTTGATTCTGATAAGGTGGCACTTGGTGGGCCCCTAGATAGCTTTAGGATGGGGGCTGAGCACCAGAAAGACCCAGCCTTAGAAACAAGGAAATTCTAGCTATACCCCATCAACACCCAGGGAGAGCTGCCAATGGCCAATCATCTAATCAATCATGCCTAATGATGAAGCCTCCATAATGACAGGTTTCAGAGAGCTTCTGGGTTAGTGAACACATCAAAGTGCTGGGGGGTTGGTGCCCCTAAAAAGAGCAAGGAATCTCTCCACCCTCTCCCCATTCTTTGCCCTATACATCTCTTCCACTTGGTTATTACTGAGTCACATCCTTTATATTACACCAGTGATCCTGTGTGTGAAGACCCCAAAATCTCATTTGCTGGGAAAATAAGCAAAGACTAATTTAATTTGTAGCATTACCCTGGCGGTAAAGGTCATGCAGAGCACTACA
The DNA here is from genome assembly GCF_964656455.1 of Halichoerus grypus. NCBI lineage: Eukaryota > Metazoa > Chordata > Mammalia > Carnivora > Phocidae > Halichoerus > Halichoerus grypus. The sequence continues at coordinate 10,145,248 of NC_135725.1, forward strand.
AGGGCAAAGAGGACAAGGAATTGGAAATCCTTTTCCCAAAATCAGAAATAGGAAAAAAAAAGGAAGTAACCAAATTCTAGGGGGAAAAATGTGGGAAAGAAGAGCACAATCTGGAAAAGAAGTGCTCTGGGTGAATGGGGTGTGACCATGGAACTTTCCATCTCTGCAAAACACCCCGGTTTTAGGGATCTGACTGTCAGATGAGGGCCTGCCATGGGCTGGGCTTGGCATGTCAGAGAGTGTGGAAGGTGAGTGAGTGGTCAGCAAATTCCAGATATTCGGCATGGGACCAGGAAACACACTGGCTCACCAGGTCTCAGCGTCCTTCTCCTGTGTCCAAGAACCTCAGCAAGAGGAGGAGACATTTAGAAACACTAAACTCTTCAACAGTGTTACAGGTTTCATTGTGTCTCCCCAAATTCCTATATTGCTGCCCTAGCCCCCCAAGGAGACTGCACTGGAAACTGGGCCTTTAGGGAGATTAAGTGAATTTCAACGCGGTCGTAAGGGTGGAACCTGGTTGGACAGGACTAGCATTCTTCCAAGAAGAGCAAGACAGGGGCCACCCAGGGCGCTCAGTCAGTTGAGCATCTCTGGATTTTGGCTCAGGTCATGACCTCAGGGTTGAGCCCCATGTAGGCTTCTACGCTCAGTGGGGAGTCGGCTTGAGATTCTCTCCCTCTGCCTGTCCGCGCTCTCATGCACTCGTTCTTTCTCAAATAAATAAATCTTAAAAAAAAAAGAAGAGCAAAGGAGATGAAAACTCTTCCTCTTTCTGACTCTGACACAGAGAGACAAGGCCGTGTGTGGTCACAGCGAGGCAGCAGCCAAACCCCAACCGCACCTCGACCTGGGACTTCTAACCTCCAGAAGTGTGAGAAAGTAAGTGTGTAATTTAAGCCGCCCAGTCTGTGCTCTCCTGCTACGGGAGCCCTAGGAGAACAACGTAAACAGTGTCAGCATGAAGTCGGGAAACCACACAGCCCCACCTGTTCAATGTCCGTAAACATCAGTTCCTCTCCTTTCACACAGTAGGTTCTACTCATTCCAGGCATTCACGTGCCGAGTTGGAAGAGCTGGAGGTTTACTAAAACGAGATTACACTCGAGAATCTTGAGGTTTCATAGGTTTCATAGTTTCACCTCCGGAATCTTGAGGTTTCATAGGTTTCATAGTTTTTGTGGGGCCCTGCAATAGTTTTTGAACTCAAAATAAACCCAGCCCTTCCACATGACGGAATATTATTTTGCCATAAAAAGGAATGAAGCGCTGTTGCGTGGTACAATGTGGACGAACCTCAAAGACATAATACTAAGGGAAAAAAGCTGGACATAAAAGGTCCCGTAGGATTCCATTTCTACAAAATGCCTAGAATAGGCAAATCCAGAGAGACAAGAAAATAGGACAGCAGCTTCCAGGGGCTGGGAGGGAAACGTGAGGAGGAATGAATGCATACGGGGAATCCTTTTGGGACGATGGAAACATTTCTGGGATTAGGTTGCGGTGATGACTGCAAAATTTTGTCAATATACTAAAAACCACTGAACTGTATGCTTAAAGGAGATGAATTTTATGGTGTGTGAACTATGTATCAATAAAGCTGTTATAAGCAAACAAATAAATAAATCAAGCCCCATGCCACCTCTCTAACCACGTAAGTAACAAAGGCAAAACATGCCCGGACAGGGCTGCGTATTTGGAACATCTGCCCGCAAAGGTTGGTTGTAACCCTGGTTTCTCTAACTGTACTCAGTGGGGAGTCTGCTTGAGATTCTCTCCTCCCCTTGGGTTACAGAGAGACCTCAACCAAGTCCCGAACAAGAGCAAGATGGCTGGGCACATGGCTATGCCCTTCCACAGCCCGCAGAGGTAAGGCTGGTTTCCTGTGGACACGAAGGGAAGGGCATGAGTCCCCAGGATCTGCTGACATTTAAGGGTGACCGTCCCACACTCTCTGCCATGTTCACATCCTAGGCAGGATGCCAGGTCCACAGACAGCAGGCTCTCCAGGTTACTACCTGTGTACTGACCGAGCCATCAGCATACGTCCTGGTGGGGGTTTGGGAAGGGGACAGAGAGGACCTGGTCCTGCTGAGAGCTTCGAGAGTCACTGTTATGCCTGGTAAAGTTGTACGAGGACACAATTGAACCAAACGCACAGAGAGTATAAATTTCCATTCTGATTCTGAGCGGCAGTGGGTTAAATTGTATTTGCTGCTGTATTAATGGATCTAAACCATAAAACATGAAAAAAAGAAATGTGTGGACCCATGAATTACCCAAATGGAGGAAGAAACACTACAGTTAATGTGGACAAGGATAACTTATAATCCAGAAACTCTTCACTGAGAAAGCCATGAATAGCTTTAACCAAAGTAGGAAACCACTCCATGCATGATCAGACCTGCCTCTTGTACGATTTTGATAGAAACACAAATGAAGCAACTCTGAAAACTGCTGAGTATGCTTCCAGAAAGTACTGCTGTCCTGTGTCCACATTTTTTTTTTTTTTTTGCCTTTTACCCCAGGGCCTTAAAACGGTCGTTGAGAGACTTGAATGGAGCGTAAGATCGCCAGATTTAGCAAATAAAAACACAGGACGCTACAATTTAAATTTCAGAAAAAATAAATAATTTTTAGCATAATAAAATACTGTGGACATAGTTATATGAAAATAGTTGTTCAGGGTTTATCCGAAATCTGACTCTTACTGGCCACTCTGTGTCTGAGCGTGCAGCCCTGAAGGAACGGGCGCGTCAGGCTGACTCGGGGCTCTTCTCTCGCTCCCCTGGCGACAGAGCCCACGGAAGACTTCTGGCCCCTGTCCCACCTCTAGAGGCCAGCACCATATGCCCACAGCTGTGTCCCACACCGCTCCAGGAAGCTGGGAAGTGGCATCGTTAATCAATCCCCAGTGAGAAGACATTGCAACTAAGAGGAAAAGAGCAGAGGGCAACAGTGGGAGGGCTGTCTGCCACCGAGTTTCAAGTGGGGGGAAGCCCTGCCCTAGACTTGGTGTAAATGGGGGAGAAACCCTGCATTCATTGTAGCACCAGATAGGAAAAGGCCACAAAATGGTTCTCCTAATTTCCCTGCTACACTGAAGAGAGGATTTAAAAATATGTGGTAAGAAGATGATTGTGGGGCTGCAGGGCCTGAATATTATTTTTTTATGGAGCTCATTTTTAATATCAGCACTTTTAGGGTGAATGTAAATAAACCTGATCATGCCATAAATTCAGTGTGTGCTTTTATTTTGCAGATTTCAGCTAAAACACCATAAATCTTTTCTTGGAAGCAGCATCTTTCAAGATAGCAGAGGCAGCACCAGGATTTTGATACCCACTAAGAAAGCAATAAATAAGCAGCTGACTTCGGAGACCTCCCTGAGTGCATGTGCTTGGCCGACAGGCGAGGCACTCGAGGAACTGTCCTGTGGGCTTTCTTTGCCCTATATTTCGCTTTGCCCTATATCACAGGGATCGTTCCTGCACACCACAACAATCCCAGGAGAGGGGCTTCCTTGGCTTTGTAAGAAAGGATGGTAAAAATGACCACCGCACACAGAAGCAAGCCCACTCCTCCAATGAAATAACCATCTACTCTAGTTCCCCCCGAAGACGTCAGTTAGGCCAATTTCAATGAACAACCGCTGGAAGGTCCATAAACGCCCGTCACCATTGCTCACAGCAGAAGCCTGGCTGGAAGCTGGGCTCAGCATATACTGTGTCCCCGTGTGTATGTGCAAGGTGGGAAGTATAGGCCTGTACATAAATACATATAAAGCTAACTTCCAGTGTTCGGAAAACAAAAGCTATCCCCATATAACAGCCAAATTCTGACATAACTCAATTTGGACACCTCATCTGGTGTGCACTGCACTCATTCCCAGTGTAAACCCCACGGCGCCGGGCAATGATATACTGTAATGTCACAGTGCAATCTGGATTTACTATAAAGGGCCACGGACGAGCTTCAGAGCAGTAAACATTGCAGCGAGGTGTATTTCACACTGAGCTGGTTTTTATGAAGAACACTTCACCGCCCAGGCACGGCACCCGGATGATGGATGGTGAAAGATGCATGACAAGCTTCATCATTGTTTGTAAATCTTAACTGTTCCTGCTCACTAACTCTGGAGGCAATTTTCAAAGACAGCAGCCGACAGAAGGACAGCACAGTTCTCCTGAAGGTTATTCAAGTTGTACTTGGCCTGGGCCGTGCCGCCGAGGAGGGAAAATAAACTGCTGAGTTACTCCACTCCGCGCCCGAAAAGCATCACCGAGGCCCAGCAGTTCCGGACCGGAATGAAGAAATCTCCTGCGTGAGGATGTGCGATGCCCCAACCAGAGTGGCTACTGTTGCATCCAAGTTAATGCCCGCGTGGACGCTGCCTCTTCAGGAATTTTCAAGAGAAATGGTCCCTGAGTGAGTAACGGGATTGGCAAACTCGACGTGTGCCGTGCCCACAAAAGGCTGGGTTCCCTGCACTGATCAGGCAGGGAGGGGACCTGACATCACCCCAGAAACTCCATCGAGATAGAATCAGCACAGGCACCCTGGGCAAGCACTGACTTCTAGTAACTGTGTGCAACCTAGTTATGCCAGGACATGTAGGAATTCCCAAAATTGTGGTTTCCAGAGCTCAGACTCTGTGTCCCACTCTAGATGGTCTTCTTTAGCCCAAAGGAAAACCCCTACAGAGACCCTGGGTTTTTCGGGAATAAATTAAAGATGTAAAAGCAACCTCATAATAAGCCACTGACAGACCAGGTAGAGCATAAAATACTGCCTCAAAAATTATCTCGGGAAAACAGATAGGCCTTTTCTTCATCCTAATTTCATTTTTTTTTTTCGTTTTTAAGGATTTGAGAGAGAGAGAGAGAGGGAGGAGGGGCAGAGGGAGAGGGGCAGAGGGAGAGAGAATCCTCAAGCAGACTCTCAACTGAGCACGGGGCCCAACGCCAGGCTCAATCTCACGACCCTGGGATCATGACCTGAGCTGAAATCACGAGTTGGACACTTAACCAAATGAGCCACCCAGGCGCCCCTCGCCCTATTTTTAAAATAACACAGAACAGCCAGAGAAAATAAAAACAACTATAGGAAAGTGGCTGATTGTGTTTCTATTTACACTTATAATTTCAAAGCTGATAACTAGTTATTTAATGTTTTAATGTCTGCCTTCATCAAATATTAACAACTCTCCCCTGTTAAATACAAAGAAAATGCACATATAGCCACAAAATTAAAACTTTACTGTGTTAAGTCATAAAGGTGTTCCAAAGTTTATATTTAGTTTGGGGAAGATCAATGTAAATACTACACCTGATACGCTGGTGGGTTTTTTCCAGGCTGCTTTTCAGGGTTTTTTGTTTTTGTTTTTCTGTGACATCAACATGCTATAGAAAGGCACCCCTAGAAGGGGTATTTCTGCATGATGCATATGCCGAAGAAGTAGGCTCTAGAATTTTATCATTACAGAAGAAGAGTTGCTTTTGCATGCATATCTTTAGACTCAGCAGACAGAATGTTTCCAACCCCCAATCACAGCCATCATTTCCTTAAAAATATTTCACACAGGAGAATGCCAGACTGTTGCCCAGTGAGGCCTCAGACAAGCTAAGTAAAGCATCACTGTGCCTCAGTTTCTCTACTTGCCACTCGGAAATGAGGTCCCTTCTCTCATCGTCTCTGTACCTCAGTGTCCTCATCTATAAAATGGGGATAATTATACGACTAGTAAGAATTAAACAAGCTATCCCCACTGAGTGCACAGAACCTTACTGTAAGAGCTACCTGTTTGTGAGGAGAGGAAGAGGACAGGAGGAAGAGAAACCACAGGATACACCAGCACAGAGAATGCCCGGGGGAGCGGCTCGCAGACCTGTTCCCCGACACTAGCAACAAGGCTCAGAGACGTCACGGCACTCTGCCTGCAACCTCCCCACCCTGCCCCAGCCTCTCTGCTTAGTGTGCTTGGTGCGGAAGCTTGACCTTGCTCCCAGGGCTTGACCTTGCTCCCAGGGCTGTGTTATTCATTGAAAACCAGTCTATGCAAAGGAGGAAGTCTTTAAAATTTGAGTTTTCCAAAGGGAATACAGGGAATATTCTACATGATATGAATGCAGGATATGTTGTAGTCTGGAGGCCGTACCCTACCTTTGCCCATGTCTGCTTTATTTCCATGACTGTCTTACCAGAATGCCAGACTCCGGGCCAGTGAGGCACCAGCAGGAAGGGTCCAAGGTTTCTTATTCATTCAAGAACCCATGGACCATCCCAGGAGCCCTCCGAGAACACAGCAGGATGCGTGCACCCGGCGAAGCGCAAAGCTGAATGAACATGATTCCTGCCCCGCGTGTGTGAGACCACAGCCCGATGACTCTTGCAGAAAGGCTGTGTGCGTGAACTTCTTCCTTACGTGAGTCTGACCTCCCTCACGTGGGACTCTGGGAAGTGCCTGCTCTCTCTAGATTGCTGGTGGCCTTGTCGGAGGGCAGTGTTTTACGCAGAAGGCATGCTAGGGACCCACCCGTTCTCAACCTTCCCAGTTTGCCTTGTAGGGTGCTCTTCTCATGGAGGAAGAGAAAGAGGTTTTAAGAAACAACAGAAATCTGTGTGTCCTCATCAAACGGCATTTCAGCTCACCTTCAGTGCTATTCTTCAGCTACAAAGGGACCTTCTGGTGTCCTTCCACACTCCTCTTCCCTCGTTCCCTCTGCTTTACTTAGCAAACATACCACATGTAATATATCAAAAATAAGCCCCCAAAGCTGCCTGCTGTTTATTATATGCTTAAAATGATCATGCTTCATCTTCCTCGCTCAGAAGACCACAATGTCTAGCTGATTTCAAGAATCCCAATACACATACGGTTAGTTTCAAACAGGGCCCCTATAGGTCTAAAAATAGGCCCACCTTAATTATTGTGAGGACTTTATTTGTACAGCCCCCTGCCAGGCATTTGCAGGCACAGAAAATGTTTAAGACATGGTGGCAGGTCTTCATATGGAGATAAAGGAGTTGACAACTTCTGCCATGCCTTTTTTACATAATTTTTCATAAAAATTTTTTTGACCCATGTGTAATAGGTAAGGCTGTTGTTATTTTTTTTCAGCTTTCCAGATGAGGGAGGTGAGGTTGGAAGAGATGAAGCAAGCATGTTACAGTCAGGTCCAGAGCTGGGGACCTCAGCCCAATCTCCTCTCCTGGGGTGGGACCCATCGCCTTGCAAGAACTGACCTCCATGGTCATTGCCGACAAATGCCCCACTTACCTCTCTGTTCAAAGCTAGAGCTGAGGGCGCCTGGGTGGCTCAGTCAGTTAAGTGTCTGCCTTCAGCTCAGGTCATGATCCCAGGGCCCTGGGATCGAGTCCCCTGTCAGGCTCCCTGCTCCGCGGGGAGTCTGCTTCTCCCCCCCCGACTCGTACGCGTGCGTGTGTGCATTCTCTCTCAAAAATATAAAAAATTAAAAAAAAAAAAAAAAGCTAGACCTGAAAATAACAAAGTCACATAAGGAAAACAGTTTACCAGTCAAGTGCTTTTCTTTGAAATTTAGCACATTTCCTGAAGAGTCTGACCTCCCTCAAATCATTTCCTAAACAATCAAGTCATTTCCTAAAGAGTCAAGTTTAAACTCAACATTCTATAAATATTGCATAAAACATATTCAGCTTTCCTTAAAGAAGAGGAAGAAAAGGGTCAGTGTTTTTCTCCCCTGCAGGCTTGCCATATGCTTCAGAGAATATACACAAAAAAGCGAGCCCTCAGATCCTTTGGCCTGCTCTCCTTCCTGTCTGAGCAGGACTCTAAAACATTGCCAGAACATCTTTCTCCCTGACAAGAAGAACTGCCTGAAATGTCAACACACCCCTTACAGAAAGGAATGGTGGAAGTATGTACAGTATTTTGCCATCTCTTGCTGCATTTGGTGATTTATAGAGCTTGCTTCCATACGGGACATGATTTCATCCTCACAACACCTACCTCCTCACCCTCTATTAAGGGGTGAGGAAAGTAAGGGTCTTGGAGAAGAGTCTGATACCCCCACAGCTACACAGCTGGTGAGTGGTGCCTCCTTCAGATGCTGAGCACAGAATGCTCCTACCACCCCACCCAGGAGCGGGGGCAGAACGTCACCTCACCTCACCAAAGGGCAGTTCTGACATCCTGGGATCATGAGCAGGGGAGACCTGAGGGTGCTTCCAGGAGGGAGCACCCCCCTTGCTGTTCTCACCTGCAAAACTAGATGGATGATCTTTCGCTAAAATCCAACATGCAGCATGAAGCAAATCCATTCCATGGAAGTGAAAGCTTAACCATTTAGTCGTAACAATTTTTTGGGGGGGGGTAGCATAAGCCATCGGTGAAATCAGGCACTTCTAGATTCACTGGGCTACAAAAGCGCTAATGTTGAATGGATTCAAAAAGTCATGTTTGGGAACACAGACATAACAGAGGGAGCACGAGGCCTTCAACTCAGAGAGGCCCTTCCACTGACTTGGGGGAAAACATAACGCTCTATATCCTGCTTCATGGATCCGCTGACATCCTATGTGTTCTAAATGAATAATACAAGAACAGCTCATAATACGTAAAGAGCACCTCAAATGAGCGCTTTCTTTCTTCTGAAAGAGCAGAGGTGGAATGTAAAGGGAGGGTGAGTGTGTATAGGGGTCTGCTGCTGCATCCGCACTGGATCGGGCCAAGGATGCCGAAGGAGCCGAATGCACCAGCTCTGACGTTCAAACTGAGACTGCAGAAGAAGTAGACAAAGAGATCAAAGTATGTTCGTCTTTCTCACTTGACATGGACACCTTCTCCCAGGTGTTGGCCAGCCAAGTATACTCTAGGAACTTACACGCAAGACTTCAACATGTAGACAAAGATGCCTGTTCACACCCATTAACATGAGTGTATCTACTAACACAGAGGCATGGCTGTGGAGATCACCTCTTTATCCCGAGTTGAAGAAGCGTGATTTCCAGGGTGCTCCGACCACCACTTTGTGAACCACTTGCATCCGTTACTCTGAAGAGGCCACATTCATGCATAAGCCAACCTTCCGTGTGGGTACTAGAATCCGTGTTTCTCAAGCTATCTGTGGGGAGCGACCTGTTTTGCTTTGTTTAAAAATTTTTTAAGACTTTATGTTTAAGTAATCTCTACATCCAACGTGGACCTCGAACCTACAACCCCAAGACCAAGAGTTGCAACACTCTACCAACTGAGTCAGCCTGGCGCTCCTAAAATGTTTTTGTTTCCAATCTGCCATGGTCTGATACTTTCCTAAGATACAACAAATATGAATTACTAGAATCATAATTTAAAAAATGGAAAGTAACATGAGCAGGCTAGGGAAATCGGAACCCTCATATGCTGGCGGGAAGGTGTAATGGTGCTGCCACCACACAGAAGTCTGGCAGGTTCCGTAAAAAGTTAAACCCAGAATTACCATACGATCCTACAATTTTGCTGCTGGGTATGTACACGAAGACGTGAACACAGGTCTCCAAACAAAGAACACGAAGATCCACAGCACAGCTCTGCACAACAGCCAAAAAAGGTACAAACAATGCAAATGTCCATCAACTGAAGAACAGAAAAGCAAGATGTGGTCTACCCACAACGAGGGCATCTTAGTAGGCCATAAAAAGGAGTTCAGTACTAATACCTGCTACAGTGTGGAGGAACCTCGATAATGTTATGCTCAGTGAAAGAAGCCAGTCACAAAAGGCCACGTATTGTCGATTCCATTTACACGAAACATCCAGAATAGGCAAGTCCATTAAGACAGAAAGCAAATTAGTGGTTGTCAGGGGCTGGGGGAAGGGAGAGTAGGGAATGGCCGCTTAGCAGGTACCCGGTTTCCTTTTGCGGTGATAAAAATGCCTTCAAACTAGATAAAGGTCATGGTTGCCCAACACTGCAAAAGTCCTAAAGGCTGAATCGTATACTTCAAAATGGTTAACGGTTCATTTTATGATAGGTGGATTTTACCTTAATAAAAAAATGAATTCCTAAAAAAATGAAAGACAAAAAATAAGTCCCAAGTTTCAAATTATATTCAACAGACATAAAATCACGGTGCCCAACTGTTACGAAGTTTTTACTTTTAGTTACTTTACTCACCTCCTCTTAGACCAGTAAAGAGGCCCCCACAGGCCCCCACACTGGGGCCCGCTGCCCTGGACCCCATCCTGTCTGACTTACTCAGCACCCCGCTAGTGTCCCTGACGATGGTGGCCCCCACCCCACACAGCCTGCAGGGCAAACCTTCCCTCTACTGGACCACACAAACCTACTGTGCTATCTCTTTCTTTGAAAAAGAGAAGATCTTCCTTGAACCCCGCTCCCCTCCAGCTGCTGCCCCATTTCATGACTCCCCTTACAGCAAAACTCCTTGAAGAAGTGTCTGTGCCCCCGCCCCCATCTTCTCTCCCACACATTCCCAAATGTAGTCAGGCTTTCGTTCCCGCCTCCCCACCCGAATGGCCACTTGTCCAGGTCCTCCCTCATTCCCACCATACAACAGCCGATCATGGTTGATTCCAGCCCTCTTAGCTGACCTATCAGCTTCTTTGGCTCTGTTCACTGAAATGTTTTCTTTGCTCAGCTTGCAAGACAGCACGCCCTGTTAGTTCTCTTCCTCACTTTCTCCTTTGCTGGACCTCTTCATCTGCAACACACCTCCAGACCCTGGAGGGCCCTGGGGCTCCATCTTCGGTCCTTCATTCTGCTCCATCTACACTCACTTCTCTAGGGGCTCTCGTCAGATTGACTTCAAGTAACATCTATGCACTGGACTCTCAAGCTTTTATTTCCAGCAAGGATGTCTCCTCTCAACTTGAGATTGAGACTTCATACATCCAATTCCTACTTGACGATCCACTTGGATGACTCAAGCTTCTCATGAACGTCTCAAACTTCATGTGCAAAATTAAACTCCTAATTCTCACAAACCTGTTCCCCCCACCACCCCGGTCTTCTTTACCTCAATGAACAGAAACTCTGATTTCCTACTTGGTCAGATAAAAAATTATAGAGTCACCCCCACTTCTCCCTTCCTGGCACATCCCAAATCCATCAGCAAATCCTGTTGGTTCTATCTTCAAAACAGATCTAGAATTAAACCACCTGTCATCACCAGCACGTTCCTCCCCCCACCCCCCGACTAGCTCACTGCCACCTTTCTCAACGACTACTGCAATGCCTTCCACTGGACTCCATGCCTCCCCCCTGCACTCCTACAGTCTGTTCTTAGACCACAGCCAGAGTGATCTTCCAAAACCAGAGGACAGACATGTCTCCCATGCCACGCCTTTGCTAGAAAGCCTGCAATGGGCTTCTCATCTCACTTGAAATAAAAGCCAAAGTGCTTGCAATGCTTTACAAAGTCCTACATGACTGGGCCTCACTGTCTCTCTGATCTACCTCCTGACACTTTTCGGGATATAGAAGGGGGAGGAAATGCCTCCTATCCTCTTTACCAAGAAAAACATTAAACAGTAGCAACACAGCAAAAGGAACTTTCCGTGGAATCCCCGCCACATTCTATTTGCATGTTGCAATCTCCAGCAAATGCAGAGGAAGACTTTGAACCGGGACTCCTTTCTTTACATGGTAAAGAGAGGTTAAATTTCTCTTTAAAGAAGGTGAAGAAAAACTGATTTAATGACAAATTTATACTTTAAAGAAAACATTAAACCTACTGAAAAACACTGTTTTTCAAATTACTTACAGTAAGTCCCCACTTAGATCTTCCAAACATGACTTACTTATTAACAAGGCCAACCAAAAGATCTCAGCCCATACCTGATGGGCGTGATGAATGCAACAGGTTACTGGCCAGCCTCTGTCACCTTGTCAGAAGTGAATACACCGCTGTCCCGCCCCCACCCCCGGCCACCAGCCTCAGCCCCACTCAGGGGAAGGGCCTAAGCTGTCCCCGAGCGCCTACTTGTACCAATGCTGATGATAAAACTGAGGACCCAGTGCTCCAAGAGAGGACCCCTGGGGTGTCCTTTTGGCCCCCAAACACAACTTTCTCCTCCCTCTTCCCTTCCCACTTGCTCTGTAAGCATTCCAAGCAACACAGAAGCCCCAAATACCATGCATTTGGAAGTCATAAAGCCACATTTCTTTGAACAATTAGCTGAGATTTGGATTTTCTATTGATTCATATTCTCCTTCTCCACGGCTGTTCGAAAGTAGGTATTACGGAGTTTCACTGTAGCTCATCCTAGCTAACTCGCTCAGGTAGGAGGCTAGTAGTGAGGGAGAGAGGCACCAGAAGGGTAAGCCTGAGGCCTCCTCACGCCTTCAAACACACGTCTCACCAGCAAAAATGTGAGAAAACCTCACTGCTAGCCACCCTCTTTCCCAGTGAGTGCTGGTGCTCAGGTCCTTTCTGTCCTGGACTGTAACCTCTTTCCTTCTGAGCCTTTTCCTTTTCTGCCATAAATTCAAATGCTTCCTGCTCCTCTTCGTATCTGTCCCTCTCTGCTCTAATAAATTTCCTCTTATCTTTTCATCTTACTGCCCTGCTCTGAATTTACACCTTTCTCTCAAGAGTGCGAGTGCTTCTGGGAATATTCCATTATTCCTCGAGCAAGAGGCTCAAGCAATTTCTTCCTGAAAGTAGGTTAACTCCTAATTTTCTGTATGAATAAACGTTTCCTTAACTGCTTCATCACTAAATTCTGCACTGATTCCACAGACCATGAGTTAGGATCCTGACCTTCTAGGCTGATGTTTCTTTACAGAGTAGCAAGCTTACTTAAAAAATAATACCTCATTCATTCATTAATTCACTTGCTTAACCAATAAATAACAAAGAAAAGGCATCACGGCAGGTAAAAAGATATGTAAGATGTGTTCTCTGTCCCTAAAGAGCTTAAAAGCCAGATAAATACGTAGAATCAAAGACAGTATGAAAGAAGGACCATATGGGCATACATTCCATAATATGGATATTTATAATACAGAGTTGAGCTTGTCCACTCCTGACAAAAAAATGGTCATTAATGAAAGTCAAAGTGCAATCAATAACGTGTACTTCAGTTCCTCTACAGTTCAAACAGATCCGTTCCCTTGTCCTCTATATCACGCGTTAATGAAATCCTCTATTTTATTTCAGTATGGCAAATAAGGCATAACTTGCCCAGCTTCTTTAGACTTCCTTGTCCTGAGTTTGGAAATCAAAGGATGGTTCTGATTCTTGTTCTCTAAACACTTGCTTTACAGTAGAAACAAGTTCTCTGTAGAGTGTCAAGTTATTCAGAGAACAAACCTCTCTTTTTATTTAGTGGAGGGTGAGTCCAACAGGCGGGTTTACTACCAAGTCACACACTATTGCCCCGATTTCTACGTACAGTCTCGACTGCATATGCTTCTCACTTTCCTAGATCAAAAGATAAAGCTTAAATATAAAGAACTTAAAAACAGGGCCTAAAAACACAGCAGTCATAAAAGACCTGCCCCTCACCACAGTGTAAATGCTGGGGAGGTTAAAATTGAAGTTGAGGAATTGCGTATTTCAAAGCACTTTGGTTCATTAAGCAGTCATTTTTTATTTTAAAGCTATTATAACAGTTATTTGCATTGCTACTGCATAAAGTCTGAAATCTACCGTATTCAAAAATGTTTTATTAAGTTATTTTATTTCCTCCCCAAAAGATGAATACGCCTTCAATTTTAAAATGGAGAAGTTTTCAATCAAGTATTCAATACAGAGAAATTCACTTTACCAAAAATATCAGGATTTGAGCCACATTTTCCTTTGAACCTGTACTTCGTAGTGCTCCTCCTGAAAATACATTTTTTTTAGCTTTGATGGGAGCCTCTCATTTTATTCTTGTCACTCCAGGTAGTCAGAAAAGAAAAACGTGATATTAAAGCAAAAGCATTCCATAACGGAATACTGTAAAGGATACTCACAAAGGAGTCACATGGCAACCTCCCAAGAGCTCCTGACTTGCAAGACCTTGGAGAGGTCTAGAGACCCAGTGATGGCTACTCATCCTCCGTCCACCCCAATCCCGGCTGTGCATCCGGACACCTACCACTGGCTTTGGCTTCTGAGTAAGAGGGGCCATCCTCGAAAGTGAAGATTTGGGACATGCTCTGGCCCAGGTAGGAGGGAGGCGGGTAGTAAGAATGCATCCTGTACTGGGAACTCACTGCGTGGCGGTTCTCCGAGTTTTTCATCTGCTTGAGAAAAAAAAAAGAAGGAATACACTGAGCCCAAAGTTGCATTGTACAATGATTACAAGAACTGCCTGATTCTTTAAGAGAATAGCCCATTGTTGTTGGAAGTACCCTCGACCATGAATACGCCTCCCCAGTGCAATGACCCTAGAAACTCTAACTGCATCCTTAAGGTGCCTTTTCTATCTTGGGGTCCCTACTAGAGCCTCTGTGAAGCTGCATTTGGTCACATGATACTCAATTAACAAGCACTAAGGAAAAGAGAGCAACAGAGAGGGGACAGCACTGCCCAGAAGCCAACACGTCGCTGTAACTAATTATTTAGCCATAAGCAAGTTATCTGCTTCCTCACTTTCCCTCATGTGTAGAACAGGCGTCTCACCTTAGTTACCTCACTGTGTTCATATAAAAAGAGTATTTTTAAAAAGACAACACGCAAGGCGTGTATAAGTGTAAGCTGTTGTCATTCGCGCAATGACGCACCCCATACTGTCCTCACGTCTGTAGCAAAAACCCAAGTCTGGGATCTCCACTTCCCACACCCGCCTGTCACCAGGGTCCTGGAGGGGACGTGGATTCTGCAAATAGGACATGAAGGGAGATGGGGAAGGCAGACTCTGCGGTCATGTGTCTTTCTGGCAATCAGACTGCCTTTGGGACACTGGGGCAGCTCTCGTGTAAGGAGCAGCTCTCCACTGCTTCCCGACCTCTCACTCAAAGCCAGGTCATGTGACCTGAAGACTTGGAAGCCCCCCGACCTTCCGCAAATATGCAGAACTGTTCTGTTTCCTGCACGGCCCCTGGTACAGACACTGAGCATTACAGGGGTGATCCTATCTTCCCAGCAAGAACAGCTAGACTTCAATTATTTATACTGCATTTAAAAAATTAAATTCAGATGGTATTAACTTTATCTAAAAAGTCAATTTAAGGGAATGTTCAGGAAAAATCAATTCCGTCCAAGAATTAAAGAGTAAGTTCAAAATTACATTTTTCAATCAACTGATGCTACCTGATTAAGAAAATCATACTAACATGACGGGCTGGCAGGGTAAACTTACGTACTGGGCTTCCTCAAGATTATCTATGGACATTAGATTTTGGACAATTTTCCAGTGACTGAAGGCCTATGTGTACTTTGAATATTCAGCACTGCTTGCTGGAAAGGCCTAAGCCCCTGACCTCTGTGGGCTAATTTGAGAAGCTCAAGAGACTCATTTTCGACCCTCCCAAGCGCTCCCCGGCACAAACGAATGCTCTGATGGGTGGATTACTGCTTCTTAGAGAAGCAAGGAAGACTATTCCAATTATTTTCTCTCACTTGAAGTTTATCTGGCAAGTTCCCTTTGTCTTTCCTACTCTGTTTCTCTGAAGCATACGAAATGGTACCCCTCCTAGCCCAATCAGACAATTTTCATCTCCTACCGTCACATAAATCTTACTAAATAAGAGGGCGAGCAAGCTATGCTTGGAAGTAGCCAAAGGGGAAAAACTGGCTGCCCTTAACGAGTGAGCCCAGGTCAGGAGAGCCATTGAGGGGCCATGAAATCACTGAGGAAGGCAGTGACACTCAGTGGTCACTTAACTGCACAGAACCCATGATCAGTTAGACCAGTGCATCCCAGGGCTGTCTTAACGTGTATGCAAATGGCCTGGGGCTAAGCAGATCCTGATCCAGTAAGTGTGCGGTGGGGCCTCAGTCCGGCACAGTCCCAGGAGATGCTGATTCTGCTGGCTCAAAACCCTCACGCTGGTGACAAGGGACTAGAGTAAATGATCCTTTCTCTCATACTTCACACCTTCAGGGGCCCATGACCAAAAAAGGACCTTCTAAAAAACTCTTTTGATCCATTGTTTATGACCGCCAACTTCCCACCTGAACGGAGGGAGGATGGAAATCATGTAAATAACACTATGACTTTTCATGACTTTTTGTTTTATACATGAGATTCCTCAGAGCTCAAGGAACTTTTTCAGGGGTCTGCCAACATCTAGAATTGCTGCAGTGGTGAAGACCAAACTCAACTCTCTTCAAATCAAAGAGCCACTTCTGCCTCTCCAGACCTCCCTCAAGACCACGACACAGTCTACGTAACGAACTCTGCGCGAGAAGCCCAGTCGTCAGCTTTAACGCGCGCAGAGAGCCGCAACACAAATGGGAGGCCTCCCCCCGCCCACTGCAGGGGCCGAGCTGGTCACACCTCCTTCTGGTTTCACAACATCTGCAAGTCAGTTTTTCAAGAAAAATGTTTTTCAATTTTCCCCACGTACAAGTGACACGATTTGAGACCTGCAGGCTCTGCAAAATGCTGATTTTTTTTTCCCCTTTTACGCTGAATTTGTATAAAGCCTCTTTTCAAAATGTTGAAAAACGTTCACTGTGAGTCTAGAGCAGGGATCAGCAAACCTTCTTGGCAAACGGCCAAAGAGAAGATATTTTAGGCTTGGCAACCCACAGGGTCTCTCGACAACTGGCAAATGAATGGGCATGGCTACGTTCCAATAAAACTTTATTTATAAAAAGGTACACTGGTTCACGACCTTCACTCCCACTGGCGGAAGAGGAGCTCGCCCAGCGCTGATGCTGGGCTCCATCACCGGAGTGTCTGATTTCAGTGCTCCGGGAGGTGGCCTGGCCCCGGGCTATTTCAAAGCTCCTGAGGTAGTTCTTTTTTTTTTTTTTTTTATGCTCAGTTAGCCACTGTAGAGTACATCATTAGTTCCTGATGTCGTGTTCAACGATTCATTAGCTGCATATAACACCCAGTGCTCATCACAACACGTGCCCTCCTTAACACCCATCACCTGGTTACCCCATCCCCCACCCTCCTCCCTTCTGTAACCCTCAGTTTGCTTCCCAGAGTCCAGAGCCTCTCATGGTTTGTCTCCCTCTCTGATTTCTTCCCCATTCAGTTTTCCCTCCCTTCCCCTGTGGTCCTCTGTATTATTCCTTATGTTCTGCATATGAGTGAAACCATATGATAATGCTCTTTCTCTGCCTGACTTACTTCACTTAGCATAATCCCCTCCAGTTCCATCCATGTTGATGCACATGGTGGGTATTCATCCTTTCTGATGGCTGAGTAATATTCCATTGTATATATTAACCACATCTTTATCCATTCCCCAGGTAATTCTAATGTGATGTCAAGATTGAGAACCACTGCCCTAGATATCCTGACATATTTCCCACACCCCCAAGAAGTATGAAACCCCAAGATCCCCAGTGTTAACTAAAAAATGCAAAAGGTTAAGTCTGATAGACTGGTCAACTGCTGCCAATCTCAAATTGTATAGTATTTGCAAAAAGATTTAAATAAACTGTAGAGTTCTTCTTTTAACTAAAGCTTACCAAAAAAATAAACAATTTCAAACCCTTGCATGTTAATTTTTTCCTTTAATTCCTCTTATGTTTCTAGAAAGCATCAGATAATAAGGATTATTTAGAAGTAGAAATTGAGGGATTTGAACTCAAACACTGAATTTCCCTAATGAATCCCAAGACCACTGGGACTTCGAGGAAAAGAAAAAGATACAAAGGGTCAGACTCCATTTGAGGTTATTAAATATGAATTTGCTGAAGCCATTTATCACATCAGCCACATTCAACTTGAAGAATAATCTACAAACAACCATCCATGTGTTCACCTGGACATAAGGATGGTTATATGTACAGCTGACTCTTGAACAACACAGGAGGTTAGGGGCTTCAACCTCCCCATGCAGTTGAAAATCCACATATAACTTCTGACCCTCCCAAAATTTAACTACTAAATAACCTCCTGTTGACCAAAGTCTTACCGATAACATAGTAAATTAACACATACCAATAGTACTCTTAGAATGAAGTAAGCTAGGGGGATAAAATGCTATTAAGAAAGCGTAAGGATGGGTTAGCCTGGTGATGGGGAACGTACTGAATGGAGCACTGGGTGTTACATGCAAACAATGAATCATGGGACACTACATCAAAAACTAATGATATAATGTATGGTGATTAACAAACATAATAAAATTAAAAAATAAATAAATAAAACTTCAAAAAAGAAAGCACATTTACAGGACTGTATTGTATTGACCAGAAAAAAAAAATCACACATAAGTGGACTCGTGCAGTTCGTACCTGCGCCGTTCAAGGGTTGACCGTAGCATTTCAAAGCGCTTGTGTAAATCTCTGAAACGTGAAGCTAAAATCAAATTGTGACTCGTCTAGAAAAAGGCGTGGCAGAATGAGATTTCAAACACTAGGTCCCTTCTAGTTCCCTTCCAACTCAAAAAAAAAAATCACAGTCCTGGCTGCTTTTGGATCAGACAAATGGGTAAACAAGGAAACGTTTGAAACTTGCTTTACTTGAAACCAGTAGTACTTAACTGGGGGCAATCTGTCCCCTGGGGGGGACATCTGGTGACTCTGGGAGACCCTTCTCCCAGTCACAGCTGGGGGTGGGGAGGAGAAGGGTATGCTGTGGGCCTCTAGTGAGGAGAGGCCAGGGGGGCTGCAATGCACAGGACGGCTCCTGCACAACAAGAATTATCCAGCCCAGCATTTCAAGAGTGCCAAGGTTGAGAAAACTTGCTTTAAACTACCCTAGTCCCTGCTTGTGCTCAGCCCCTCACCTCCGGCTCAAAGGGCAAAGTTCTACTGAGGGATAGAAGTTACACACAAATTAGAGGCAGCGTTCAGTTCTGCTAAAAGGATATGATTTTTCCTTTATGCAGGGCAGTCTTGTTTCTTCTCAAGATTTTATTTTTTGTTCCTTCAAATTAAAGAACCAAGTAAAACCTAAAAACCCAGTATTCCAGTGAATTATGACTCCCATTACTATTAGCATGTGGTAGCTGGCAAGCAATAGGCATGTTTTATAATCTTATTACCCACCTCAAGCCTGAACCAGAGTGTGACCTACAGATAGGAACTGGGCTAGTGGGGAACGTGCATGGTGTTAGTATTAACACCGGAGGAACACCTAAGAGCTTTGGGTTTTATTTTATTAAACTGTTGAGGACATACAGCACAATAAATCTGAACCACGGGTTTCCTTTTTATATACCTTAGTCACTCTTTTTTATAGTTACAATAAAATCCCCACAAAACATAAAAATATTAGACCCTACTTCCTTAAAAAAAAAAAAAAATTCCTAAATTCTGTTCACTGGTTGTCTGGGAGCATTTCAGCCGGGAAGAGCATGGTCTCGAAGTGAACTGCACGCTCCATCCAGGCTGAGAGGAGTTCGTGAAGACCAGACCACGGTCTAGCTGTTCGCGGAGGCTGGCTCAGCTGCAAAGAAACAGGGCTGGCCAGGAAAGGGGACAGACTTCTCGAGAACCATATGGGATAAAACTCCCAAGTGCAAACCCCAATATTTAAACGAATAGTGAGAAGATGCCCTTGGCAATGTTGTGTGGTTTACAGCCCTTTAAGTTGCAAAAGCTACATTTGGGATGAACCTTTGATTTTATGAAGAGAAATATTTTTCTGAAAAAAGGCAGGCTCTTCACACACTATGGAATTCCAGGTCTCCTGGTGACGTGAAGAGTGAAGGCTGGGTGCTGACTTTCGCCCTCATTAAAGGATTTCTTTAGCTTTAATAGAAGCTTCTTTTCAAACGCTCCGGATGGGATGCCTGTTCCCACGCTTACCTAATCACACACTGTGAGCCCTCCTCGTCCACAGATTTTACCTGTGCAGGTGCTTTACCCAGACGGCAAGTGCCCATTCACCTCCTGAAATACACACCCCACTCATCCTCTGGGATGCCACAGGTCACAGCTGGAAAGAATTCTTCTTAATATACGAGCTAAAAATGATGGCTATTAAGAGCAAATTTCAGAGACGACTGTAACATTAACAAGGCACATGCTGACTGTTGGGACACCTCTTCCTTCCTTGTCCCTCGGGTCCTCTCACCTAGCTTCCTTAACTTCCTCTGCTGGGCTCACCTTGCTTTCTCTGCGGGGCTCACGTTACGGAATGCCCTCCACGCCCCTTCGCAGTGGGAGGAAGCCACGGGGACAGCAGGTGGAGACTGGCCTTGTGCCAACCCGGGCCCTTGCAAGAGATTCCCCCAAAGCCTGGGTGGACCTCTTCAGTGAACCATGGAGGTTTGAGGGTCAGCTGAAGAAGCTAAGAGCTATATGCCCAAAAACGGAAGGGAGGCTCCTCAGAGGGGAGGTGGGACAGAAAATGGGAAGAAGAGGACAGCCATGCAGTACAGCAGAGAGGACAATCAATTAAGAAATGATACATCTAAGACGCCTGAAGCTGCGAACCCCACAATTCCCAAAGCTCCAGAAAGTCTGTGACACAGGCAAACGCAAAATAAACCGTGTGTGAGTGGGGCCTTCTCAAAAAGAATGGAAGGAAAGGAGCTCAATATCAGGTCTGAATTAACACCAGAGTAGATACAAAACACGTGAAAAACAGCCATCAGAGGCACCCTGGAAAAATAGGCAAGTCGTTTGGAAATACAGAACCAACACTGACGGTGAGAACATAAAAGCAAGCCTCCCTCGACTCCCAGAAGTCCCAGAGCGGGCACGAAGAGTCGCACCACCCTGGCACACACTTTAAGGGGTGGACACCCCACAGGGATCAGGGTAACAAGCGCATTTATCAGTGATCTGTTATGCTTCTCCTTCTTGTACAGAACAATTAAGATAGGAGTATTTCCACATTTTAAAAAACCCAAATGAATTTTTGTTTAACTTGTGCTGCTCAATTGGGTTGTTTTCACCATCTGCATCTGAGAACAGGGTCTACCCTTAGACAGTGTTTTCCAAAATGCAGTGCTATGACCATGAGTGACCTAATTCAGCAGGCTGTGATCAGCATTAAAAATAAATAAATAAGTAACAGTACAGAAATGGACAGAATGAAACCGAGTAGAATAAAATAGAAGAGAAATCTGAAAATTCATTGTATATGGTATGGGAAAGAACTGTTGTATGAAATGTTTCATTTTGCGTTTATATGTATGTGTAAACATAAACCCTATGACAATATTAAACATTTCTTACTGTGGATCTCTGTCGAAAATATCTGAAAGGCATCGGTATATAAATCTGGTAAAAGCAAGGACTTTCAAAAACAGGTACACACAAGAAAAAGCCCATTTTATAAAATGGTTCCTTTTCCTGGACCCTGGAAAGATTCAGATGCACTTCAGGGGGCTCACAGAGAGAGGGAGGGGTGGTCTGTTGGCCAAGAGTCTCGGCTGCAGTTAGCCCAGCGCCCCCTTTGTTTTCCCAAACCACACATCTATGCAGGATTATCCAGCTCCGGCGTCAGTACTTACATCTGTGAGCTGATTCACAAATCTAAACCACAAACCCCCACTTTCCACCTAAAGTCACACAGAGCTAGACAGAAACGCAAGCGTCATTTACCTGAAAGCCAACAGAAAACACAGCTTCAGTACAGTAGCTGGTGGAAAAGGGCATGGGAAGTCTGCATTTTTATATTTGGGCTGATAACTATCCAGACACAGGACTCCCCATTTCCACTAACATGGCAAGTTTCTGAAAGCCTAATAACACTCTTCAGAAAGGCGGTGGGGGCTTGTGATGGTGACTTTCTTAAAGTAACTTTCTTGAAAAAATGTTGGTTCTTGACCACAGGACCAATGGACTCTCAGAGGAGGGAAGTAAAGTAAAAGTGAGTAAATTCATTGAGAGATACCACAGAGACCTGTCCTGTGTTCTCATGGAGTCCTCGGTGTAATAATCATTAACATAAAGAAGAACTAACTGCTCAGGGGGATCAAGTAACTGGCTTCCACTCATAAAGGGATTAAGCAGAGAAGCAGGATGCAAACAAAGCAAGTCGGCCTCGGCCTCGGAAGCCTCTCTACTAAACCTCGCAGCCTTTCCCATTTTAAATTAAGATGTCTGCTGATTATAAAGACCTCCTCAGTACCTGTGGCTTTTACCAGTTCTTCCTGTTTTCACTGCTTCAAGATCAAATAAGAAACTTTGGGGGGAGGGGGGAAGGGAGAGTCTGAAAATGAGAAGAAAACAGGCCTGTAATCACGCATTCAGGAACTTTGATTTTAGGACCAGAAGCATTAGACGCATCCATATCTGTTCCCATCTTGATGGACAAACTTAATTAACCTTTGCTACTCTGTTCCGACCTACTGTTTTAGACAAAACTAGTGACCCACAAACAATATGTTGCCATCAGAATCTCAAAAGCTGTGACATCAAGAGATATCGCCGCATCAGCAGTGTCGGGAAATAAGCCACTTGGATTAGCTGCTCTAAGAAATATGGATGATATTCATGTCACACATGAGCTGTCAGAAACATCAGGATACTTTTAGCATAAATCAGCAGTGTGAAGGGTATCTTATGAGTACTGAACATGACGGACTGCTCGGAGGGCAAGGTGAGACCGTCTGGGGCCAGCTTCTACACATGAGCACACGCACAAACTCACACACTTCACCCGAGCTGGTATTAAAAATTCGAAGGCAGGCTGCTGAGGCACGCCCAACTCACGCTGGGTTAGCGTCATGGAAAGGCCACACCAAGACTAGGACGGACAGCCCACCTCTAAGTAACCAAAATGACACAAGAATGACCAGAAATCTGTTTCCCTAAAGTGCATAGAAGAGGGGGTGGCAGGAGAGGGGACATGATGGGGAGCCACAGAACCATGCTTAAGGACCCTAAGCTCAGCGATTTAAATTTGGTTAATCCTATGAAGACACAGGAGTCTCCACTGTCTCTAACATACCAAGTCTCGGAAAACAGGTAAGATACGTTACATCCTCTAAGATCTGATAAGACGTATCATAAAATATAAGAAAACATCGTGTAACACCTGTTAAGGCTTCTTACAAGGAAAACCAAGAATGTGTGCTGTTCTAGGAAGGCAGGGAGATAGAATGGGAACGGGCGTGCCCTCTGCAGTCAGGTAAACCCCAGCTCAAATGCAACCGCCCCGCTCAGCAGCTCTGTGATCCCGGCAAGTTACTTCATCTCCCCAAGTGTCTGAGTGTCTGCTTCCTCCCCCACAGAGGCGGTAGCAATCCCTGAGGGCTGCCTGTAGGGGGTGAGCGGAACGGCAGATATGAAGTGCTCAGACCGTAAGGCTATTCAACACCTGTCCTGCTGCACCTTCCCTGTCCCTTCCCCCCACGGGGGCCTCGCTCTGTGGGCACACCAGCGGGACGGTGGTGGTCACACTCCAGGAGCCCTCTTTCGGGTGCCCTTTCCCAGGTACGCCACGGTCTGCTAACAAAGAGAGAGACAGACAACCCTTCGCATTACATACGTATTTTAAATACGTAAACCTTTTGCTCGGTATTTGAAAGAAAACTCCATTCTCTGAACTTTTTCTACTTTTCAAATCTTAAAAAGCTGAAAACCCAACTCCAGGTCCTACCTTGCCACTGTTACGTACAGAGCATGAGAGAGAGAGAGAGAGAAGAATGTGCCTTCAGGTTTTGGGAGCTCATACCATCACTCAAGACGGGATGATTTTGTCTTCCTTCATTCTCCCGGGATTGGCTGATAAGAATGACTAACTGCCAAAAAGAATGTTCATGAGAAAGAATGAGATGAAAAGATGTGAAAACCAAAATGAGGACGTAACCCCTCTTTTCCCGGCTTCTCCATCTTCTTATGAACCCCCTCCCTGGAGGCTGTGCACAGCCAGGGTGATGCCCACAGGGCCCTGGGAGCAATCTGTCCTGGGGGTGGTCAGTAAGGGGGTCTACTCTCTGCAGAGAATGGTTAAAAGTTAATAAAACTCGTGGAGAGCCTGGATGGCTCAGTCGGTTAAGCATCCAACTCTTGATTTGGGCTCAGGTCATGATCTCCCTCTCTCCCTGCTCCCGCCCCCTGCATGCTCTCTCACTCTAAAATAACTAAGTAAAATTGGAAAAAAAAAAAAAAAAAAAAGGTAGTAAAACTCATTTAAGTTTCTCCTGTCATCCACTTCCCTGAGAGTTACCCCTGGGGGGATGAGCGAGGTGAGCACCATGCCGGGGGCAGAGCTGGGACTCGGTAAATGGATGGTCATGATGAATGCGTGAATGAATTTCTCATACACACTCTGTAATATGATGGAGATTTTTCGATAGTATGGCTTTTTTTTAAGATTTTATTTCTAAGTAATCTGCATACCCAACAACATGCGGCTCACACTTAATAACCTCAAGATCAAGAGTAACACGTTCTACCAACTGAGCGGCTAACCAGGTGCCCCGGAGATTTTTGTAACCCTGTTTTACCTTTCTACTTTCATATTCCTAATATAGTTTTCTAAAAATAGGGCCAACCAGCCTCTCCTACGCATTCCCTTGATTTTCATCTTTATTCAAGTAATGAGGGACACTTAGCAAGCCATACAAAATGGGCTCCCAAGAAATTTGAGCCTCACCCAGCCATGTACTGAAACATTCTGAAAAGCAACTAATTTTGTATCATATTCACATCTGCTTAGGAAAAAATGTAAGCTAAAAGGTCAAACATAAACAGATAAGATTTTGTCCACCAGTCCAACCAAATCAAATCTGAAAGCTTTCAAGAACTATGATCTAATTATCTGGTTTTCAAGTAGATTGCAGAATCCCCAAATGACCGTATTATTTACTGACCTGATGCTACCGTGTCAGAGATCAGGTTGTGTAACAATCTCGCAACAGACTGATAATGTATTTATTTCTGCCCCCGACTGAATATGGAGCAGTCCCCAGGGTACACCAGCCCCTTGCAGGGTTTTCCAGCTCGGTCCAGATCACACTGACCACGTACCAGAGTCTTCCCAGGTTCCTAAAAACCTGAGCTTACACTCCGCTGGGAATGCCTGGATGTTACCAGACCACTCCAGGCAGGCTCACAAACAGCCGCTCAGGATGTTCAGGGCCCAGTCCCTGGCCTGGATGCTCTCTGTCAGCACCGCCTGCCCCCCGGGCCGGGTTTCCAGAGGCCACTTCGGCTTTCTTCTGTCATGCGCATGTTTTCCACCCAAACACTCTGCGCAAATGCCCGCCCTGTGCCCTGCCGCCGCTAGGAGAGATCCCTCAGCCCACCTCCCACCATCTGTCTGGGGTCAGCTTCCGAAATGCCCACCACCTCCCTCAGCTCTGCTGCAGGCCCAGAGCCCCCCAGCGGCCCTGGTTCCTACCCACAACTGCCCTCCTGCAGGCTCAGAGCGCGCAGGCCACAAAGCCTTCATAATCTGTGAGACAAAACAGCAAGTCCCTCAAGAAGGACGTAATAAACGCCCGATGCTGGCCGTCATGACCATCGCTTGTCACCATCTGAAACCAGACAAGGGGGCAGCTCAGAGGCAGGGAGTGGGGACTGCACTCGTCCAGGCCGCAGAAGCCTGCTCCCTGCAGGAGCAGGAGTGTGTTGTGAAGGCCCCAGAGAACTGGAGGTATTATTTCTCCTTCAAAGAGAAGGACCTCAGGAGGAAGTATGCTTCAGAAAGGTATAAATGCAGCTAAGATTTGACAGGCCGCTGAAGAGAAAGTTCACAGTAGAGGCAAGGTGGCCCCGAACAGGGAGAAGCCGCACACCTTCCCTGCACTAGCTTTAAACTCTCCGAGGTCTGTGGGGACTCCGTGTTTCCTTAAACAGAAGATTCTCCGACACCGGCCCTCTGACCCGGCCGAGTCCTGAGTCCTCACTGAACCAGACAGCAGGGCCTCCTGGGGGTGCATGGGAAGGAGTCCCACAAAATGCTGGGCATTCACAGGGCTGCCGTAAAAAGGAAGGGAAAGACCAAAGCACTCTGCCTGCGAAGAGTTAAGCTGAGCGTTAAGTGGACACAATCGCTGAAAGCAGCAGAGGAAGACCCAGGGAACTCTGCTGTTGTCATGGTGACACGGTGACTGACACAGAGGTTTCCAGACTCTAGACCGTAGGCTAGTAAGACAGAGAAGAAAAAGAGACGGGGAGGGGCAGGGATGGTGCTGCTGAGTGAGGGCATTTACACAAAAAGAAATCCTGCCACCTAATAGGATCATTTTATTTTCACAAAATGTTGGAAGGGCATAGTCTCAGTAAAAACAATTTAAAAAAATTTTTTAAAGTAAGCTCTACACCCAGCGTGGGACTTGAACTCACGACCCCGAGATCAAGAGTTGCATGCTCTACTGGCTGAGCCAGCCAGGCGCCCCTAAAAGCAATTTTTTGAATTGAATAATTGAGCTCTACGAAAAACTCCCTTGTCCTTATTTTCTCATTTCTCTGTAAAAACCAGCACAGGTAACAACAACCCGCATGAAGGACAGTGAACCACTAGACACATTCCCAGTAAAATAAGAGGACACCAACATCCACTGCAGGTATTGAAACTGAACGATGCACCAAGAACATATAAGAGAACTGGGGGTATTTGGGGGAAAATGGCAGCACCAACATTTTTCTGCATCTAACTTAGATACCCCAAATAAGCAACTAGAAAATGATCAGAACTACAGAGTCCATGGAAGTGGCCAAATACAAAATAAATATACCCCATCATCTCAACAGAACCTGTAACACTTTCAATCAACATAAACTTGTGTCCCTCTAATTCCCCTTTAAGAAACCAAATAAAGGTTGTTAGCGCTAACAGTCCAAAGCAAATACCACATCTATTTTAATGACTTTTTCCTAAGGAAAGAAACTGCTTGGAATGTTCTAAAAGGAATCTGTTCTCATAAACTCTTCTTGTGTCTGCTGGCAAACTTTGTCAGGTTTTCTTTCTTGAGAAAAAAGGCAGCCTCCATCCGCCAACAGAAAGTGGCCAATACCCAGCTTGCTCTAAAAGGAGAAGCCTCGGCTAGGCTAGTTTGACCTGCTGGGGTGGTGATAGTTTGGAGCGGGCAGCCCCGGCGATCACAAGACTGTCTGTGGAGAGAGCCCCTGACCAAGGGTAGAGGGCCCAGGGCTGGGGCCTGGCTCCCCTGTAACCAGCTGGGTTCCACAGATCACTTCAACTTTCTCAGCTCAGACTTACCCAGGAATCTGAGGTGCCCACAGGCACACCATCCTGGGGTCCCTGATGGTACAGCTTGGTGGGCTGAGGCAAACACAAAAGTGTATCTCAAGTCTGCTTCACCTTAAAACCTGACGTGGATTTTCCATTCTACTTCCTTTTCTCTGACATATTGTTTTTCAAGTTTAGGAATATCTTAAAACGCTGTTAACGAGAACTGTCGTCCTGCGAACAAGAGCCAGGTTTAGGCCACCTGCCCCCCTGCTGGGCTCTCCTATGGGACTTCCAGGAGACGGGGAGGGGCCCCGGCTGCCCCCACCCAGCACATGCTCAAGAAGTCACTTCCTCTCAATCTTTTTAGCTAACAGGTTGTTCTGATGCTGAGCAACGCAAATGAAAAGAAGAGGCAGTGTGACAAGGGCCCCATCAGGCTGCTTGTTGTAGGACTGAGAACATCAAAGGGCAGGGGCTTCTATAAGGCGCTGCCTGGCCCACTGCCTGCTGCCCCCCCCCCGCCCCCGCCCATCAAAGGTGCTAGAGGGCCATCCCAGGAATGCTCACAAGGGGGCACCTTCTCTGTGCTCAAGCCCCAGATACCAAAATCTGCTTTCCTTCCTGCCTGTAGCTCAGTTTCAAACTCAGGGCCACTTAGATGACCCCCAAGTTCCCATCCCTCTGTCCCCCCAAGACCTGCTTTCACACTGTTGTCTGTTTGGTTCAGTGGCAGATCCCTAACACACAGCAGGATCTCCGTGCATGCTTATTTAATAAACGAATGCATCCAGTAAGGTGCATCATCATACATGGGCAACCGGTATCCTAAGACACTTCAGACTGAGCCCAAAATAACCACCGGAAGGAATGAAATCACCTGTGTTCCCACTACGACCACACCCAAACTGTGGTCCGAACAGGGGTCTACCTGCGAGTCTACACATCTGGTGGCCCCAGCTTCTGAAAAGCAATCCAGAGGCTGCCTGACAGAGGGACAGAGAAAGGAGATCCCAGGTACAGCTCTGAGCCCTCCTGTATTTATTTCTGCTCACTTGATATGCGCCTCTCCCTTGTCAACCTGGTACAACATGTTTATTTAGGAGATAATGTTGCCGTGGAGGAGTGCACGAGGCAATAAACAGCTTTTGCAGGCAATTAAATGCAGAAGTGAAATTGAGCTGCTGGTCAGAGGAACCAGCCATTCATCGTGAGTCTGTTCCAGGGTCCCAAATGTTATTCCTGTTTCACAACAGGACAGGAATCTGTGATTGGGCCACAAATCTCCAGAGGCTGGAGGCAGACCCAAAGCGATTACAGCAGCTCTCAGCATGCAGGGCATTTACACGAAAGAGCTGTGAGATGCTGGGATGCTGACCTAGTACACTGCTCTATTTCTTTTAGTAGGTTTTGCACTTAGTAGGTGCTCAATAATTATTCGTGGCTTGCTTGATTTTATAGGGACACTTATCGGAAGCCTCACTTTTCCAATAAAAAGTCAATGGTTTCTTTCTGCAAATAATTCAATGCCCTCCCTACTGATCTCTCAGAAGACTAGCTTTAAAAAATTATGATGATCTGCACTTCTGTCGGTTTTTTTCCAGGAGTCAGAAAGGAGCTCTTTGTTGAGAAACATGCATCCTGCTCCCTCAGCACACACTGATACACCGAGCAGCAAGGGGAGGAAGATAACGAACAGAATGGTGACTCGCTCTGGCCAGAGAAGTGAGCAAGGAAGTCAGCTCCCAGCAGCAGAGCCAAGAAAGTAGATGGGGGAGATGCCGCCAAAGATTCGGGCCCTTCAGGCAGCGCCAGGGTCTGACCAGAGAAGACGCAGTCAGGAGAAGCTAGCACAGGGCTCTCTGGGTGCGGCTGTGGGACAACTTCCACAAAGGAGACGCAAAACATGACCACAAGCAAGGGAGCTCCCCATGCTGTCCTCCCCCGGGAAGCTTCCACCAGGAGGGCACAGGCATGGCCCAAAGAACAGAGCCAGGACACCTTCCCGGAACAGGGCCAGAGCTCGGTGGCTGTTCCCTACGCTCCTGCCCTAACAGCTTGGTTTAAGAAGGGAGTCGTCCAGTTCCTTATTAACAGCAGTAACACTTACCAGTTAGAAGTAATATTTCCAGGTGTTCACTATTTAATTAATACTCCTCTATAACATACACATCTTAAAGATATGTTGCATCATTATAACCTTTGTCTATGCTTTCGGTTTCCTATTTACTAAGTGGAACACATTCTTTCTTCCCCAACCCAGATAGAAATTCCTCCACATACATTCATACTCGGCCCCTTCTCACATGTCACAGTCTTTTAATAGTAACTAAAACGTGCTTTATGTATACTGCATCTTGTTACAAAGGGGATCTGAGATAACTAACTAAAATACATATAAGAAGGCTGAAAATTAGATTTTTTTTGAAGATTTTATTTATTTATTTGACAGAGAGAGAGAGAGCACAAGCAAGGGGAGTGGCAGGCAGAGGCAGAGGGAGAAGCTGGGTCCCCACTGAGCAGGGGGAGCCCAATGCGGGACTCGATCCCAGGACCCTGGGATCATGACCTGAGCTGAAGGCAGTCGCTTAACCAACTGAGCCACCCAGGCGCCCTGAAAATAGAGATTAAAAAAAATAATGCTTAATGAAAATAAGCCACGGCAGTTAACACCGGCACGGCCCCGGGTGCACACGGAGGCTTCCACGTGCGGTAACCACAGCCCTTCAGGTGTCCACTGCTGCGCATCCAGGCAACAAGTCTGGGAAGTGGGCATAGTCTCACCTTCACAGACCAAAACACAGAGATTCAAAGGCTATTTTGTATTTTGCTCAAGGCCTCAAGAACAGTTGGATCACAAATTAGAAATGAATATGGATCTTCCAGCACCAGAGCCCACGTTCCTCTAATCCAATAGGACCTAGGTTTCAGTCCGGCCTCTGCCATCAACTGACTGTGGGTGCGGAGCGAGTCCCTTCAGCTCCAGACCTCAGTCTTCTCTGCACCAGGATGGGGTGACCGACCAGGACCTGCTGCAGCTCTGATCATGACTGGACTGGTGGTCACCTGCCATTTTGCAAACTGACGGCTTACACCTATGCAGGCTCTTGCATTTTTAATGTTAGGAGTTTATTTCCAAGAGAACTACTTTTTGTGGACATAACAACAAGGCTGTAAGTCAAGCTTGTGTTTATATCTGGTTATAAGGTTAATCCACAGACTCATACAGCGTCAGACTTAGAAGGGATGGAAAGACCATATGGTCAAGTCCCCTCATCTCCATCGTTAGGATCATTTTCCAGATTACAGACACATGGCAGGTATGCCTAAATATGCTTTTATTGATAATCACATTCACAGGAAAGTTGTAGGCAGATTCCAAAAGAAACTTTCAGACAGCAGGGAATTCAGTATATTTTAAACACTAAATGCTGAGATGGCATATTTCAGGAAAGCTTCAGAGGCCCCATTCTCAGCCATCCGAAGTAACCACACATCGGCACTGTCCTAGAAGTTTGTGCCTAATTCCAACCTCCACAAGTGAAGAAAGACAATCAGAAGAAGGTTCCAAGAAGATCTCCAATGAAAAGCAAAACACTTAGGTAGAAATTCTAAGCCCTAAAGAACTAAAGAGGGTGGCCTTAGTGTTCATATTAATTGCTAGTGGTTGCCATGGCCCTGAGTTTACAGCAGACCCAGAGATAACCAGTGCTGAGAAACACTGTGGAGCCAGAACTCCAGCTCTCCTGTCTGGTGGCTGTGTGACCTTGGCTAAGTCAGCCCTCTGAGTCTCAGTGCCCTCCCCTGTGAAGAGGAGACAACACAATCTGCTCCCTGAGGCTACGAGGAGGACTCACTGCTCAGCAAATGCTAGCTGTCATTACTGGTGCTGTTACTTACTAAGAGGAATGGGCATCCAACTACAGTAGCAGAGAAGGACCTATTTCTGCAAAAGAATTTGTTATATGAAAATAGATTACCAACGGTGACCAGCTAAGAAAGAAAAAGTCTTAAGCCCAGCCTCCTGGGAAAACAAACTCATATGTTAAATGGTATCTTGGCATCTCTCCTGGGCGGCTAACCAGGGACACCTCGCTCCAGAGGTGGTGGTGCTAGAGAAAGCACGAACAGCATCACTGCCTGTCCCCACAGGACGAAGAAAGTTTGGGCAAGGTTCTTCCTCCCCGCTTTGCCAGCCAAGGTGCAGGAACTTGCCCTCAGGGGACTCTCTCCTTGCACACAGCACCTGAGACGTCTCTCCAAGACAAGGCAAGGAGGATGGCTGAGCGAGCCCGTCTCCTCCTGGTTGTCCCTGGGATGGAAACCCAAGACCTCTACCATGCCCTTCCCAGGTTTTCCAGGTGGACTCCCACATCGGGCTCCCTGCTCAGCGGGGAGCTTGCTTCTCCCCCTGCCCCTCCCCCTGCTCGTGCTTTCTCTCTCACTCTCAAATAAATAAATAAAATCTTCCAAAAAAAAGGTAAGATTCTCAAAATAAATTGTGTGGAAAACTTATGTGTGGAAAACATCAGTGTGTCAAGCATCATACGCCCGCTGAAAGAGTCTGACAAAGCAGATGTTTGACTTTGCTGTAAAGCTGATCATGAGCTCGCTGGCTTTCTCTCAGCAAACAAGATGTTTTTTCTCACCCCTTCTCTCATAAGCCAAGAGGTTCGCCTTCCTACTTTATCCTTAAAGCCTGGAAGTAGCCAGAAAACCAGGACACTTCAATAGTAGTCCCTGCTTCCTGGGAATCTACAGGATGAGCTGGTTTTTTTTCAGAATTACAAATACTTCTTTCTCCTTTCAGAGAAGAGAGTCTCTGATAGAAATCAACCTAAAACCTGCCCCCAATAATAAAATCCAACTGGCACTTTGAGACGCTTGTAGGGGTCCAGGGAGAAGATCCATAAACCACTGCATTTTCTTTACACTCATATTATTCTGAGTTCTCACACACATACGCTTTAAGGTCTCTTTTAAGAAGGATGATTCTCGGGCACCCAGGTGGCTCAGTCGGTTAAGCGTCTGCTTTCGGCTCAGGTCATGATCCCAGGGTCCTGGGATGGACTCCCACATCGGGCTCCCTGCTCAGCGGGGAGCCTGCTTCTCCCCCTGCCCCTCCCCCTGCTCGTGCTTTCTCTCTCAAATAAATAAATAAAATCTTTCCAAAAAAAAAGTAAGATTCTCAAAATAAATTGTGTGGAAAACTTACAAAAACTGTGTAGCCCAGTGGATTACAGTGGACATACTAAT
Source organism: Halichoerus grypus (assembly GCF_964656455.1). NCBI lineage: Eukaryota > Metazoa > Chordata > Mammalia > Carnivora > Phocidae > Halichoerus > Halichoerus grypus. Next base: position 10,177,645 of record NC_135725.1, read on the forward strand.
GGGCTGAAGAAGTCTGATCCCGAAGGGTAGTGAGAAAATCCAAAATGTGGGGTAGCGTGAATATTAAGAACTTCCCCACACCTAAAAAATGCAAAATGGAATAGAATTGCTCGGAGGACAATTTTCAACTCACATTTTTCTAAAAGTGGGCATAAGAAGGTCAAAGATTTGCCCTAAACTCCCAAATATGTCTGTCCCATTGTGTTGGAATCAATGCCCAGCTGACCAAGCCTGAGCATGGTAAATGTACCCAAAATACGAACCGTTGTCCCAGAATCGTAACACTGATGGTCGGAGGGCGCTTGGCAGTGATGAGTGTCAGCACTTGTGTCCCCGCACTCCCGCAGCATGGGGACCCAGCCTGGGAATGCTTTCCCCGCCTCCATCTGCCACTCACACACTCCAGGACCGAAATGGTTAAAGCTGAGGGAGCACGACAGCTCTAGAACAACACTCCTTCCCTGACAATGCAAAATGCTTTGTTTTACCCCAGATGTTAATTTAAAAGTTACTGGTTGTACACTAAGAGTATGAATGATGACCTTCATTTTCAGCTAAAAAAAAACCCAATTTGGCCCAGAATGACAGTGACTTAATTCCTTTTCTTGCCTTGCTTCCACGCAGACATACAGATGATAACACTTCTCCCTCCCTGGGTGCAAATTCATCACTAGCATTACTGCCAACCAGAAGGCTGCACCCAGCGCGTTCTAAGCTGCTCAAAGGACGTGGGGATGAGCCCGGAGGAGGTGAGACCTCACACCGTGAGCCCCTTGTGATTCTGACTCCAGCCAACTGGGTCTTTATGCAAAATGATAGTGAAAAAGGAGAAAAGTAAAATCTCAAAACGCAAGCGAATACATGCATACTCGTTTACAATCCCTGCGGCCAGCCCCGGGGTCACGTGACGTCCTGGGAGCGTGAACACCTTTTTGCGCCGTTGGCATCAAGTGCACACACGTGTGCTGAGCTGGTCCTGTGCGCGTACTGTGTGCTCTCGGCAGATCCAGCCGCTCTGGGTAACGCCTTACCTGCCACTGGTTTCCTGCCTGCCCAGGCACGTAAGGTGCGGGGAGGCTCCGGAGGCTGTTCTTCACGGGGGACCCCCCGAGGGGGCTTCCCACGTCCCCAGAAGAGGAGTCAGCAGCCAAGGCCATGGGGTACTGCGGGTAGTTGTATAGATTGTTGTAGTACGGGAACAGAGACGGCTGGTAGAAGCTGCTGTAGTAGGTGGGGTCAGACACCAGGTCAGGTGTGTTCTCCACGTGCCCCCTGCTGGTGACAGCGGGAATATCCTGGATGGCCATGCGTCCCTCTAGAAAGAAAGAAAGAAAGACCACATGGCATTAATGTGGGGGTCCACAAAGCTCTCGCTCGAAACCCTGGCGACCTATGGCCTTCCTCATCTGCAAAGGGGCAGAGCAAGGCTCTGGAACATGCTGCTTCCTCCTGGGGCCGAAACAAAGGACAAGTCTGTAAGGCTGGCCCAACTAGTGACACAGCTGGTCAACCCCTGCTGGTTAGTTCTTTTTACTGAGAATACCCAAAACATTTTAGTAACATAAAGCTTGACCAGGTCTAACTTCTACCCAGATAATCCTATCCTAATGTTAAGAAATTAGAGACCAAATCTAGTTAACTTGGCTGTCTGCATCATTTTTACAACAAAATTACCTGTACTTCACTCTAAATAAATAGAAAAATCCCAGTGCCCTAACTATGGTAGTCACGTAGTTATGTCAAAGAGCCAAAGTGAAAGGCTAAGAGTTGAAGCAAACATTGTTTCCTTCACTTCCTTCCACGGCTGATACTGTATCCTTCAGGAGTCTGGACAATGGTGTATACCAGGGGTAGACAAGCTTCTGTAAAAGGTCAGTAACTATTTCAGGCTTTGTGAGCCATTCAACTGAAGGATGTCCAGGTTGCTGAGCGGTTGTGTTGCAGTAAAACTTTATTCACAAGCGCAGGCAGCGGGCCGAAGCAGCCCAAGGGCTGTAGTTTCTCAACCCTGGCTCTAGATTTTAAACTGTGTCGAAGCCAATAAACAAGCAGACTTCTAAGTCATCTCTCCAATGGACGTCCATTAAACAATGTTCAACGAGTGGGTCCACGTGCCTGAAAGGGCTGCAAGGTGTCAGGATGCCCCTCCCCAGGGAGTCTCCAGTCTAGGGCGAAATGTGATGGGATTACAAATAACAGCAAGGATTATCACACAGGAAGAACCATAAGCTTTTATGGGAAATCTAAAGGCTGGAAAGATGACTTGCAGCCTAGAAAGGATTACAGAGCTCTTGGGGAAAAAAAACTGCATCCCAGCTGCACTTTAATGGAGGAGCAGAACGAGGTGGAGATGGAAAATGAGAACAAGCGTCCTGAGACAAAGGAATGGGAGCGGGAAAGTGGGAGGTTTTGCAGTGCTAGACAGGGCAGTGGGGTCGAAGAACTGGGTGGTGGGAAAGGGAAGGAGAGATGGAGCTGCAGCAAGGGGTGGGGAAGCCTCCACCCAGCCCTCTGGACCCTGCAGGGTGTGGCAGGACCTGGGAGGATCTCTGAGCCAGGAGCAGATGGTCAGATCTGTGTTCTGGAGCGCTTGACCTGATGGCAATCTTACGACAAGCGAAGGGAAGAGAGACCTGAAGTGTGCAAACAGAAGTGAGGGGCCTGTGCCATGCACCGGGAGACAACTCAGCAGACCTGGAGGGCTTGGCTGGACAGACGAGAGGGAGAGGGGAAGCTGGTGTGGTAGGGGAGAGGGAGGCAGGGTGCTCTGCTGAATGGAGGCGACCCCGGAGGCCCACGCAGGCTACCAGTGAGGGTGGGCAGAGCAGAGGCTCTGAGAGCCAGGAGCCCAGGAGGTGCCGGCTGCCTCTGAGGAGAGGAGGAGGGAGTCACTGCTACAAGAGTATGTTCTGGGAAAAGCAAAGGGAGCCGGTGGTGGAACCGGGAGAACAGAGGAGAGAACACACTGTCACACAGGCCAAAGTTGATGTGGATCCTGGAGGGGCCAGGATGCCTTGTCAACTGATGCCAAGAGATCAGGCAAATCGGTTCTGGGAAAGACCAACTGAGGGCCAGGTCTTCAGGGCCCTGTGGTTTTTGCACAATGGAAGGAGTGGAAGCTTGCAAGAGATGGAGGAGCAAGTAAGCAACGAGGAAACAGACCAGATGAGCACAGCCAAGAGCTTTCTCTTCGCCAGAAAGTCAGTCCAGCAAGCAGGCAGCATGCCTCCGGGCTCACCTGTGCATCCCCAAACCTAGCTCAGTGCGGGACACGCAGTGGTCAGTATTTGCAGGAGGGATCAATGTGTAATGGTTTTCCAAGTAGCCAGACATCAAAATAAATGTGAGGAAGACATAGAAGCTCCAAGGAATAATAAGATGTTATTTCATTTTAAAACCACAGGTAAGTGGAGAGAAGCCAGTGGACAGAAATTCCCCAGTCAACGCATGGCCCAGAGCAGGTGCTCAGAGTGTCCACTGGCTGTATGTGGAAGGAGAAAGAGAAAATATAAAAAAGGTGCAAGCTCTGGAAGGTATCTTTACAACCTCATTTTAAAGTCAGTGCTAAAGTCTCTTTTCTCTAAAAGAACACCAAATCCACCCACCTTAACCTCCTGCCAGTGTTCCCTCAAGCCACTATTTTATTATACTTCTTTTTCTTCTCTTCTCTTCCCAGCTAATGAGATGAGAAATTCCAATTTCGTTATTCTACACTGCATTCGGAGAAGGCACATGCCCATTCCCTCCTCCTGAACTGCCCTACTTTTTCTTATTTTAAACATAATTTCATGGCATAACAGGTGGTTTTCAGTAGCTGATTCTTTTGTGTTTAATGTCATGTCTTCATTGTTTTCCAGATTACATAAGCAATATAAATTTTGCAAAAATGACAAATTATATGGATATATAAATCAGAGAAGGAATGAATGACATATGTTTTTTAAAATTTTTTTATTTAAATTCAATTTAGTTAGCATACAGTGTATTATTAGTTTCAGGGGTAGAACTTAGTGATTCATCAGTTGCATATAACACCCAATGCACATTACATCACGTGCCCTCCTTAATGCCCATCACCCAGGTACCCCACCCCCCTACCTACCTCCCCTCCAGCAACCCTCAGTGTGTTTCCTAGAGTTAAGAGTCTCTTATAGTTCGCCTCCTTCTGTTTTTATCTTATTTTATTTTTCCTTCCCTTCCCCATGTTCATCTGTTTTGTTTATTAAATTCCACATGAGTGAAATCATACGGTAGGTCTTTCTCTGCTGACTTATTTTGCGTAGCATAATACCCTGTAGTTCCATCCACGTTTTTACAAATGGCAAGATTTCATTCTTTCTGATTGCTGAGTAATATTCCATTGTATATATGTACCACATCTTCTTTATCCATTCATCTGTGGATGGGACATCTGGGCTCTTTCCATAGTTTGCCTCTTGTGGACATTGTTGCCATAAACATTGGGATGTAGGTGCCCCTCTGAATCACTATGTTTGTATCCTTTAGGTAAATACCTAGTAGTGCAATGGCTGGATCCTAGGGTAGTTTTATTTTTAACTTTCTGAGGAACCTCCACACTGTTTTCCAGGGTGGCTGCACCAGCTTGCATTCCCACCAACAGTGTAGGAGGGTTCTCCTTTCTCCTCATCCTCACCAACATCTGTTGTTTCCTGAGTTGTTCATTTTAGCCATTCTGATTGATGTGAGGTGATGTCTCACTATGGTTTTGATATGTATTTCCCTGATGCCGAGTGATGTTGAGCATTTTTTCATGCATCTGTTGGCCATTTGGATGTCTTCTTTGGAAAAATGTCTGTTCATGTCTTCTACCCATTTCTTGACTGGATTTTTTGCTTCTTGGGTGTTGAGTTTGATAAGTTCTGTATAGATTTTGGATACTAGCCCTTTATCTGATATGTCATGAATGATACATTCTTTTTTTTTTTTTAAAGATTTATTTATTTACTTATTTGACAGAAAGAGACACAGCAAGAGAGGGAACACAAGCAGGGGGAGTGGGAGAGGGAGAAGCAGGCTTCCCGTGGAGCAGGGAGCCCGATGCGGGACTCGATCCCAGGACCCTGGGATCATGACCTGAGCCGAAGACAGATGCTTAACGACTGAGCCACTCAGGCGCCCCATGAATGACATATTCTTAACCACTCAGTCACAAGCATTGGTGGGACATCCATATACAATCCCACAGACATTTAGGAAGGCATTTTAGATGTTTATCCGTGTCCCTGCAGTGGGAAAAACTGGATACCCCCTACGACCTGCCCTTCAAAAGCAAGGTTCTCAGGGGCACCTGGGTGGCTCAGTTGGTTAAGCGACTGCCTTCGGCTCAGGTCATGATCCTGGAGTCCCGGGATCGAGTCCCGCATCGGGCTCCCTGCTCAGCAGGGAGTCTGTTTCTCCCTCTGACCCTCCCCCATCTCATGCTCTCTCTCTCATTCTCTCTCTCTCAAATAAATAAATAAAATCTTTAAAAAAAAAAAAAAAAAGCAAGGTTCTCAGTAAAAAAAAAAACAAACAACAAAGTACATTACTTAAGAGTTAAATAGAACCCCAAGAACACAGGCATTCTAAGATTAGGACACAGGTTCATGAATTTCTGCATCACAACTTTAGTCAGAACCTTTTATCAGGTCTCAGCTTTATCCAGCAACAAAATGATGCCCGTAATAATTCTCAAGGTAACAAGAGGATGGCTTGAACAAACTCCACAGTGAACATCAAATGAAATGCTGTGTCAGGTCAGAGCAGGGATTTCTTTTGCTACAGCAGACTGCAATTAGCTAATGATGCCATAACTTTCCCACTTAGCCATATTTAATTTCTTCTTTCAAATTATATTGACGTTTAAGAATAAATAAAGATACATGTTGGGAAAGTTTCATTTCATACCAGTATTTAAATAATAAAAATCATTTGAGCTCTTTAAGAATAGATACCTAAATATTTTCTAATCCTGAAACGTTTAAGCACTCTTAAATGACATTTTAGGGGTACCTGGGTGGCTCAATTGGTTAAGCGTCCAACTCTTTAACTGCAGCTCAGGTCATGATCTCAGGGTTGTGAGACAGCTGGGCATGGAGACTGCTTAGGATTCTCTCTCTCCCTCTCTCTCTGCCCCTCACCCACCACTCTCTCTCCCCCTCTCTTAAAGGAAAAAAGAAAAAGTGACATTTTAAAAAGGTCTAGGGACATGTGGAACTACCACACACTCTATCTTATAAATCACAAATTTCATTTTCAAGTTGACATCAAAACTCTTGGTCAATGTTAAAAACAGCTTTATGACTCTCAGCCTCTATGTGCATGCTACTAGTACATGGAAATTTCCCAAGGTTGAAATAAACATCCATCAAATGGCAGGTGTCTAATCCAGTGGTGCTCAGAATGTGGTCCTTGCATCACTAGCATCAGCACCACCAGGGAACTTGCAGAAAAGCACACTCTCGGACCCCATCACAGACCCACTGAATCAGAAACTCTGCGGGTTGGGCCCAGCAGTCTTGAGCTTTAACAAAGCCCTCAGGAGGCTCCGATGCACAAAGATCGAGAATCACTGGTCTACCTTAAAGATTCAAAGCAACTGTTCCATACGTTATCCCTAAAAATGTGACCCGACTGCATTAATGTGACACTCCTCAATGGCTACCAAATAAGAGCATGCAAATCAATACCACTTCAACCAAAATCTCTGCAGAGCTCCAATCGCAAGCTGTGTGTTTCCTGCTGCCAAATGGTTCCGATCCTCGTGGCCTACACCCAGGCTTTCTTCATGTATTCTAACCACAAAAGCTTAATTCAACTATTTGAGCACCTATTCCCTTTGAAAAACTTTACTATTCTACATAGGGCTTCTGGAAAATCAAGAGGAGCAGGTAATATAAAAATCATTTATTCTTAACCTTAAATTGTATTTTTGTATTTATATTTGATTCATTCATTGGTTACCCTAGAACAACTATGTCCAAAGCTTTGCTTTAGCTGTAAAAGGCATAAAGAAATATTCAAAACGTTTCATTTCTTCTTAAGAGTGTGCCATCTAGGGATTCCTGGGTGGCTCAGTCGGTTAAGTGCCTTCAGCTCAGGTCATGATCCCAGGGTCCTGGGATGGAGCCTGGGATTGGGCTCCCTGCTCGGCGGGCAGTCTGCTTCTCCCTCTCCCTCTGCTCCTCCCTCCCCCTGCTCACGCTCTCTCTCTCACTCTTGTGCTCTGTCTCTCAAATAAATAAATAAAATCTTAAAAAAAAAAAAAAGAGCATGCCATCTACTTGGGAAAACAGGCACAGAGAAACCTACAAAGCATTCAACTCACTGCCACAAGGATAGTATAGGCAGATGTCACCATCAGCAAAAAGACGAGACGGGAGCGAGGATGGAGGGGATTTAGACATGATGGCATGGGGACACACTCAAAAGAGAATGACAGCAACAGGGTCATGAGGAGGGAAGCACAGTAGTGTTGCAGGGACAGTGAGCCGATGAGCCTGGAGGGAGTCCAGAGTTCACATCAAGGGCCCACAGGTGATGAGAATTTCTGGGAAGCTGCGTTGGCTCAAACTGTGGAAGGCCTTGAATGTGGAGGCCAGCCAAGGACTTCCGGTTTTTTCTCAAGCTACAGGGAGTTAGTGAAGGTTTTCAGAGTGAGGGAGTAAAATAAAAATGTCTTAGGAAAAGTGATCCAAGCACAAAAGATAGATCTAGGAGAATAAGGAGGCAGGAGAATAGACTACACTAGAACAGTTTATTCTGTATACGCATATATGGTCTCTAAGTTAGTCTATACAAGGCTCTTTAAATACTGCAAGCCTGCAGAGGTAATGATGGGCCTGGACAGCGAGGCTGCAGCAATGCACGGAAATCCGGGGCACGTCTGTGCTGTGGACATTTCCTCCAAACAACCAAGTTCTGCTGCTGACACCTGGCACCCAGGGAAGCCCTCCAGCTCCCCGATCAGACCCTTGTTCCCCTGCTGAGTGATCATGCGACACTCCAGCCTGCGAAGAACACAGCTCTCACCCAGACCGAGGAAGAAAGAACAGAAGCAGAACATGCCACCTCCCCAACCTCTGCTCCAGCCTAATCCCCAAAAGGGTAACTAGAGACGTCCTCTTGAACGCTGGGACATCACCAAGGATGGCCCATCGGGCCAAGTGTCACTACTGATTGGCAATAAACCCAAAGGCAGACTTACAACTCAGAAACCACAAAATATATAAGGATATACAATTTGAAATGTATATGTATGTATGTATTCAAAAAGTGGTTCCTCATGAACAAAGTCTTAATAGGCTATTCCTAACCCTTTTCTGAGTCATAGGGGAAAAAAAAAAGTAAATACTGACAGCTGGATCTACTTCCTGCCCCCCGGGCCTGACACACTGTGACGGGGACATTGTAACTGTATGGCCAGGGTGAGGAAGCACAAAGAGAGTGGAAACATTTTTTTTTTTTAAGATTTTATTTACTTATTTGACAGAGAGAGACAGCAAGAGAGGGAACACAAGCAGGGGGAGTGGGAGAGGGAGAAGCAGGCTTCCTGCCGAGCAGGGAGCCCGATGCGGGACTCGATCCCAGGACCCTGGGATCATGACCTGAGCCGAAGGCAGACGCTTAACGACTGAGCCACCCAGGCGCCCTGAAAGTAGAAACATCTTAATGAGTTTGCTAAAAATTCTTATGCTGGATCTCACTGTTTATTTTTCTAGAATAAACACGGGCCAAGATGACTTAAAAATGCTATTAGAAATAACAGAAAACACAACAGCTTGTGCTTTCCCAAGAGAATGTGGCAGTTTTCTTAACCAGCAGTCCCTCGTAAAAATTATCAACCTCTAGGTCCTCAAGATGCCAATGGAAGAATGAAATCAGACGTTTTCAGTGCTGGTATTTATTACTGGTACAGGATTAATTTGTGCTAGAAGGAAGAAAAGGTCAGCAGGGCTGGACTCAACAACTAAGAAAGCAAGGAGGACCAGAGGAGCATGTATCTGGAGAAATGACCCACGGCATTCGTCTGGCAGAGACGTGGGCAGAGATATTGTCTACAGACTTGATCTCTTTTTATTCCAGTGCTCTTATTTGTGGCTCAGTACATTTACCTTCCACACATCCAGTTCTTTGATAAGGCTTCCCAATCCCTCTGCTACTTCTTTTTGCACTAACATATGCAGCGTGAAATATGATTCACTCCTTCATGAGAGATCAATACCCACACATGATAAATACCCGTATTGATCTTGCAGTGTTATATGCTGGTCTCCGGGCCCATGGCATATTAATGGTAGTTAACCAGTAATTCATTTTAAGGTATGTGAAGGCTTTTTTCCCTACTCTTCTCTAGTGTCAAGATTCCCAGAGTTGTTGCACTTTGAGTCCTTTACATTTAAACCAAGAGCCGGACTCCCATTTTCAATGACAAAACCAAACCCCAGTCTCCTATATGAAAGATTGCACAGAAAACCAGAATTAACAGTTTACAAACAATAAGACTATTTATCATTCAGTGATCTCAGGTGAATGGTTAATTTACATATAGCAGGTTTTATTTTTCTTTGTGATCCCATGCCTTGCATGGTCCCTGTCCTACTTAGCTTCTGGTTTTAAGAGTTACCCACTTGCTAAGTCTGAGATCTCAAAATTACCGATCTAACATGTTGTGCTGAGTATTAGGAGGATACAGAAAGAGTGTCATTTTCTCTATTCCTTTTTATTTTTTAAGGAAAATTAAGGTCTTAAGACTGTGTTTAATGATGACCTGGTCAGAGAATCAGGAGGATGACGGGGGTACCTGCCTGGAACAAGAAGTCTTGCTCAGCAACTTGGCTTTTTTTTTTTAGCTTTCTTTCTGCAGGGCAACCCCTATGTCCAGATTAACAGCTCCTGGCATTTTCTAGACTTAGTAATAACGGAGAGAACCAGAGAGAAGCTTCAAGTCTCCCCCCTCCAAGGGGGAGAACCTGGAGAGAGACACGGGGAGAACAGATGTCCTGTGAGCTGACCGCCGGAGCCCCTAAGCGCGCACACAATTCTGAGACGAGCTTGCCGCCCTGACAAGGGAATGCGTGGGTCTCCAGAGGGAGAGCAGAGCTGGTCCAGCGAGAGGCCTGATCACGGAGGGGGCATGTGCCTGCTGTCCCCTAACTGGTGTCCGTGATGACGAATGAGGGACCATCACCTGCACTGGTACCTTCCCCTGGGGGAGACACATCCTGGTCCACCCAAGAACCTACTGTGCGCAAGGCAACCCGTCTGGGACCTCAGGGCACAAAGGCTGCGGTCCTTGTTGCTGCAGGACTCACGGGGACAGTCCAAGACAAGCCCTGAAGGAGAGACTGGCCAAGGCTGTGGGAAAACAAAAAACCTGTGCGACGGGAGGGCGAGATGAAGTCCAGCCTTCCAAGTACACATTCTGCTGCCGCTGGCTCGCTCACGTCACTCCTATACGCAAAGCAGGGAATGTGTTTGAGCCAATATCTCCTTTTTCCCAAGGGTTTTTTTTTTTTTTTTAATGTAATCTGGTCCCGGAGGAATTTGCCAAGTTCAGTGTTCTTAGGGTGAAGGCTTTTCAAAACAAAACGAATTTGAAGTTGGTCTTTCAAGCCAGGAGCAGGTCTGGTTCAAAGTGTGTAAAATATCAATGTGGGATGCAAAGGGGTCTGGAGAGAGAGACTGAGGGAGGGAGAGAGAGAGAGAAGGACAGAGAGAGGGAGAGACAGAGAGAGGGAGAGACAGAGAGAGGAAGATCCTGATTGTTGAGCATGACCACATCAAAGAAACCAAGCAGGAACTACAGGGGAAATGGAGAAACATGAAGAGTGGAAAAGGCTTCCAAGGGAGCTGGCCACGATCTGAAATAGGCCACCCCGGGGCCACTGAAAAGCCCCGGGAGTAACACATCCATTGTGTGCGGCAATCCCTGAACTTGGGGCTTCACTGACCTCCATGCTGACCTCAAACTTTCTTCTAGCTGACCTCTTAACTCAGGCAAAAGACCCTGTGGGCAAAGCTTCCCCGGGATGGGAACTGAAGCTGCCCCTCAAGCAACCAGGACTGCCCTGAGCCAGCAGACCCCGCTGGACGGACCGCAAGATAATGCTCGACTTGACCTTCACCACCCACCTGCGCGGACCCATCTACCGATGCCCCGCATTTTCCTTATTTAACCCTGGAAGCATTTTCAGCACTTCAGAGACAGTCTTTGAGACGTTCGTCTGCTGTCTTCCAGGTGCTGGCCTCACTAAAATTCCTTTCTTGTTTCTCTTCCACTCGTCTCTCTGCCTTAGGACTTTTGACAGCAGCAAGTGGTTGCAGCTGGTCTGTTTGGGACCCCCAGAGCTGGGTGCTCCTGCACCCCCTGCCCCGGCTACAAGCTCAAGTGCTGGTCAGTCAATCCCTGCCCTCAAGGAGCTTCTCTCTGTGGTGACAAAGAGCACCAAGGACAAATTAAGGGATCATAAAAGGGTTCTATAAAAGAGTCTTTCAAAATACACACACACACACATACACACATATACACATATAGATCTCCCCCTAGCAGGAGGAGAATGAGGCTGCTGTCGGCAGAGAAGGATGGAGTTCAGGCTCTCCTCCAAGGAGAAAATCCTAAGTGGATCTGAAGACTGGCACCCACAGTGCAGGCTTCACCGTGTGGTCCCAGAGAGCAGCTGACGGCATTGCACAACCCTCCCCTCCCACATGCGCGCACCTACGTGCATGCCTAGTCCCGGGTTTCTGCTCTCCGTTCCCTGCTCCCTGCGTGTTCCCCCTTCCACATCCCCTCCGTGTGTGCCTCAGAACTCCCCGGGGCCACCCAGCAGAACTGCTGGCCTGCAGAGGGCGGCGGATATGAAGAAGATGCCATTTCTCTGACTTTGCTAGAAAATGTCTCATGGCCACGGAAGTTTTCTCGCTTTAGGCCAGCTCAGAATTGCCTATTACTGGCAAGATGCCAGAGACAGCGTGCGACTCTGTCGACACCATGAGCGGATGGGACGACTGGCGGTGCCACCAACCGGCCAGCAGCCGGGCCCGGGTTTGGGAGGGGATGGGGAAGAGAGGCGGACGTTCGGTGCTCTGTTCCCAAAGAGACCTTACGGGGAATCCCTTCCCCACGCTTTCTCGTATCCCTTGCACTGGGAAAACTTCAAGTTAGGAGCACCTGTGAGAGACTGTGAACACAGATGTGTGTCTGCTCCAGATCGTGTTCAGACGACTTCAAACACAGAGGCCTCCTCAGGCTCTTCTGCTCGGGCCACGAATGGCGCTGGGCACGGGGGGGTCCGTTTGCAAGTCTGCTCCTGGCTAGCATCCTTCAGAGCTGGGATCTAGATTCTTCCATAACTTTCTTTTAAAAATACAATCGCGGGGCGCCTGGGTGGCTCAGTTGTTAAGCGTCTGCCTTTGGCTCAGGTTATGATCTCAGGGTCCTGAGATCGAGCCCCGCATCAGGCTCCCTGCTCCGCAGGAAGCCTGCTTCTCCCTCTCCCACTCCCCCTGCTCGTGTTCCCTCTCTCGCTGTCTCTCTGTCAAATAAATAAATAAAATCTTAAAAAAAAATAAAAATAAAAATAAGATCGCAGAGGGAGGTGGGTGAGGGATGGGTGGGATGGATGACGGGTCCTAAAGAGGGCACCTGTTGTGATGAGCACTGGGTGTCGTACGGAAGTGATGAATCGCTGGAATCTACTCCAGAAACCCATATTGCGCTGTATGTTAACTAGAATTTAAATTTAAAAAATTACGGAAAAAAAGAAAGAAAAATGAGATCACAGGTGTTTGTCTTTGCTCCTGCAGGTCTCAGGTGGTGATGGGAAGTTTGCGCGTGGATGCTTAAGTAAACGTGAAGAAATAAAAAACCAAACTATATCTCATCATATCGTTTCACATGGCTTTTGCTCAGCTTGAGATTCGACCTGGTTCAGGTGTCATTTCAGTGAGTTATCTGTCCTGCAGTGTGCTTCAGGTCTTCAGGAATGGTCGCTGAGTGGGCCTGGGCCACCCCCAACAGCCTGACTCTCAGGCAGCGGTCACCCTTGGCTGCAGGGGGTGGCCTGGGGGAGAGTGCCTCGGGGCCAGGCCACACCCCAGCCACTGCACACAGCAGTCTCCGGCGAGAGGACCCATCCCGGGGACCCGGGGTGACGCCAGGACCAGCCGTCTGAGCCCAGCTTTAAACCCACCAGACTGGCGTTTGCACGCCGAGAAGTCACACCTTACATCTGACTGCAGCAGTTCCAAATGTGGTGGAGGTCCCCACCCACGGCTCCACCCCACAAGGGTCCACGAGGTCCAACGGGTTTCCACAGTAACACAAGGATGTTAGTCGCCTTCTGCCAGGTGCAATGGTGACGCGGAAGCCGTGGTGGGGACAGCGAGGCAGTCCCACCAAACCGCGCCGGTGCTCACTGGATTCCTCACTGCAGTCCTCATTTGTAATATTATACTTCGTAAAATATTAAAGAATTTCAAAATTTTTATGTCAATCTTGCTTAAGATGCCCTTGAGGAAGCAGGGAAAAAAAAAAGCTTAACTCTCTACCTTTGCCCGCGCCTTTTTAATATCCCAAGACAAAGTGGGAGGGACGCATAAAGCTCTTCTCTGCTGCACCCGGGGGGCAATGGTTTCCTCCAACGAGGGGCTTCCTGCAAATGTCTGAATAAAGAGCTATATGCTCGGCTTTTTTTATGGGACACCACATATACTTGAAAGAATGATGACAAACTCTGGCTACTGGGACTTGGGCACTTGGCATTGTCTTAAAAAGGAACAAAGCAAGCCAGTCATTTCAAGGAAAACAACTGACGGTATTTATTGCCCAAAACTCGAATCACAATTTTTGGAAACTTACATCTGCCACCATGCACTTGACAGCTTCCCAAATTGAAGACTGTTTTGACAAGATCAGTAGTGATATAACAAATGGGATTTTTCTGATATTTTGCCATGAAATAGGACCTTTGGAAGATCTACACAACTCAGGGAGTTAATATTTTCCAAATGACAAATGAATGACGTTATAAAATAATGCACTGGTGAAAGGTCCATTTAAAGTGCATAATGGCAGGTGCCTAGGTGGCTCAGTCTGTTCAGCATCCGACCCTTGATTTCGGCTCAGGTCATGATCTCAGGGTCATGAGGAGGAGTCCTGGGTTGGGCTCCTTGTTCAGCGGGGAGTCTGCTTGGGATTTTCTCTCTCTTCTGTCCCTCTTCCTCTGCCCCTCCCCTAACCCGCACACGTGCGTGCTCTCTCTCAAAATAAATAAATTTTAAAATAAATAAATAAATAAAGTGCAAGGCAGACCAGTGGATTTTAATTTGGCAGAGAACAAAAAGCTCATTAACACAGCTTCAGACTCCACCCTGCAACTAATCTTTGAAGAAATTATCATTGGGGCACCTGGCTGGCTCAGTTGGCTCAGACTCCTGGTTTTAGCTCAGGTCATGATCTTGGGTTGTGAGATTCAGCCCCGCATCGAGCTCTGAGCTCAGGGCAGAGTCAGCTTCAGGTTCTCTCTCCCTCTCGCTCATGCCCTCTTGCCCTCTCTCTCTCAAATAAATACATAAGATCTTTAAAAAGAAACAAATAAATAAACGAATAAATCACCTTTCAAGTTTTGGTCCAGTATCAGAAAACAGGCACAAGGGTCTCAAGAGGCTATTCAAACACTTCTCTCCCTTTTCCAAAAATTTATCTATGTAAAACTGAATTTTCATGTATTTCAATCAAAACAACAGACTAAAGAAGTAAATAATGGGAACTCAGTCTAAGTCAGACTTATAAGTTTGCAAAGACGTCAAAACAAGCCACTCTCCTCACTAAGTTTTGTTTTGGAAAAATATACCTTTTTTTATTTTTCATTAAAATACGTTACTTCTGCTAACAAGTGACACATTTATTAAAGGAATTAACAAATATGTTTTTAATTTCTCAGTTTGGGGCTTTAATTCAATAAATGTTGACAGAATCCACATACATACAACATACAAGCTCCTTGAGGTCCTTGATGATTTTTAAGAGCATAAAGGGATCCTGGCCACTGAAAAGTTTGCAAACCTGTCCTATGAGCGCTTCTTTCCAGGAGGACCGATTTCAGAGCAACTGGAGTCCAGGGTGTCATCCTGAGCTCGCCGCATAGGTGGTCAGCAGTCAGCAGCGAAGTCCCAGCTGGGCACCCTGGCTCTGAGCTTAAGCCGGAAACATTTCTTTCAGTGCCAAGCAGTGCACAGAACTTCCGGGTGAGAACATCAGCTCCCACGCCGAGCTGCTCCATCAGATCGGGATCTAGTGCCCCACGACCCTGGATCCAGGGACCTCGTGTCCTGCGCCCCAGTGTCCCCACGTAACGTGGGGATAATGCTGCTATGGACACCACAGAGGGTGCAGCAGGCTCCAACACACGGTAAGTGCTCCAGGGAGGTCAGCTGTCGTCCTCATCACTGTCACAACAGAGTGGTGGCCTTCTCTGCATCGAGCAAGAGAGCCACCAAGTAATTCTGAAAAAAAATCCCTGCTCCACATGCTCATCTTTGGGGTACCACAGGAGGGCTGGGCTGCACCTGGCAGAGGCTTCCCGAGCACAACTGAACTTGGAAAGGAACAGAATCCTCCGCGCCTGGCCTTCTCTGAGGTCAGACAGTAGCCTTGAGTACAGTCGGCGTGATATCACTCCCTAAAGTCATAATCAGGAAATGCGGGAACAATCTGTTTCTCCCACAAGGCAATCATGACAGGGCTATTTTAAACGTCAAACACGAACCCAGAGCCAGGAAAGCAAACGGCCTCTTCCCTGCGTACCTGCCGCCAGCCTGAACCCATCCCGACTTAGTGAGGCAAATACAGCCGGGGGGCGGGGAGGGGGGAGAAGAGCTGACCCCTGCTTCCTCTCCCCAAACTCTCTCCCCCCCAGCCCCACTGCCTCAGGTACTCAGTTCTACTTCTGAGAAGCATAGTTTCTATGGTGCTGCTTCCCTTCAGTCAGTCAGGGATTTTATTTATTTGGGGGGACCGCTGCTGTTCCAGGGCTGAACTTTTAGCTTGCTATAAAGTTAATGTGCTAGTCAGTGTTCATTCCAGGCAAGACTGTGGGGCTGTGTATTTTCTGCCACCCCCAGAAGCCCATTATCTGTAATTGCCCATCACCATGCATAATTATTTCTCCTAGCCTGGTCTGTGACCTCCAGGGTTGCACACTGTGACAGCTAACTGCTCCGTCTTACCAAATTTGTGAAGGAAGCGCTTCTGACCTTTAGCACTTGCAAGGGGCTGTTCCGGAGCCGACACCAGAAGCTTCTGCAGGCGCACTTACCTCGAATCAGCGACATTTCACATTTCTTCCCGATGCACCTTTCCCACCTCCATGGAGTCTTCCCTCCCCCCAAACAACAGGAAAACAAAGCATAATCAACTCTCCATTGTGTGGGAGCTGGTAACCCAAACTGGGAATTATCTGCAGCCCTTTGTACTCCCTTTTCTTTGAATTTGACTATTTAATTGTATCACGCTTTTTAAATATTGCTACTGGGAGAAGATGGAGGTAAGGGAGGGTAAAATTTTAAATCTTAAATTCAATATATACGCTCCCACATTTTTTGTTGTTGTTGTTGTTTTTATCGAGTGGGAAGAGTTGCTATGTTCCAATCAGTGATGAAAATGGAATTTGGGGATTCCATGTGCACTTACGATATTAATTCTAGAACTGACATTCGGTCCCCGAGGCGAGTCACTCTACAGCCATCCCACTTTTCAGCGTTAGCAGGGATGGGCGGAAGGGACAGGATGCTGGCTGCACATGTGTGGGTGCCGGGGGGCTTGGCCATCCCCTGGCACTTCCGCGGCGTCCCCACTACAGCCCCCTTCCAGAGCCCCACTGCGCAGCGCTGGCCTGACGGTGTGAGACACGCCGCTAAGCACGCATCCGGTTCACATCAAGGTCCAAAAGAGCATGCGCTGTCAGGACTGAGACCACTCAACTGTTGCGTGGCCACTCGCTGCCACTGCCCTCATGCTGTCCACCCCATCTCCAGGATGCACAGCCTATCGGCGTTTGCCATCTTTATTTTCCTTCGGTCTTTCCTTCCTTTTCAACAAAGCTCCTCTACAATTAACAGAAGTCAGTTCCAAGTACAAACCCCGGTGCATCCTTTCAACGGTCACCTTTACCAAAGCTGGACAGAATGAAGCCTAACGGCTTTTCACGGAGTCCGACACCAGGGAAGGCCTACGACGTCCTTCTGCCCCTTGTTTTGATGTCCGGAGAGGTAAGAGGGCTGAGTCCGAGCACATGTGTGCAATGGCAGCGGACGAGGCTGGGCTCCCGTGCTTCGCCACGGGCTGTGTCATTTCTAGAGAAGGAAGCTGCGCAGACATGGCCAATGAACATGCTGAGTCTAAGAAACCTCTGTCGCTACTGACAGAGTCAAGCCTGACGACTGCCCGGGGAAGCATGTAAATGACTGCTAAGGGTTTAAATGCTGGTGCGGCGGTGCATCAGACACGGAGTCGAGAGAGTTCTCGGATTCCAAAGACAGAGACCTGGCCGTCCGAACCTCATCTTACCACGCTGGGGAAGACCGGCCGAGGGCGCCACACCAGCCCGAAGCCCCGAACTTGTGGCTCTTCTGACTCATCCCTGAGACGGCTCTCCAGCCTCCTTTCCCAGCTGTTCTCCACGTGTGCACACCAGCCCCCCAGACCCTGAGTGAGCTCCCCGCAGCTAGGTGCTCCACCAAACGTGTCACGAACCACAGGGACAGGAGGGCACGGTGAAAGGTGGTGTAGCTGTGGCGACGCCCGCCTCCCCAGTGTGGGGGCCAGGACCCCCTCCCCAGCCTCGGTGCGGTCCGGGCCTCGGCACACACAGGAAGCGAGCTCAGCCAGTCACCTCGCCCCAGTGAGACTTCCACCGTGACAGTGCCCTTTCTTTCCTTCTTTCTTTCTGGCTGGAGCCAGAGGTTTCTGGCTTTTAGTAATAATGGCAGACACAGCATCTGCAAAGCCCTTAAGACCCTGACCACCTGGGATATGGACACGTGTATTCAGACACACGCACGCGCACACAGATCCATACCCACGCCTGTATCTATATCTAGGTATCAATCAACATCCTAACAGCAAAGAAAGGCAAATCTTAACTGCAAGAAATCCTTCCCCGGAGTCAGCTAGAGCGCTCTCCGGCAGCTAAGACAAGCGGGACGGGAGCTGCGGAACGGCCAGCTTCGCGCGCCCACAGGCACAGCCGCGTCCCATCCACCCTGACCTTCCTCGCCTGGTGACCCGTGTTGTACGGACGTGTGCACGTCTGGAGCACTGGAAATCGAACGTGCTTCCAGAAATTCCGCTTCACAGAAAGGTCTCCGCTATGAAGAGCTGCTTGAGAGCACAGAGCACACTTAGCCCCCAGGAACGTGTCTGCAGGGGTACGGCCCGGGGCACGGCGCGAGGGGAGCACCAACTCTAGCCCAGGGGCCTGCAGAGAGGGAGCCGTGTGGGAGGCAAAGGAGTCGGCAGACTCTGTGGGCCGCACCAGCTGTCCCCTGTGGCCGCGTCACCCACCCGCCTCACCCGGGCTTCTCCAGTTTATTCTGACACAGAAATACTGGCCTGCCAAGAGAAGATGCTGTTGTTGAATTCAACGAGACAAGGGTAAGTATCTGAACGGCGACAAAAAAGCACACACTCCTAGAAACACACGCGTTGTTAAGAGTAAGTTGTCCCCCCGCCCCAGGAAAGAAACGACGGAACAGGCAGAGAGCCTCGAGCCCCACGGGGGTGCTCCTTCATCCTGGACTAGACACAGACCAGAAAAGCAGCGGGAAGGCTGTTCTCCTGAGAAGAGACTGCAGTGCTGGGACCGGATGCTGTCACAGGAAGGACTCGCCAAGAAGTCGGCCACAGAGGCCGTAAGAACTGTTCTTCCGTACGAGCTGAGCAGTCCCGGCCATTTGCCCCACAAAAGTCAACTTGTGAGAAAAAGCTCTCAAAACTCAAATTCATTTGGGGCGCCTGAGTGGCTCAGTCAGTTAGGCGTCTGACTCTTGATTTCAGCTCAAGTCATGATCTCAGGGTTGTGAGACCGAGCTCCGTGCTGGGCTCCGCGCTGGGTGTGGAGCCTGCTTGGGATTCTCTCTCCCTCTGCCCCAGCCCCTCCCCTCCGCCCACCCTGCATTCTCTCTTAAAAAGAAAAACACAAAAAAACCACAACTCAAATTCACTCATTCATTCAGTACCAGCTAGGCGCTCACCTGCTTGTCTCCAACGTAGGAAGGGTCACTTAATCATGACATTACCATACGTAACCTGCAGGCGCCTTCAGGTTCAGCCAGAAACTAGGAAGCCCACCAGCTCCACAGAAGGCGTGGGCTTCATTTACTGCAAGCCAAAACACAGACAGTGCAGACCTGCCTTAACCCCTGAAACAAGCGTTGTAGACCAGGAGCAGAGACGATTAAACAGTGCGACAGAAAATATGACACCTCAGGTAAAAGTAAAACTAAGAGAGTAATAAGCAACAGATTATTAAATTCTCAGGGACTGGAAAAGCAAAAGTAGGGAGGAGAAACAAAGTCACTGCAGATTAAATACGGTGAGTTTTAAGCCAATTATAAAAGATCAAAGAGAACATGAGAGAGGAGGAGTAGCCTTACAAGTAACCGCGATAGGAGACCTTGGGAGAAATATGACCAGGGTAAAATCATTACAGTTTACAGTGGAAGTAATCTAGGGAGGACTTCAGAGAGAAATTCACTGGAGACCACTACGGGGTGAACAGCATGGGGACAGAAATCAACAAGCTCTTTATTTTAAAAAGGCACAGGACTCCAGAGGGAAGGTACTTCCTCTGTAGAACAACAAATAGGACTGGCAACACAGAAAGTAGGAATAAAAAATGTCAGGGCCATGAGCCACATTTTGGGTTTCTATAGCATTGACATCTGGCGAGGAACGTGGGCGCGGTCTTCACCACCTGCCTGCCCGAACAAAGGGAAGAGTCAACGCTGTAGTCTCCGCAAGGGAGCATCCTTGAAACTCATCTGACACTTGCTGTATCACCCCCAATAAAACCTGACACTGCCCCCTTTGAATAATGTCAATTGCCTGGAAAAGTCTCAACCCTTACTAACTCTCCTAGACTTTAACTAGAGAAGCAGAACTAAGAAAAGAGCCACTAATATGAATGACGCTAACTTTTAACTTTAATATCAGCTTTCATTTCTGGAATACCCTCCAATTTACTAATTTACATACAATCTTGCAGTTGCTACCCGCAAGAGCTCTGCAAGGACCCTGGGGGGGCTGAGAGAGCAGGAATAAGGATGCCCCCGGGGAGAGGAGCCGGCCATGGCTTAGCAGGTGTCCTGTACACCAGGGAATACGGGAGCACCTGGAGTCTGGATGCAACACGGGCCTTCTGATTCTAGGTTTCGACCCCCCACACCCCCAAGATGACAGGAAAAATCCCGACACCCAGTTCTTCACCCTTGTTCCATCAATACACCGGATACTACAAAGTATCAGAGCCAGAAAGCCAAAGGAAGCACAGAATATGGCCTAGGAATCCCCAGGACAGTAAGCACATAAGATCGAGCATAACACCTGCCTTATAAAATTTCTCTTTCTTACGTGAAATTGTACAGGTCACTGTAGAACTATGAGGATGACTAAAAGCTCATGTATAACTGAATTTATAATATGAGAAAATGTAAAATAAGAGAAAATATAGCTCAAGAAAACAAGGAGAGAAGAAAAAGAGAAAAGAGTTCTGGACATCAATTCCTTTATTCACCCCACACCTGGATACAAACTGTTTACCTGGCTGAGCACCCTAGCTCCCCAGTGGGTCTCAAACAACGCCTGTCACGACCAAGCACACGAGCCTGGGCTGTGAGTCCCAGACCTGGGAGGGAATCCCGACCCTACCACTTAATACACGTGTGATCCTGAGCACATTATTGGACTCAGTTTCCCTCTAAGTGGAAAAACAGTTCCTATTTTACAGAACTACTGTAGAGATTAAATGAGAAGATAAGTAACAAAGCAGCCCGGACCACACCCATCGTGAGCTGATCTGGGTAAGCTGTATTGTAAGGATTATCACCACCTCTGAACACACAAAGCCAAAGAGCTGGGAATTAAACCACGTACTAGAAGGCAAAGAACAAAAGCAATGTCCTCCCTTCTCATGGAAGAATCAGAAAAACATTATTCACGGTCGTGCGTGGATCCTCCGTTTCAGAAACCTCACTTATTCCTGCCATTCGGGCTCCTGGCAACACGGACTAATGGGAGAATTACATTTCTTTGCTTAATCACCCTTATAACGCGTGGTCTTTTCGGGTCTACCCGATTCCCCCTGCTCCTAGATGCAAGTGTGTGTCCCTCTCAAACTCCTCCCCACTGCTGCAAATAATCTCTCTCCCACTTTTGTATTACCTTTCAAATATTTATAGACTGTTATTCTCCTCCTCTCCAAGCCATACATCATTTTGGTTGTCCTTCCCCTGGATTCTCTCGAGTTTATCTACATCTTTTAGAGAAAAACAAACGCCAGGTGCTCCATGATGAAAACAGCACACCCACAGCGAACAGCCCTAAACCAGTAAGGCCTCTTCTTCCAAAGCCACAAGAAAATTCTTTGATGTGCTTCTTACTCCTTTTCTCCTATAACTCATAACTCCATCTTTCAGATAAAAACCGAGGCACCGCGTGATAAGGGAAATGACCACCACCCTCATCAAGAGGATGGCTGGGGCTCTAAGAGGTAGCAGCTCCCGGGCTGGGATGCCGAGGGGCCGTCTCAGCCAGGCTCAAACTCACTAATGAGGGACTGTGCGCTCCTGCTTCTACTCGCTCACGCTGCCCCATCCACTGCCTTCCACACGCGTGCATCAGAACAGTGTCCTTGAGACTCCCTCGAGGCTTTCTTTGTTTTACCCCTAACAAAAACAGCTGACACTGGGTACTTCCAAACAGTTTATTTTGTTTTCAAAAACTGTTTATGTTCAACACAAGTTTAGGAGTGTTTTTAAAACTGAAAATTTCTAAGGGTGACTAGGGTGGCTCAGTCGGCTGAGCATCCGACTCTTGGTTTCTGCTCAGGTCATGGTCTCAGGGTCGTGAGCTTGAACCCTGTGTGGGGCTTTGTGCTGAGCACCAAGTCTGCCTGGGATTCTCTGCCTCTCCCTCTGCCCCCCTCCCCCGCCCCACCTGCTCACTCGTGCACATGTGCTCTCTCTCTTTAAAATAATAAAATAAACAAAATCTTTAAAAAAATAAAAAAATAATAAAAACTTCTAGAACTGAACATAAATACTATCCTCATCACCAGGTCGACTCCACTTCCGTGGGTAACAGTGAGACTCAGCCTAGCTCAGCTTTCTCACACTTTGCCTGGACAATGGTGGTGATGTCAGAGTGTCCTCCCCCGGCCCCCAGCAGGCTTGTGCTGGTACCCTCTGCTTCTTATGCCAACACACACAACGCATAGCTGAAGATTTCAAAAATGTGTGCCTTCTGTCCAAACTGTGAAGGGCAGCAAGATACTGATGGAGCTTTCCCTCTTTCACTGGCAGTAAGTTCCTTGTCTCTGACTCCTGAGTATTTATGTGGCTACACAACATTCCCACACCCTTAGGAAGGATAAGAGAGGCTAACACTAAAGACCTAGATCAGTAAAAGTAATAAAACAAAGAAAACTAAGGCCAAGAAAAGAAGGTGGAAGCTTACTCATATTTTAATGTGAAGACACAATATATTTACTGTGTGTGAGCATGAAGATGTACCCCTCAGTTGGAAGAACCAATATTGTTAAGATGTCCATACTACCTAAAGAAATCTACAAAATCAATGTAATCCCTCTCAGAATACCAACAGCATTTTTCACATAATTAGAATAATCCTAAAATTTGTGGAACCACAGAAGACCCCAAATAGCCAAAACAATCTTGGAAAAAAAAAAAAAAAGAACATAACTGGAGGTATCGCAATCCCAAACTTCAAGATACACTACAAAGCTGGGGCGCCTGGGTGGCTCAGTTGGTTAAGCAACTGCCTTCGGCTCAGGTCATGATCCTGGAGGCCTGGGATCGAGTTCCGCATCAGGCTCCCTGCTCAACAGGGAGTCTGCTTCTCTCTCTGACCCTCTTCCCTCTCGTGCTCTCTGTCTCTCATTCTCTCTCTCTCAAATAAATAAATAAAATCTTTTTTAAAAAAAAAGATATACTCAAAGCTGCAGTAATCAAAACAGCATGGTACTGGCACAAAAATGGACACATAGATCAATGGAACAGAATAGAGAACCCAGAAATATACCCATGATTATACTGTCAATCTTCAACAGAGCAGGAAAGAATATGCAATGGGAAAAGATAGTGCCTTCAATAAATGGTGCTGGGAAAACTGGACCACTTCCTTACACCATACACAAAAACTCAAAATGGATTAAAGATCTAAATGTGAGACCTGAAACCATAAAAATCATGGCAGTAATCTTTCTGACCTCAGCCTTATAGTAATATATTTATGGAGATGTCTTCTTAGACAAGGGAAACAAAAGCAAAAATAAACTATTGGCACCACACCAAAATAAAAAAATTCTGCACAGCAAAGGAAACCATCAACAAAACAAAAACCCAACCTACTGAATGGGAGAAGAGATTTGCAAATGATATATCCTTAAGGGGTTGATATTCAAACTATATAAAGAACATACACAGCTCAACACCAAAAAACCCAAATAATCTTATTTAAGAATGGGTGGAAGACTTCAATAGACATTTTTTCCAAAGAAGACATCCAGATGACAACACACACATGAAAAGATACTCAACATCACTCATCATGAGGGAAATGTAAATCAAACCCACATGAGATATCACCTCACACCTGTCAAAACGGCTAAAATCAACAACCCAATAAACAAGTGTTGGCGAGGATATGCAGAAATACGAAGCCATGTGCACTGTTGGTGGGAATGCAAACTGGTGCAGCCACTCTGGAAAACAGTATGGAGGTTCCAAAAAAAATTAAAAATAGAATTACCATATGATCCAGTAATTCCACTCCTGGATATTTACCCCCCAAAACAAATATACTAATTCAAAAAGATATATGCACCCCTATGTTTATAGCAGTATTATTTACAGTAGCCAAGATCTGGAAAAAACCGAAGTGTCTATTTATAGATAAATGGATAAAGAAGAAGTGGTATGTGTGTATATATATATATGCCATGAGTAATATTCTATTGTGTGTGTGTGTGTATATATTACTCAGCCATAAAAAAGAATGAAATCTCGCCACCTGCAACAACATGGATGCATCTAGAGAGTATAATGCTAAGTGAAATAAGTCAGACAGAGAAAGACAAATACCATAATAATCTCACTCATATGTGTAATTTAAGAAAAAGAGGAGCAAAGGGGGAAAAAAAGAGAGAGGCAAACCAAGAAACAGACTCTTAACTATAGAGAACACACTGGTGGTTGCCAGAGGGAAGGCGGGTGGGGGGATGGGAGAAATAGGTAAAGGGGATGAAGAGTACACTTATGGTGATGAACACTGAGTAATATACAGAACTGCTGAATCATTATACTCTATACCTGAGACTAATATAACACTCTATATTAATTACACTTGAATAAAAATTAAAAAAAACTTTTTTTAAAGATGTACTCCTGAGATTCCTGGCATCTGGGGTACAGGTGGGGTGGAGGGAAAGGTGAGGGGCTACATAATCTTCACCCAGAGACATAATCCTTGTCCTGTCCGTCCACATGGCTTCATGTGCACAAGAAAGCAGCTCATGGCTCTAGGGCGGATGGTACCCGGCTCACCCCTCTGCCTTGAGTGCTGAGCATGTTTCTGCCTTCCTCAGGGTTGACAAAGACCTTTCACATGTTTCTAGTCAAGCACTGTAAACTGGGCAAGCATTACTACTTTCTCCATTTCATAAATGAGCAAACAAAGTGAAGTGAACAGCTCAACATCAGACAGGCGGCAGGTTCCCGAGCCAGACCTTGGACTCTGGGTCTTAGGTTCTTTCCAGGACATGGAGCTTCCTCCCCAGGTACGAAGTTAGGACATACCAGCAAAACTCTTTTCCCAGATGTCTTCAATCCCTGAGACCTCTGGTCGAGCTTCTGCTGCCACATACCCCTGTCCTAGGGAGGAACCCAGCATTGCCATGTGGTGGTAACAGCTCACCCCGGGGAAAGCAGGACCCTGCGCATGTTCCGCACCAATGAGAGAAAGCAGTAAGTATGTGATGGGTAACGTGCGCTGTAATTTCACATAAGTAACGCTGGTAAGAATAAGATCAGTCTCCAGTAAGCAGAATATCTGACTAGACGGTACAATCCCATTCCCCAGTCATGGCCATACCAGTTTATTGCACACCAAACAGTCATACTGAACCTGCCAGCCCACAACACTGGACAGGACTGTGAAATGGTTTAATCCACTGGGGCCATTGGCTTAGCTCGAGATCTGCCCAAAGTTAAACTGAAATGAGGAGTAGAAGCTGGGAGAAGAGGAAGAACACAGCAGATTTAGCTCTCTGCCATGGCCGTTTTCACTTGGCTAACGGTCTGCTAATGGGAAACCAGAAGAGCCACAGGCTTCCATTCCTCGGCCTGAGCTCCAGAGAGTGCAGTGACCAGGGCTCAGTCCTCGGGCCTCTCCTCTCTGCCGTCTGTCCCCCACTCGTCTGTCCCCTCCTCTCATGGCTCAAAACCCCACGCAGATGGGGAGGTGGGGGCTGCACCTCATAGCACATCGGACCATCTCCATTATAAATGAGGGTTGGGGGATTCAATAGAGAAAAAATTACAAACGGCCCTCAAACATATGAAAAGATGTTAAATTTCACTAACAACAAAAAAGTGATTACAAACCGTATTTATTTTCTACTGTTATATAACAATTACTACAAAGTTAGCAGCTTAAAAAAACACAAATTCATTATCTTACAGCTCTGTGGGCCTGAAGTCTAATACAAGTCTCTAAAAGGCGAGGCGCCAACAGGGCTGCATTCCTTTCTGGGGGCTCTGGGGGAGCATCCCGGTCCTTGCTCAGTCTGGGTGCGGGCAGAGTTCAGTTTCTTGCAGTCGAAGGACCGAGGTCCGTGTCCCTGCTGGCTGTCAACAGGGGGCTGTCCCAAGCTCCTCGAGGCCTCCCGCACTCTTTGGCTCGGGGCCCCTTCCTCTACCTTCAAAGCCAGCAGCAACGGGTCAAGGCTCCTGCCTCAAAACCCTCCTGCGCTCCTTCCACTTGGCATCTCTGGGGGTAGCCAGGAAGGGTTCTTCAGTTTTACGGATTCACGCCGTAAGAAAAGACCCACCTGGAGAACCCAGGACCGCCTCCCCATCTCAAGGTCCTTGATGCTTCATCACATGTGCCATGGATGGGGACATCTTCGCAGGTCCCAGGGGCTGGGGTGTGGACACCTCCGGGGGGGCCGTTATTCTAATGACCACCCCAACATACAACGCTTCACCTTTCAAGCCAGGAGGCGCCAATGACAGCCTCGTCCTGGTAATGCTGCGGCAGCCGCTCTCAGCAGGGAGTGCCATCGACGAGATTCCCCAAAGTGACACGTAAATTTACGTCCCAGAGAGACCTCCTGTCCCACCATTTCTTTCCAGCTCCACTCCCAGCACCCCAGGGCAAGCAGCACTCCCTCTGCCTGGGCCCCTGCAGTCTTCCCTTCCATCTCTCACCCACTCCCCGCCTTCAGTCTACACCCCAGGCCGCAGCACAGAGACCTTTCGAGAAAGTAAATCAGATCACGCCATTCACTGCTTCAACACTCCACTGACTTCCCATTGTGCTCACATTAAAACCCCAACTCTCTCCCGTCCTACAAGGCCCCCCGAGATGCAGTCCCCAGGGATGTCAGCCCCTGCCCTCAGCACACTGGCCTCCTCCCTATTCCAGGCGAGGTCTCCCTCCACTGTGCATTCGGCCTGGAAGCCCCAGACCTTGACCGCGAGGGCTCACTATCACTCAGGACTCTCCTCAGAGAGGCTCCCTTTCCTTACCTACCCTATCAAACAGCCGCTGACCCTTTGGACACGTCCATCTTTTTTTTTTTTTTTTTTTAAAGATTTTATTTATTTGAGAGAGAGAGAATGAGAGAGAGCACATGAGAGGGGGGAGGGCCAGAGGGAGAAGCAGACTCCCCGCCGAGCAGGGAGCCCAATACGGGACTCAATCCAGGGAGTCCAGGATCATGACCTGAGCCGAAGGCAGTCGCTAAACCAACTGAGCCACCCAGGCGCCCCTGGACACGTCCATCTTATCATTCTGTCTTTCCTCATAGCTCTGACCACTTTCTGAAAATATCTTGTATTTGCTGGTATACTTGTTAATCAATGGTCTCCCTTGCTGGATTTGTAAGACCCACGAGGCACATGTTTTATGTGCTGCGGTACACCCCAGGCCTGGAAAAGGGTCTGACTCAATGCAGTCACATGATGAACATTTGCTGAATGAATGAAAATAAGATAGAAACGCAGAAGGAAGAAAGGCAAGAAGGGAGGAAGGGAATCTCGTTCAGAAGGCAGACTCCCTAACCAAGATGAATTCAATTCAGTTCAGCAAACACTGGTGTTTGATAAACCCAATCTGCTTCCCTGAATTTATTCGTATGCTATGTTTAAGATAAACTCCAAAACCTCAGGACCAGAGTTAAGGCGTATTGTAAAAATAGTAGTTTTATAACTGCTGAAATCAACAGAGTCATCTGTTATTATACAATGAACTGACATTGGATGGTTGAAGCAATATCTAAGAATTCTTACTGCCAATAAACATCAGAAAAATGTGCTGTAATACTGAGGGGCCCCTGGGGGGCTCAGTCGTTAAGCGTCTGCCTTCGGCTCAGGTCATGATCCCAGGGTCCTGGGACCAAGCCCCACATCGGGCTTCCTGCTCAACGAGGAGTCTGCCTCACCCTCTGCCGCTCCCCCTGCTTGTGCTCTTTCATTCACTCACTCTCTCAAATAAATAAATAAAATCTTTAAAAAAAAAATGAAAGAAGAATCTTCCGTAATACTGAATTGATATTTTCTTTTGACAACCAGCTACTTATACTGTACTTTAAGAGTTTCTTGTGCATTTTCTTCTGAAAAGCATGTTCAGTGGGACTGTACAATAAGACCAGATTCATGATTGTGAAGTCCGCCAGCAGACATAAGAGACTAAACTGGGTTTGAAATGTAATTTGGTTCAGCCACAGGGATCAGTACTTATGTGAATTTTCTTCGGGGAGTCAAAAAGGTTGTCACACTGAATTTTGTCTAAGCTGAAAAATAAGAGACAGAGGCTGAGACAGAAACACAGATCTGCACTTACATAGTTGGTTGTGACGATGACAAAAAGGACCATGACAAGTCAAGACCCCACAGGACGGCGGCTGGAGCCGCGGCTCCCACAGGCACCCCCACCCTGCTTCCCTTGCATCGCGGCACCACACGGGGCGTCACTCCGAGGATCAGAGATCACCTGGCATCACCTGGCTGAGGTACAGAACTGACAGCGTCCTGCAGGGGGTGTTAGCGGGCACTCCCCTGTGCCCCTTTCTCTCTAAACCTCAGTCCTTTGAGAAACTTCAGTCCTCATTACCCCAGAGCTAGAGATCAGGCCAGCGTATACAACACAGAAGTCAGCAATAAGGCAGAACTTTAGGGGCTGGGAGAAGAAGAGAGGAAAGTAGGATGCTGACGGAGATTAAAGGGATCATCTTATCTCCTGGGAGTCGACAGGTGACTTCAGAGGCCAAGAAGCTTTGAAGAAAGCTCTGCTAGCAAAACAGGGAGTTCTGAGTCCAAAGCCAGTTAACGAGAGGGAGAGAATGGGGAGTTACCGCTTGATGGGGACAGGCTTTCCACTGGGGAAGATGAAAAACAGCTCTGGCGTGGGACAGTGGTGATGGATGCACAATGGTGTGAACGTGTTTCATGCCACGGGACGGCATACTAATAAATGTTAAAATGGCCAGTTTTATGTTATGTATGTTTTGACACGATAAAAATTTTACTTTTTTTTTTTTTAGGAGGCTCCATGCCCAGCATGGAGCCCAACGTGGGGCTCGAGCTCGCGACCCTGAAATCAAGACCTGAGCTGAGATCAAGAGCCAGAAGCTCAACCGAATGAGCCACCCAGGCGCCCTGAAGCAGTAAAAATTTTAAAAAGTTAGTTAGTTAATAAAACAACAGATGGGACAGGAAGGCATCCGCAAGACCCGAAGAACAGCTGAGTGGTGAGGGGGTGGTCACTGGACAGGATCCTTGAAATCAGCAGATAACCGGGAATCCATGGTTCAAGGACTCCAGGGGGACGCTGCGGAGCAGGCAAGTGAAACAGGTGACACAGATGAGCTTTCGGCCCCTGCAAGAGTTTCCCACGACAGCAAATGGAAGGCCGTGTCACACGACGGCCGTACCTGCTGCTGCAGCCAGCTGTTGGCAGGAGATTCTAAGACAGTCCGTCGATGGACCACCGTCTTCCCACTGGTCATGTGGACGGCAGAAGTCCGTGGTCACCAACCCTCAGCTTTTCTCTTTTGTTTTCCACCAAAGCCATGGTGGTTTTTCATTTTCAGAAATGCAGTGATAAAAATTACTCTTGCCAAGTTTCAAGGCAATAGAATTCTGCCCTCCCTTGTCCTGAGGAAATGCTTGTCACCCAAGGTCTGAAGAGTTGCTTTAGCCAAAAAACAACAAAGAAAGCCCATCACCAGTTCCCTCTATGCTTTGCCTCCTCATTGTTCCTTTCACTAAAAACTGCATGTGATCATGAGGTAAAAGAGGAAACGTTTTTTTTTTTAAGATTTATTTGAGAGAGTGAGCACGAGCACGCACGAGTGGGGGGGGGCAGAGGGAGAAGCAGACTCCCCCAGGCTCCCTAAGACTGAATATTAACTTATTTCCAGGGATAACAAAATACAAACCTAAAAAACACTTCATGATCTAAACTTCTGAACTTCAAAGAGACTCTCACTGGGTATTAATATCTGCAGTGTTTACTAGGATGAAAGCATCTTACCTTTTCATTTTAAAAAAACTTAAGTTTGAATTTTCTGGAACCCTTATACCTTGCTTATGGGAATGTAAATAGTGCAGCCTCTTTAGAAAACATTCTCAAAAGTTCCTCAAAAGGTTAAAAAACATAGAGTTACCATATGATTCAGCAATTGGGACTCCTTGGAATATACCCAAGAAAATGAAACATATGTTCATACAAAGAGTGGGGCTGTTGGTTGAGCATCTGACTCAGTTTCAGTTCAGGTTGTGATCTCAGGGTCTTGAGATCGAGCCCCGAGTCAGGCTCTGCACTCAGCGTGGAGTCTGCTTAAGACTCTCCCTCTGCCAAGCGCCTGGGTGGCTCAGTTGGTTAAGCGACTGCCTTCAGCTCAGGTCATGATCCTGGAGTCCCAGGATCGAGTCCCACATCGGGCTCCCTGCTCTGCAGGGAGTCTGCTTCTCCCTCTGACCCTCTCTCCTCTCGTGCTCTCTCTCTCTTAAACAAATAAAAATCTTAAAAAAAAAAAGAGACTCTCCCTCTCCCTTTGCCCCTCCCTCCCCTCTAAAATAAATAAGTAAAATCTTAAAAAAAAAAAAAAAGGTACAAAAATGTGATAGATTACTCTTAACAGCCAAAAAGTGTAAGCAACCCAAATGTCCATCAGCTGATGAAGAAAAAAAAATAGCATGCATACATATAATGAATTTCTTTTTTTAATTTAAGTAGGCTCCACTCCCAGTCTGGAGCCCAATGCAAGGCCTGAACTCATGATCCCGAGATCAAGACCTGAGCTGAGATCAAGAGTTGGGACACTCAACTAACTGAGCCACCTAGGAGCCCCTGCATATAATGGAATATTAATTTTTAAAAGATTTTATTTATTTATTTATTTAGAGGGGCAGGAGAAAGAGAGAGAGAGCATGTGAGCGGCGGGGGGCAGAAGGAGAGAGAGAATCTCAAGTAGACTCTGCACTGAGCATGGAGCCTTATTCGGGGGCTTGATCCCATGAACCTGAGATCATGACCTGAGCCAAAATCAAAAGTCAGATGCCAACTGACTGAGCCACCCAGATACCCCTACTGAATATTAATTTTTAAAATGAGTAATAAATGCACGTTACAACATGGATAAACCTCACTAACATCAGGAGAAGCAAAAGAAGCCAGAGACAAAAGGTCACACATATGATTCCATTTACATGAGGGGTCCAAATATATGAAACGTCCAGAGCAGGCAAATCTATGGCAACAGAAAATATATTAGAGGTTGCCTAGGGCTGGTATGGGGAGTAGGTGGGGAGTGACTGCTAATGGGCACAGTTTCTCTCTAGGAGGAGACAAAAATGTTCTACAATTAGAGTCTGGTGATAGTTGCACAACTCTGAATTTACTAAAAAACAATGAGCCGCCCATTTTGAATAGATGAATTGTATAGTACACGGATTACACATTGAACTATTCAATTATGTTTGAGTTCTTAGCATTTCAAAAATTCCAAAATACATTTAAAAAAAAAATCACAAGACAAAACTAAAAACTGCACCTTGAACATCGATGAACTTACCCTCTGACATCTGCAGATGGGTTCATGACCACAAGTCTAACGTTTTAAAACAACTTCCAATTAGGGGCGCCTGGGTGGCTCAGTTGGTTAAGTGACTGCCTTCGGCTCAGGTCGTGATCCTGGAGTCCCGGGATCGAGTCCCGCATCGGGCTCCCTGCTCAGCGGGGAGTCTGCTTCTCCCTCTGACCCTCCCCCCTCTCATGTGCTCTCTCTCTCTCAAATAAATAAATAAAATCTTAAAAAAAAAAAACAACTTCCAATTAACCATCACCGTTCACTGACTTAGCAAAGGTTTATTGACCATTTACCATAAAGCCAGGTACTGTTCTGGGCTGTGCACATGAACAGTGGTGAACAAAATGCACTCCCTGTCCCTAAGATTACATTTCCACAAAGGAGATACAGACGTACACCTATCAAATGTTTTCATGTCTTTTGCAAATGCTGTTACCCAACTAATTTGTGGTTTAAACCCTGTATTTATTTTTTTTTAAAGATTTTATTTATTTATTTAATTTGAGAAAGAGAAAGAAAATGTGAGCAGGGGGAGTGGCAGAAGGAGAGGGAGAGAGAATCTCAGGCAGACTCCACACCGAGCTCAGAGCCCGACATGGGGCTTGATCCCACGACCCTGAGATCACGACCTGAGCCTAAATCAAGAGTCGGACCCCTAACTGACTGAGCCACCCAGGAGCCCCCTCTATTTATCTCTTTGTGGCTCTAGATGTTTTCCAAATTTTCTTCTTAGCCAAAGTTAGACCAGAAGGTTACTTCCTGTGTATTCTGTTGCTATAACCGCTGTACGTAAATACTGTCTACAGAGAATTTCTATCAGGCCAATTAATTGCCGTATCTGACATGTAACTGAAGACTGCCCTTAAAATCAATAAAACTGACTGAGATACTATCTAAAACAACAGATATCAAATGATCAGTAGCATGACTCTTCAGTGTTTGCTTTTTTATTCAAGCCTCCACCTGTTGCTTCAGTGTAAGGAGTTTTGCTTTGTTAAGACATCCTGGAAATTTCCTTGACTCAAAGTAAAACAGGGAAATACTTGTATCGAAAGTCTTCTTAAAAACAAATACCTACATTTTCTATCTAAAGCGCTATCTAAAATCAATGGAGCTCATCCTATGTAAGTGGCCAGAATCCTTCAAAAGTGAATTCTCAAAGCAATTTAGGTAAAATTCTTTGGGTGTTCATTTAAATGAAGTGCTTCTTTTTGTACAATATTGGAAAACTGCAAAGATAAAAAGTGAAGTATTATTTTAAACTTACCTAACTCCACCCAGGATTTTTAGGTCAGTGAAACAACTCTGTAGAATACGATGACAATGGATGTATGTTGTCATAGATCTGTCCAAACCCAAAGAACGCACTGTCCTGTGAACGATTGCCATCAGGTGGTGATGACCTGTCAACACAGGTTCAACTGCACCAGACGTCCCACTCTGGTGGGGGATGTGGACAATAGGGGAAATTGTACCTGTGTGGGGGAGGGGGCATATGGGAAATCTCTGTACCCTCCTCTACATTCTGCCGTGAACCTAGAACCACTCTAAAGAATAAAGTTTATTTTTTTAAAGATTTATTTATTTATTTGAGGGGGGGGCAGAGGGAGAGGGAGAGAGGAGAGAATCCTCAAGTAGACTCCATGCTGAGCGCAGAGCCCCATGTGGGGCTTGATCCCACACCCCCGAGATCATGACCTGAGCTGAAATCCAGAGTCAGACACTTAGCTGACTGAGCCACCCAGGCGCCCCGAATAAAGTTTATTTATTTTTTTTAAATCTATAAACTCAGAGCGCCTGGGTGGCTCAGTCGGTTAAGCGTCTGCCTTCAGCTCAGATCATGATCTCAGGGTCCTGGGATCGAGCCCCTCATCAGGCTCTCTGCTCAGCAGGGAGTCTGCTTCTCTCTCTCCCTCTGCCCCCCTCCTCGTGCTCTCTCTCTTTCCCTTTCTCTCAAATAAATAAATAAATAAATAAAATCTTTTTAAAAAAAAATCTATGAACTCAGGATCTTCAATTGTTCGTTCATTAGGCACATTTCTTACCGGTAAAAACTGCGTGGGCACAGGACTCCATAAATTTTCAAACTGCCCCGTTTCACGCCTATAAAGCATTTAAGCATGTGGAAGACACAACGAGATGTGTTCGCCTACCAGTGTGTGCTCTCTCTGTCTGCATGCTGAAGCGGGAATTACCACCAAAGGGGAGACGTGCGGGGGGAGGGTCCCATCACTATCAGGCACAGGCCCGACTGACCCTTCCAACAGGGGACAGGCGAGGGAGAGCGGCCGGCGGCCCCAGGAGGCCGGGCTGCAGGGGGAAGGCCAGAGACGGTAGGAGGTGGTTTGATGTGAGGGAGTGTGAATGTGAGTGTGTGTGGAAGTGCAGGGTGCTCCAGAAGGGAGGGCCCCAAGGGCGATAACATTCAGGTCCTTACTTACAAAGGACACACAGGCAGAACCGAATGCTCTACAATGCAACCCTTCATCTGCCAGGGGCGTACAGAAAAGGAGAGGCCAGGAGCCACACCGCCCTCAGCGGGAGCAGTGGGTGAAACAGCCTCCGGCCCGCTGCTCAGGCGGAAGGGGAAGGGGAACATAGCGAACCACACAAAGACGAACCCAGATTTCAAAGCGGGAGAATGTCTGTGAGGGTCTGTTTAAAGTCAGCGGACACCTGTGAAAATTAAAATCTATCGATTTTATGCTAAAATTCAAACTGTAGAGCCATGGAGATAATGCTGACATTGCTTTAATTCATTGTTATTCATAATCAGAAATGCTCACTTTTTTTTTTTTTTTTTTTGGCTCCTGCTAGCATAAGAAATAGCAACGAACGGGGCGCTGCTTCGGAAGGCTCTTTCTTCCACGCTGACACCCCCCATCATAGATGACAGTAACAGTAAGAATCGTTCACACCCATCGTTCCAGGAATCTCTGGTCAGTGTTTTGGCTGATTCTAGCCAATCTCTGGTTAAGGATGGTAGAACCGTTAGGTATGTGACCCTACTCAGAGGAAGTCCGTTCTCCAATAAATGCAACGACAGCTTGGTAATAAACCCAATTTCCTTCACGGTGTCCTTTGAGTTCAGCCAATAATCTCAGCAATAATTCTTGGGCATTCTCCACTCTCATTTGGGCACTTTTGGGAGCCAAAAGGAGATAACTAAGGAACTTCAAGGACATAAAAATCTACTGAATTTCGCTAAGCTACAGCCCTTGCAGACACTTAACATTAGGGATTAGAAAGAGAAGGGGAACAGCTCGCCCCCGTGTGAGCCAGGTCAGTAGGGCCCCCACGGTCTGACCCCACCGACGGCTTTCACCCCTCCTGAATAATTTCAAGTCCCAGCCTTTCACATCCACGTAATGGGATGCTAGCCCATTATAAAATTTCAAGCTGTTGTTAAGTGAAGGGAAAAACCCTAATTACACACCAGTGGGAATAATACACTGCCATTATGTCAAATACATAAATAATAGATATATCTACGAAAGCTACAGATACATGGGCCTGCGTGGGCAGCGAGTAATCCTAAAATGCCAAACAGAAGTGACCTGCAGGCTGGGATTGGAAGGACAATCCCATTTCACTGAATATGCTTTTCTACTCTGCTTCCCACTTACATGAAGCACTATTTTTAATAAATCCCACTCTCTGGAAATGTAATATAAGCTCCACCTGTTAGCAGCAAACTATTTCCAGAAGTTGGGCCCCATGTGCTACATGAAACTTGAAGGACACTCTTCAGTCAGTCAGTCAGTCTTTTCTCCCTCTCCTCCACCTCCCCGCCTCCCTTTCTTTTCCTCCCTCTTCCTCTCTCTATTTATGTAGTTTACTTCTACTGGCCCAGTCTGGAATTCTCGATCTCAACTCAAGAGCCCTGGTGCGAGTCCTGGGTGTGAGACCATGTATCTGTGGCCCCTGCCCCGTGGAAGTGGGCTGGCAAGGGGACAGCCCCCTGCCCAAGGCAGGCAAAGCCTCCAGGGTGATGCTTCCAGAGCCCAGAAGCACAGGACATGGCTGGCTTGCGAGTTCCCCTCCCTCTGAGGGTCAATTTAAGACTCCAAAATGACTGCAAGGTCTACCAGCTCCAGAGGCAAAGAAGGGAATCTGGTCACATCCTCCCTGACCCTGAACCTTCTATCTTGCTCCCCTGCTGCTTCTCTTTGTAACTTTCCCTGTTGCCACTCTGAAATACTCTGCTTGCGAGAAGCCTTTGTCATGCTGAACTCCATCTAGCCTGAGATCCTTCTCCAAAGCTCCTATCTTTGGGTAGACAATCCAACTGTGGCATCCCTTCCCTGGAGGTGGAATGCAGGACAGCAGGTGAAACCAGGTTCACTTCTGGTGCCCCAGAAACTGCCCAGCTTGGGCGTTTATCCATCACTGTATTCCTCCCATAAAGCTCAGCGGCCACAGCCTTCTACGACAACGGTAAATGGCAGGGACTTCTGCCCCTAATGTTGTTCTTATTTGCCAGGCAGCCCTAAATCCCTTCTGAGGATTAAACCACAGCCTCTGATTGTAATTGTCCATTTCCTAAGGAAACATGGCAACTGCTCCCACAGTCTCTCTTCACAGGCAGGTAAAATGGAAAATCCATGCGCTTTGGGACCAGACAGCTCTGGAATGAATCCCAGCTCAACTCAGCTTTATTCTGGGGCACCTTCCTTACCACTGGTTTCCTTATCTGCAAATGGGAATAGTTCCTACCTGTTTGTAAAAATCCAATGAGTCACTCCCCTCTTTATTCCTCTGACACACCCCTTTCTCATTTCAGCCCTCCAGCTAAATCTACCAGACCAGCCCTGACCTCGAAGTGTAAAGATCCTATTTCTGATAGATATACTCCACCCTTTTTATCAAAGGGGAAGTTTGGAAAGCCTGTTAAACATATGTTATGAGCAACCAAATCAAAAAAAGAAAATATGATTCTCCTTGATAACTACAGAACCTACATCCCCAGCGACACAGAGTGACAGGTACTCAGACATACCTACTTGCTGCGTAGACTCGAGCTTTCCATCCCTCACTGGCTTTCTTCGATGCCTGCTGACCTTTACCTTCATTATAATGGTCAAGACTCAGTCTTCAAAACCCTCAAAGACCTCTTCCCTCATTTTTGATAGAGAAAACAAAAGGCCCAGAGAACTTAAGTGACCTGTTCAAAGTTGTACAGCGAGTAAGTGGCAGAAAGCTGAGTAACTTTAGTCCAGCTGGTGGGCACAGCAAACCGAGTAACTCATGAAAAGCTGTTAGGAGGAACCACATTGCGAGGCTGTATTTCAGGGAGCCTCAGCAGACTCAGAAGATGTTGTGAATCTCAGCATATGTTTTTAGTATGTAATACAATGGACTATTGAACAACACAGGATCTGAACTGCAAGGGTCCACTTCTATGCTGATTTTTTTCAATAAATATGGCAGTAGTGTTAATGTATTTTCTCCCCCTTATGATTTTCTTCATTATATTTTCTTCTCTCTAGCTTACCTGGTTATAAGAATACAGTGTATAATACATATAACATACAAAATATCCGTTAATCGACTATTTCCTGTTATTCCTAAGGCTTCTAGTCAACAGTAGGCTATTGGCAGTTAAGTTTTTGGAGAGTCAGAAGTTAACAGGTGCATTTCTGACTGCGCAGGGTGGGGGTGTTGTTCAGGGTTAACGGTATGCGTATTTATTTGCCAACAGGATTTCACAGATCTTTGGTGGATTTCTTAGAAATCCTGCGTTCTAGACCAGTGCCATTAAATGGAACTCTGTGAAAAAAGGAAATGCACACTTTCCAACAATTTAAGTAATTAGAACCTGAGCTAGATGTGCCTACAGGGCACTTGAAATGTGGCTCATGCAACTGAGGAGCTGAAGGTTTTAAATTTTTCAACGTTTTTTACAGTGGTAAAATACACATAACATAAAATTTACCATCTTACCCATCTTTAAATGCACACTTCGGCGATATTGAACACATTCACAATGTCATGCGACCGTCGCCACACCATCCATCCATCTCCGCAGCTCTTTTCATCTTGTAAACTGAGACTCTATCCCCATGAAACAGTTAACTCTCCATTCCCTCTATCCCCCCACCCCCAGCCCCTGGCAATCACCATTCTACTTTCTGTCCCCATGATTTTGATGACTTTAAGTAAGTACAACCGTACAGTATTTGTCTCTTTGTGACCGGCTTATTTCACTCAGCGTAATACCCTCAAGGTGACCCAAGTTGTAGCATGTGGCAGGATTTCCTTCCTTTTGAAGACTGACTAACATTCCACTGTGTGTAGAGACCACATTTTGCTTATCCATTCAGCAGTCAATGGACACTCGGGGTGCTCCCACATTTTAGCTACCGTGAATGCCACTATCGAAACTGGTATACAAGTATCTCTATGAGACCCTGCTTTCAATTCTTTTCGGTAAACACCAGAAGTGGGATTGCTGAGTCATCTGGT
Organism: Halichoerus grypus; assembly: GCF_964656455.1. NCBI lineage: Eukaryota > Metazoa > Chordata > Mammalia > Carnivora > Phocidae > Halichoerus > Halichoerus grypus. The sequence goes on from NC_135725.1 coordinate 10,215,723, forward strand.
AATTCTGTATTTAAGTTTTGAGGAAGCGCCATACTGTTTTCTCTAGCAGCTGCACCATTTTACATTTCCCCCAAGAATACGCAAACGTTCTGATTTCTCCCCATCCTTGCCAATACTGTTATTTTCTGCGGTTTTGTTCTTTGTTTTTTTGATGGCAGCCATCCTAATGGGTGTGAAGTGGTATTTCACTGTAGTTTTGATTTGCATTTCCCTAGTGATCAGCAATGCTAACTATATACCTTCTTTGGTTCAATGTTTTTATTTGATTTCATTGTAATTAGATTAAACTTAAGTGGCCGTATGTGGCTCGGGGCTGCCCACTGGACAGTGCAGCTCTAGACCACAGCGATTCCCGGGGTAATTTGGAGACCCAGGGCAGTAAGCACAAGGAGCTCTGGAGGCAGATGGACCAATTCAGATACTTTCTAGTTCTGTGGACTTAGCCAGTCACACTTCCCACACCGCAGTCTTTACGTGTGTAAAACAGAGTTAGTACAACCAGATTACTTTATCTAAGAATGAAATAAAATGAACCAGCATGTATACCGCCCCCGGGTACAGTCTTAGCACACGGGGGAGAATCGAAGCCAATGGGGCATGCCTCCCCTCCTTTCCCAATGCCCACCGAAACTGGACACCTAGGAGTTGGCCTTTTCAGACACTTTCCCCAAGTGCATTGCAGTCCTTGCCAGAGAAATGGACTTTCAGTTCTAGGAAAGAAGGATCGTTAGCTCCCACAAAGAGAACCCCCAAACGGAGGGTGGACGGAGATGAAATCTGCAATCTCAGCCCTCTGATAATCGATGAGTCTGACTCTGACCAGATTCAGACTTAGCTAATAACCAACAGGAAAGTGAAGCTACCAAACTTCCAATTCTAGAATTCCTGGCCATCTCCTTTGGGAAGCAGCCAAAAACAGACTATAGAGGGAGAATGTTTTAAGAAAACTCTCTAAGTTTTGGATGTGATGCATGGCTCAGGGCAGTCCTGAGACGATTTTTGAGGCCAAGGCCTGGTCAGCGACCATGTGAGCCCCAGGCTCCCCCTTACCTGATGCTGCAGTGGTGGGGGTGCTGGCCGGTGCGGGCTGCGAGGGGCTGCTGCTTTCGGTCATCAGGCACGGGTTGCTGCCATTGCTCTCTCTCTTGACAAGCAGCTCAGCAGCGCTGGGCAGCGGGATGGGGTGGCTTATCCCCAGTTCTTCCTCCTGGGCCTGCTGCCTTCTCAGGGCCACCTGGAAGCACAGGGCAGCCCGTCAGCCTCCCGCGCTCCAGAATCACTTGCACAGCTTTGCCAAAACCCCCTGGAGCCCCGGTCACCCCAGATATCATGATTCATGAGCTCCAGGAGTAAGGGCTGAGACCCTCTCATTCTTTTTGAATGCTACCCAGGTAACCAGGATGCGCAGCCAAAGCTGAGAAATGGCGTCTAGCCCACAGTAGGTCAAAAAATGTCTGTTACACAAATGAGTACGTAGAGCAGGAACTAAGGTTGGCTAGGGAGGATCAGGAAAAACTGTAGAGTCATCCAAGCAGAGGCGTTCTATCTGAAGAGAAGTCAGCATTGATAGATTAGGAAGGAAGGAGAATGGGATCGCTCACTCCTTCACGCCACACATTTGTAAAAGGCCACTGTACTGGGGCCAGCGACCAGCAAGATACAGTAAGATTAGATTAGATCCCAAGGTACTCACTGTTTAAAAGCAGAAAAAGGAGGCAGGCAAACATGCAAAGGCAACTCAACACCAAATGTGGCAAAAACCACGGGAGAAGGACACATCAAGCCCACAGCAGGACTCTGGTGGCAGAAATAGCTTTAAGGGTAAGAATCTGCGGGAAGAGGTACTAGAAGAGGGCCTTGAAGAACAGAATGAGTAACACTTGCACAGGCAAGAATGAAGGAAAGGGCAGAACAATCCAAAGCAAGGAAGCAGGGTGGGCAGGAAAGGTAGGGGCTGCTTAGGAAACCCCAGAGCGCCCCCCCCCCAAATGGAGGGAGCATGCAGAGCTGTAATAGCAGAAAGGGGCTGGAAGAGGGTGTTGAAGTCCCTGGAGAAGGAAGAGGCTGCAGGTAGAAAGAAAGGCAGAGGACAGATCCTCTATGGAAGGAGCGGAAAGTGAGGATGTAAGGGACCTAAATTACCTAAGAGACTCCTCATGGTCCCTCTTCAACTTATCTGCTTTTAAATAACATTGTTAAAGTTTGCAAAAAAAAAAAAAAAAAAGTGTAAAGAAAATAAATTGCACTTTTGCCTACTACAAGTAACAAAAAAAGAGACTTTCTGTTGAAACTTGACTATTGGTGATAGTGAAAAGGGAAAGTAAAACAGCTGTACCTCAGAGACCAAAACAGAAGCCAAAAGTGGAAATCAAAATGGTAAACCAGAAACACAACTACTATTTGTTTTAGGAAAATTGTAGTCCAAACTTAGCAAGCTGATAAACTTACAAATAATTTTACTCATAACAAGAGTCTTCAGCTTACAAAAACATCCTCAAATAATCAATTAACATTACATGATTAAGCTTCAGTCTTGAATTTTTCTATTAACCAAGTTTAGAAACAGAATATTAAGGATTTGACCAAAAAATAGCAACAAAAAAATACCTACAAATCTCTGAAATATGTCAATGCATGCTTATATCCCGATTTACACAAATCCCATACATGCACAAAATGCACAGGATATTTATTTTACATGCCATAAACTAAGGACACTTTTATAAAGGTCTCTCAAAGATTTTAAGGAAAAGCTATTTAATAAGGGAAGGTGGGGGGGCAAGTGATTAAAATCCAATTATTTTACGGTCATACTGAAGATCAATTTCACACTATTTCGAAAAGAATGGCTGGTAGGTGGAATTTTACAGGATTTCATCTAGCACAGCACAAGCCTTCCAGTGTGGAAAATGTTGAAGTTTCATATTATAGAAGTAATCCTGAGTCGCTTTTATTTTTTAACATAGCAAACAGCCTTTTTGCAAGTTGGTGCGCCTATTAATAAAACTTATTCAAAAGGAATGGCCCTACTTAAATACATGTTTTTATTACATTTTGAGGAAAAGTCTCCTCCCAAGCATACTCTCCGCACTCAATATTTAAGCCAACAACTCATGTTCAGACGATTTTTCTACGTACAAATACAACTTCAACGACCCTAACTCTTTTTCAGTAAACTCACTGTGATGCATTTTAACGCTACATCAGGATCATCTTTTCACCCACTATAGATTACGCTAAAAACCCATAAAACAGCAGCTAAGGAAAACCTGTATGCCCATGATTGCACTTCATATATCCAGCTTAAAACACATTTTTAAAAAACGAGATGTCTATAAAAACCATAATCTTTAGGCATTTACACAGTCTTTGTTAAACACTCTTCCATGAATTCTTTTCCACGGAGGATATTTACACGTTCCCAGTGAAAAGTAGCGCATCGTTAGTAAACATTTCTTTGGTATCTTTTCATCTTAAATAAACTGTCTTAAAAAGATGAAACAAATTTTAGCTGGAAAGAATGTATATTATTCTCTCCTAAAAAATCCTTTCAGAAGGACACCAAACGACGCGGACAATTTCGGTTTAAGATGCTAAATTCCTGTCCTGCTTAGGACGTTTTAAAAAGAACTCCAGACGAACCCTCAAACCCGTGCCATTTCTCCCCATGTGCTTCCTTTTAAAAATTCTTAAGTGTGTTTGAAAACCGACGCAGAGGACCTCGTATCCGAGTCAGGCCGAGGGGAGAAGTTAGAAAGCGAACACTATCCCCGCGGCGCTCAAAATGGCTGAAGCGCGCGGCGCGGGCCCGCGGACGGCGAGCTCGGAAAGGGCGCCGGGAGCTCGGCGGGGACCACGCGGCGCCCGCGCGCGCTGCCGCGACTTTTCCAGAACCACGCGACGCGCACCGTACCCGGAAGAGCGGCGGCCGCCGTCCCCGAGAGTCGCCCGAGTGGGCGCCCTCCGCACCCTCTGCAGTGTGAACGCTAGTCTCTGCTCGGGGGCGGGGATCCTAGGGCCTGCCGAGGCGGGTGGGCTCCCCAACTCTCTGCTCCGACAGCGAGATCGGATATCCGCGGGACCCCCCTCCCCCCGCCCCGCGGCGGGGCGACCCCGGCAACTCCCTGCTCTGAAAGCCGGAGCAGACATCCTGGGGACCTCAGAAGGCGCGAACCCCGCAACTCTGTGCTCTGAGAAAAGGATCGGAGATCCTAGGAATTCTGGGGACCTCCGAGGGCGCGAACCCCGCGCCTCTGCAGGAGGGCGGGATCAGGGACTCCCGAACAGAGCGAACCCCGCAACTTGCTGTTCCCGATTGCTGTTCCCGAAGCAGGATTGGAGATCCTGGGGATGGATTCTTGGGACCTCCGACGGGGTGAACCCCCTAACTCTGCTGGAGGGCGGGGTCAGGGATCCCGGGACTCTCAACGGAGCGAACCCCTCAAGCCTCTGCTCTGAAAGAGGGATCAGAGGTCCTGGGGAAACCCAATGGGCCGACCCCGCAACTCTGCTAAAGGTCGGGGTCAGGGATCCCTCGGAGGCCGAGCAAACCCCGCAACCTCCCTGCTCCGCGGGCCGGATCCCGGAGGACTGCCGGCTCTGCGAGCCCGGCGTGGCGCGAATCTGGGAGCCCCGGGCCCCGCGCGCCGCGGCCGTCGGCGAGCTCCACCGCCTCTCCCCGGAGCCCCGGCACCGCGTGGCTCCCGCCCGGCCCGGGGGACTTTAAGTTGGGGGCTGACCCTCGGTGTCCGGACGCCCGCACTCACCTGCGCGGCCATCACGCGCTGTCTCTCAGCGATCAGGTTGCACTTCTTGCACTGGCAGTCCCGCCACATGCAGAAGCGCTTGTGGCCCTTGAGCGGCGACGCGTAGCCGTGGTTCCTGCATCGCGCGCACTTGGGCAGCCGCGGGGACTTCTTGCTCCCGGGGCCCATGCCCGACGCCCCCGAGCCTGAGCCGCCGCCGCCGCCGCCGCTGCCCCCGGCGCCCGCGCCACCGCTATTCCCAAGCAGCGCCCCAGCCGCTTTGCCAAAGCCCCCGGCCTTGCCCTGCGGGGGTGCCCCGGCGGCGTGCGGGGCCTCCGAAGATGCAGAGGGCTTGCTGAATGCGTCGTCGTTGGGCATGCTGCCCCAGCGAGAAGTGAGAGGACCCTCCGGGGCCCTCTCGGGTCTGGAGTGGCTGCAAGGGACCAGCACTGCCAACCGCGAGGCTCCCGAGGGGAAGGCGCAGAAGGCGTGTGCGCTGCAACCAGAGGTGCAGCCCGAGTGGCGAGGTCTGGACACACAACGCCTAGACTGGTGGGGGGTTGTGCCCTTTTTTTTCTTTTGGCGCGCGCGGCGCAGAACTTTTGGATACTTTTCAGAACGTTCCCGGGACTGCCTGGGCGGGAGAGGGCGCGAGGGAATGCAGCCACGCCCCCCAACTGCAGCCACCGGGTTCCCGCTGGGAGCCAGCTTGCACGGGCTGCAAACACCGAGGGCGTGGCTGCAGGGGGCTGCAAACGCGCCTTGAGGTGCAGAGCGGCCGGGGCTCGTGCGATCTCCGCGCTATCCCTCCCCAGGCGCCAAGGCGCACGGAGGGAGCTGAGCTCCCAGGTCAGGAACGTAGTTGTGCATCCTAGTGGTGCACGCTGCTTGGAAGAGGTGCAGACCACCCTGTGGGGTCCTCTAGCTCCCTTCCCCCATTCTCCACGTTAGCTCGGTAGGGCAGAGGTTGGCAGAAGCCAACTCGGAAAGCGGTTTCTTTCTCACCTAAGTATGACATTGAAGGCCTGAGAAAACAGAAATCTCTGCACTTAATCCACAAATAAGACCCTCAAGCGCTCCAAAAACGGGGTCTCTCTGTTCTCCAGTTATTCCTTCCTGCCCTTTGTGTTCATTCGTTCACAAGAGTTCTACTGCTGGCTCCAGGTAACTCAAATGCATAGTTCCAGCCCCTGTTGCTTCTCACTGCAGGTACGTAAAGTTTCTTGTCTTGAGGCAGCTTCACATAGAATCTGCAGGCACGTGACACTCAGCCTTTAAAAAACCTCATTGGGGTGGGACAGGGGGTGTACTTAACAGATGTAGACATTTATCAAAAATTCATCCCACACTTAAGATCTGTGCATTCATTGTGTGTAATTATACCTCTAAAAACCCTGAGTGGTCTTATAGCCTTCCCCCCCCCACCCCCCCCAACACACCCCTACCCCACCCCTGTGTGCCTCCTCTCTGTTCACTTACACAGCAAATCCATCCCTAAGGCCTGCTGATCAGATCATTTTTCTTCCCACACACCCACAATGTCCCTACAACACCAGCCCTTCCCTTGTCTGGATCTGCAGTAGCTTCCAACTGTACTCCCTGTTTCTTAGTCTTCCAGTATATTCCACAAAAACAGCAGCTGGCCCCATGCAGTAGATTGGTATTGTTTGCCTTGTGAAAGCAAAAGTTAAAGACCTAAGGCTGTGTTTTAAAGGACTTCAGTGATCTCCCTCTGCCTTTCTCAGCCTCACAGAGTTTCCAAGAAGCTTGGAAGAGGTCATTGTTGGCCCTTTATCTGTTTTGCTCAGTGCCACTTCCCTAATCTCACAATGGCCCTTGTCCAGCCAGGGGGCTGCGCTAACATCTCTCCCCCACTCTCCTTGCTTTTCCCCAGTATTGGTTCTCAGGTTCCAAATTCCACGCCCCCATCCAGGGGGGTTCAGTCTGCAAAGGATGGAGGCCATCCCACTTGGGTTCTCATCAAGGTGGTTATCTGGTTACCCTCCCTTAGCAGATGAGCATTTTCAGCACTGAGCTCTGAAATCCTCCAACCTACTTTTCGCATTCTTATTCTGAAGCCCTCCCTCACAGGCTCTTTCCCTGAGCCTGCATTTTCTCCATTAGTGTTCTCTGGCTGAAAATTATTTCCTAAAGAAGCTTCTAGCTTTACACAATACCTTATAGCCTTACCATCAAGCCAGTGAAGCTCTACCCTGGACAGAGGCCAGGATGCAACCATTTATCTCATTCTGGAACCTGTCAAATGATAACCATTATTTTGTTGAGGAATACTCCTAAATCTTCCATTAAAACACACATGCCAATTGCGATTAGCTACCAATTATCCTTTTCCATATATTTATACTTTAATACATTAGTTAGTGCTGAATTATTCCCAAGGCCCAATCCAATTTAAGAGAATGAAGTAAATGCTGGAAACAGTGACTGTCGAGTCCCAAATTACAGGGGAGCACGTGTTTCTTAGGAGCCTCTTATCACTAGAATCTGTGATGGAGGGATTTAAGGCTACAGACAATTTGGGGCTAGGAACCTGTGTGACCAAGGTACGAAAATGTAGAATGCGATGAAGTTAGTAGCCTAATAAAGTTTTTATTCATAAACCACAGAGGAGGTATCAGGCACAAGATGATCCAAAAGAGAAGTAGGGAGCCCTTAGGGACGAGCAGAGTGGTTCTGGATATTTTGAGTGGTCTGGCCCTGTTGTCTCCTTTCTTCCCTCTGCTCTTTCCAGAAACCAGATCTTTGAAGGCCGATGATGCAGATCTGTATGCACTGAGGTAGACAGATGGCCAAGACATGCTGATGAATGTGGGGGGAGGGGCTGTTCCAAAACTTAGGGTTAGGCAAAGACCTCTTAGATATGACACCAAAGCACAAGCGATAAGAGCAAAAAGAAAAAAATGATAAACTGACTTTATCAAGGGGCGCCTGGGTGGCTCAGTTGGTTAAGCGACTGCCTTCGGCTCAGGTCATGATCCTGGAGTCCCGGGATCGAGTCCCGCATCAGGCTCCCTGCTCGGCAGGGAGTCTGCTTCTCCCTCTTCCCTCCCCCCTCTCATGGGCTCTCTCTCTCTCTCTCTCATATAAATAAATAAAATCTTAAAAAAAAACTGACTTTATCAAAATTCAAAACCTTTTTTTTAAGTGTAACTTTCTTTTTTAAGATTTTATTTATTTATTTGAGAGAGAGAGCGAGCGAGAGCAGGAACACAAGCAGGGGGAGTGGGAGAGGGAGAAGCAGGCTTCCTGCCAAGCAGGGAGCGTGACGTGGGACTCGATCCCAGGACCCTGGGATCATGACCTGAGCCGAAGGCAGGCACTTAACGACCGAGCCACCCAGGCACCCAAAATTCAAAACCTTTGTACTTCTAAAGACAGCACTAAGAAACTGAAAAGCCACAGACTGGGAGAAAAATATTTGGAAATCATATATCTGATAAAGGACTTGTATCTAGAATATATTAAACCTCTTGTGATTTAATAAAAAATAGACAACCCAATCAAAAAAATGGGCAACATTTTGAATGGACATGTCACCAAAGAAAATATTCGAATGGCCAATAAGCACATGGAAAGATGCTTGATATCGTCAATCATTAGGGAAATGCAAATAAAAACAACAGTGAAGAATCACTGCACACCCACTAGGATGGCTATGATCGAAAACACAGACAAGCAGCAAGTATTGGCTAGGATGTAGAGACATTAGAATTCTCAGATATTGCCAGTGGGAATGTAAAAACAGCACAGCCATCTTGGAAAACTTAACCAAATAATTTCACTCCTAGATATCTACCGCAGGAAAATGAAAACATATGTCCACACAAACACTTGGACATGAATATCCATAGCAGCATCACCCACTTGAAACAATCCAAATCCATTAATGCTTGAATGAATAAACAAAATACGGTATATACATCCCATGGACTATTATCTAGTCATCATAAGGGATGAGCTAGTGCTACATTCTATAGCAAGAATGAAACTTGAAAATGGTACACTAAGGAAAAGAAGCCAGATTCAAAATATTGTATGTTCCCATTTATATCAAATGTCCAGAAGAGGCAGATCAATATAGAGAAGATCACCAGGAGCTGGCTGGGAATGGAGAGGAAGTGCAGATGGGTATATGGAGTCTTTCTGGGGGTGATGCAATGGTCTAAAATTGTATTGTGGTCATGGTTGCAAAATTCTGCAAATTTATTAAAATTATTGGTATGACTAAAATAAGAGAATTTTATGGTATATAAATTATGCCTTGGGGCACCTGGGTAGCTTGGTGAAGCAGCTGCCTTCGGCTCAGGTCATGATCCTGGGGTCCTGGGATTGAGCCCTGTGTTGGGCTCCCTGCTCAGTGGGAAGCCTGCTTCTCCCTCTCCCTCTGCCCATCTCTCTGCTCACGCTCTCTCTCTCTCTCTAATGAATAAAATTTTTAAAAATTATGCCTCAACAAACAAGCAAAAAACACCATGATATACAATGTGGTTCCATTTCTGAAATAAGAACTAATGTGAATTTATATCTGCTTGATAGGCTGTTTAGCTCTCCCTGGGTTACCGGATTATGGGGGATAATCTCCTTATACTTTGTTTTGTTTTTATGTTTTTGCAAAGTCGATCCAGGTTCTGGCACCCTCCATTCTGCCTCTCCCCCCATGGCTGTGTGGTGACGGCTGACATCTGGGTTGGGGCGGAGTCAGCCCAGCCTCAGCCCTGTGGTCAACCTCAGCTGGCCAGCATTCTTAGCATTAGAATTCGGAAACCAAGCTCATCGCACAAAAAATTATTACATGTTGTGCTTTCTAGTAATCATAGTTCTGGGGTGCTTACACTTTACTATCTGATTTTTAAAAACACTTGGCAGGCATTACTTTCACCATCAAAAAAAACTAAATACCTTAATTTATTAGTGAGGGAGTATAGCATCATATTTAAATGCCTAGCTTTGAATCCCAGCTGTGTGACCTTAGACAAGTTTTTTTTTTTCTTATCTTTTTTTTTAAATTTTTTATTGTTATGTTAATCCCCATACATTACATCATTAGTTTTAGATATAGTGTTCCATGATTCATTGTTTGTGCATAACACCCAGTGCTCCATGCACAACGTGCCCTCCTCAATACCCATCACCAGGCTAACCCATCCTCCCACCCCCCTCCCCTCTAGAACCCTCAGTTTGTTTTTCAGAGTCCATCGTCTCTCATGGTTCTTCTCCCCCTCCGATTTCCCCCCTTCATTCTTCCCCTCCTGCTACATTCTTCTTCTTCTTTTTTTCTTTCTTAACATATATTGCATTATTTGTTTCAGAGGTACAGATCTGAGATTCAACACCTTAGACAAGTTTCTTAACCTCTCTGTGACTCAGTCTGCTTATTTGCAGTAGAAGGATAATAATAATATCTGCCTCAAAGGATTGTTAGAAAGTTAAATTAGTTAATACTCATGAAGTACTTAGAAAAGTATCTAGCACCCAGTAATAAGTCTGTTGTTATTGTTGTTGTTGTTATTGTTATTATTTCCATATTGGAAAGAAAAAAGAGTGAGAGAAAGCAGGGTACTTATACATATAACCTTCCACATGTTAGTATAATTTAGCGGGGGGTGGGGAGCTATATTAGAAAGCATCAATGATAAATTTCATCTACTTTGCATTTTGTCCATGGAAAGCAGTCCTAGCCCCTGGTCTTGGTGCAACAGGTCACAGGGAAGATTCTCTGTGGTGCTTCTGACCCTATATACGAAGCTAGATACTATATGAGTCAAATTATTCAGCTCAAGGGTCGAGTGTGGAGCCCTGAGTCCGCTGGCCTGAACTAAAGACTCGGTGTACAGTTGTGTGGGGGCAATGCCCCGCGGGACGAGCAGTAGGAATCTAGGAGGAGTGAGCCCGGTAGAGCCCCAGGCACGGCATGCAGGAGAAAGACAGCCCCGGGGATGTGGTCCCGCAGGATCTGAGCAGGCACCAAGCGGAAAACGGGACCTTCTAGGTCATGGGAACAACGGATGGAAGGCTGGACACTGGGAGTGAGCCTGTGGGTTGGGGGAGAGGGCCCAGGCATGCGAGTCTGGAACAGAGGAGTCAAGCTGGAGCCCAGCAGGAGATAAGGTTGGAAAGATAGGGTGGCACCTTGCCTGCCAGTGAGGAATTTGGCTTCTATCCTATAGGCAAATGGAGAAGGATAAAGGTTTTTGTCCTTGAGGTGTTTGAGAAATAAAAGTGGCGGGTCTGCCAATTGCTGGGTGATGTGAACAAGCCACTTAACCTCTCTGGTCGCTATGAGGAGATGACAATATCGGAGGGTTCAGAGTTATTTGCAAGATGCCCAGGACCATGCCTGGCACACACAGACGGAGGATAGAGGATGGCAGTCAGCAAGCGTCCTGGAAAGCGTGGCTGCCTGTGTTCGAGTCCTGGCTTTGCCGCTTACCAGTGACGTGCTGCTCCTGGGCAAGTCCCTCACCCTCTCCGAGCCTCCCTTTCTTCATCTGGAAATTGGAAAGGACCTGAGAATTATCATAATGCAATGACTAACATATGTAAAGGGCTTGGGTCAATGTGTGCAAGAGACTGAGCACAATCTTAGTGTGAGCAGTTGATTCAGAATACCACAGCAGGAAGCTTGAACCACCAGCAGAAGGTGGGGGGAACTAGGAGGCGGCTTCTAGGATCTGAGCAGTTGGCTAGTTCTTCCCGAGTAAACTGTTCCCAACAAGGTCAGTAATTAGGAGCCCAGCCTGGAACATGGAGATGAGGGGCAGAAACTCTGAGTAGCAAGCATCTGTCACAAAGCACACTGTCCACACATTATCTGAGCATCTGGGGCCCGTCTCAGGCCCTAAGACTGAAGGAGGCAATAAGGTGGCACATCAAAAGCAGGCCGAAGAGCACGGGTGGGAGCCCATGGGAGGGAGGAGTCAGCACCCAGGGAGGAGGGCTCTGTGTTACTCAGGACAGAGGCTTACTGCCTGCAGGGGACCCCCACCCCCGCCTCGGGGCATCCCTGTTTTCTAAGACTGTGCAATGATTGATTTTCACAAGTAATGCCCCCGTGAGTTAGCAACAGAAGTTTAAATCATGTTCTATTCCTTACCTTTAAGAAAAGAATATAAATATTTTATAATTTTTCCCATGGAAGAATTGTTAAAATGTAAACGTTATGACATTTAAAGGGAAAGCTTAAGTTATCTAGAAAAAAGAAAAATCACTCAACTTGGAAGTTAAACGAAGTGATCCAGAGAAAATGCACTCAGCCTCCAGAGAAAGTAAAAAATGTATTCTGAAGATAATTGTAGATGACTTTTCAGTATTAACTGCTGTTCTGAGATTGTCAGCAGCATACTGACCCTTTTATATTAACCTAAAGGAAAAGAAATGGCTTGCCATCGTAAGTTTTTCTTGTGGGATCAATTGCTTAAAATTTCAAGAAGAAATTTGGTTAAAAATATTTATTTTAGGGACACCTGGGTGGCTCAGTTGGTTAGGTGTGAACTCTTGGTTTCTGCTCAGGGTGTGATCTCAGGGTCCTTGGGTGGAGGCTCTCCCCCCTGGACTCCCATTCAGTGGGGAGTCTGCTGGACAGTCTCTCCCTCTGCCCCTCCCCCCACTCGCCCACGTGCTCTCTTGCTCTCTCTCTCTCTCTCTCTCTGGAATAAATAAATAAAATCTTTTAAAAATAAAGAGCACAAGCAGGGGCAGTGACAGGCAGAGGGAGAAGCAGGCTTCCCGCTGAGCAAGGAGCCCGATGTGGGACTCTACCCCAGGACCTTGGGATCACGATCTGAGCCCTGAAGGCAGATGCTTAACGGACTGAGCCACCCAGGCATCCCAATAAATAAATCTTTAAAAAATACATGTATTTTAGATGGTGATTAAAGAGCACACTTATCATGATGAGCACAGAGTAATGTATAGAATTGTTGAATCACTAAATTCTACACCCAAAGGTAATATTACACTGTGTGTTAACTAACCAGAATTTATTTATTTATTTTTTTTTTTTAAAGATTTTATTTATTTATTTGACAGAGAGAGACACAGCGAGAGAGGGAACACAAGCAGGGGGAGAGGGAGAGGGAGTAGCAGGCTTCCCTCAGAGCAGGGAGCCCGATGTGGGGCTCGATCCCAGGACCCTGGGATCATGACCTGAGCCGAAGGCAGACGCTCAACTGACTGAGCCACGCAGGCGCCCCACTAACCAGAATTTAAATGAAAACCAAAAAAAAAAAAAAAAACACCTTATTTAAAAAAGTAAAATGTTAGGTTCAAAAAAATTTATTTTACAAAGTTTAATTAGGTGGAGAAAGAATAACAATATACCTTTAATGTTTGAGATTTGTAAAGAGCAAACACATTCAAATTGCTATTTTAGGTTTTAACTTACAAATGCCTTCTTTTAATTGACCATTTAAAAACAAAGGTGTCTATTTACTATTTATTTAAGTACTTTCTCATACAGCTAATGTTCTGGTAAATTGAGGCTCTTGCAAGGTTTTCCTGTGTCTTCTGCTGTGATAGTTTTAAAAGACCAGAGGAAACAGTGAACACAAATCCTGAAATAACATTTAAGAGTTTCAAATGAATTGGAAGTTAAAATGTATATCAAAAAGGTGCTCAGATACATCTCCCATTGGGTTCAATAGCCACTATCTTGCTGATTTCTCAGTTTGCTAACAAAATAAAAAGAAGACAAACAGATAGATTCACAATGCTAATACTGCCAAGATAAATAACAATGTAAGTATGCCTGGATTTTTACCATAGGCCTTCTACATGAGGCAGAAGCACTGAGAATAGTAAAATGAATATTTTGTGGCTGATTCAAAGTTTAAAAATTGAAACCTGTAGTAGACACGTATTATCAGTTATTATGTGCTTTAGCAAGCTTCCCCCCCCCACCCAAGGACCTTGTCAGGTTTCCACTTTCCCAACAAATAGAAGAAAACTATACTAAGGTTTAGAGATACATTATAAAAAGAAAAATTCATCTAATCCCAGAAGAATGATGGGTCAAGAAGCTAGATAGTGAGGATGACTATGGCATTTGATGCCAAGATTAGCTTAGACTAACCCTAATCATTATAATTATTGGCACAAATTATTTAAAAATTACCTGCAGGGGCGCCTGGGTGGCTCAGTCCATTGTGGCTGACTCTCGATTTCGGCTCAGGTCGTGATCTCGGGGTCAGAGGATCAAGTCCCGCGTCGGGCTCTGCTCTCAGTACAGAGTCGGCTTCAGAGTCTCTCTCTCCCTCTGCCCTTCCCCCACCTCTAAATAAATAAATAAAATCTTAAAAAAAAAAAAAAAAACTACCTGCAACTATAAAATGACAAGAAATAATTATTTATATATTTCTATACTACTATCAGTGAATAGTCCCTCTTCCCTGGGACTCCAAGGAGAGGGTCATTGGTTGGGGCTCTGCCAGCCCACAGCCAGATTTGCCGCCACAAGGCGGGTGCCATCTTTATGCAGTGCCCCTGGCAGCTAGTATGTTTGCCCTACGTGACTGCCATCTTGTACCCGTGCACTGGTGTGGAGGGGGTCCTGGGCGGCGCAAAGAAGCTTCTCCCTGCTCCCTTTCAGGCCCTACGTCCTGCCCAGAAGACAGGTAGTGTCTGTTTCCCCCCACCCACCCCCACACACTGTGAACTCAAAGGGGTCTCTGCCAGAGAATATACATGATCAACTGCTGTAGACACCAGCACGGTGGTGTTGGAGGTGGTGGGTGGTAGGAGTAGAGGGTGGGATTGGTAGCCTTATACTCAGTGAACACTACTGATACGCTCTGAAGTAGGGGTACCAGATAAAATACATAGATATTGCATGGGACATACGTACACTAAAAACTATTTCTCCTTGTTGATCTGAAATTAAAATTCCACTGGGTGTTCTATATCTTTTATTTGCCAAATATGGCAACCCTAATTTTATAAGTCCTGGGAAATACCATTTCCCTAAGTCCTCTTAGGAATAGGAAATTAAAAAAAAAAACCACTTTTTTTTTTTTGAAAGATTTTATTTACTTATTTGAGAGAGAGAGAGAGAGAGCACGAACACTCCCTGCTGAGCAGGGAGCCCAATGTGGGGCTCGATCCCAGGACCCCAAGATCATGACCTAAGCCAAAGGCAGATGCTTAACCAACTGAGCCACCCTGGCGCCCCCCAAAAAACCACTTTTGGATCGGGGTCCTCCAGCTATATCTCTGTAGGCCAGATTCAGATGACCTTATGTTTGCTAGAGCCCGTAGGCTAAAAATGGGTTCTACGTTTTTTTTTTTTTAATTTTTTTAAAAATATTTTATTTATTTATTTGACAGAGATAGAGAGCACAGGCAGGGGGAGCGGCAGGCAGAGGGAGAAGCAGGCTCCCCACTGAGCAGGGAGCCCGATGTGGGGCTCAATCCCAGGACCCTGGGATCATGACCTGAGCCGAAAGCAGACGCTTAACCGACTGAGCCACCCAGGCGCCCGGGTTCTACGTTTTTAAATGGCTGGAAGAAAATGAAAAGTAGAATTTTTGTGACACAGGAAATTATATGAAATTCAAATTTTGGTGCCTATAAAGTTTTATAGGAACACAATTACACCCACTCCTTTATGTGCTCTCTATAGCTGCTTTGGAGATAGGAGGGCAGGGCCCAGGAGCTGCAACAGAGGCTGTATGGCTCACAAGGCTTAAAATATTTTCTATCTGGTCCTGTTACCTAAAAAGAGTGTGAATCCCTGCTATGGACTTCCATTTGTTTTTGAGGTTCCCAGTATGATTTTTCTTTTTTAAGACAACATTGCAAAATGGGATAATACATTTGGAGGTGCATTCAAAGTCTTTTGTGGACAGCAGGCTTGGTCTAAAATGATGGACCTGTCTTTGCCCCTCAGGTTCCCTCCCTCCCACCAGGCCCCTCCTGGCTGGTGGGTTAAAGGAGGAATACGACATAGACCCTTTCTTGCCAGAGCTCAGGATTACCAGGGAAGACAGTCACATAAATAAACTGTTTGGCTGGATACGTACTAAGGAACTGTATCAAGCCTGGGGAGGAGAGGAGTCATGCCAAGCAGGCAGGGAGGGCAAGACTATTTCAGCCCAAAAGGAGGATAAAAGTACAAATGCATGCAAGCCTAGGATCTACTCCAGACACGAAGAAAGTGGAGAGAAGTTAAGCAATAATTAACAAAATTTGCATAGAGCTTTCCTCAGGTCCAACGCAGATACAAGTGCTTTCTCTGTTAATTCACTGAATTATCACAAGGGCTTCGACATAGGTCCTGTTTACCTCCACATTATGAATGAGGAATCTGACGTCCATGGAGGTTAAGTGGCTTGCCCAATCTAAAAAAAGGGGAATGTCAGGAGATGCACCCAGGCTCACATTCTTGACCACGTTAAGAAAGATCCAGCTGCTCATCCGTTGTCCCTCATAAAGCAGCGGGGGAACAAGTGGGTTGTGGGAACAGAGAGGTGGGATGTTTCTGGGTCCCAGGCTTATCATGGACAAGTGTGCTGTGAAAACTAATAAAGGGAAACCTCATTTAAAATGGAGATGGGGGAACACCAGCATGGCGCAGTCACGCGACCGACGCTTGATTTTGGCTCAGGTTGTGATCTCAGGGTCCAGAGATAGGGCCTCGCTGGGGGCTCTGCTTGGGATTCTCTCTCTCCCGCACCCTCTGCCCCTCCCCCCGCATGCTCGCTCTAAAATTAATAAAACTTAAAAGAATTAAAAATAAGATAAAATAAAATAAAATAAAATGGAGTTGGGAAGCCAGAAGGGAGAGGTCTGGGGCCCTACCACTTGCAGACCCCAAGGGGAGGAGACACTACCTTGCATTCCAAGCAGGAAGAGGCCTATACTTTGCTACCCCACCAGCAGGAAGCAAGATATTTTCCTTGCCCAGGAACAGCCCAGCCAATGAGAGACAGTCACAACTCAGCCAATGAGAGGCAGTCACAACTCGGCCAATGAGAGACAGTCACATCTCGGCCAATGAGAGACAGTCACAACTCGGCCAATGAGAGACCGTCACAACTCGGCCAATGAGAGACAGTCACATCTCGGCCAATGAGAGACAGTCACAACTCGGCCAATGAGAGACAGTCACAACTCGGCCAATGAGAGACCGTCACAACTCGGCCAATGAGAGACAGTCACAACTCGGCCAATGAGAGACAGTCACAACTCGGCCAATGAGAGACAGTCACAACTCGGCCAATGAGAGACAGTCACAACTCGGCCAATGAGAGACAGTCACAACTCGGCCAATGAGAGACAGTCACATCTCGGCCAATGAGAGACAGTCACAACTTGGCCAATGAGAGACAGTCACAACTCGGCCAATGAGAGACAGTCACATCTCGGCCAATGAGAGACAGTCACAACTCGGCCAATGAGAGGCAGTCACAACTCGGCCAATGAGAAGCCACTATATTTGGAACTGCCAGTTTACTCCAATTGATATTTTGTTTATAACAGCCCCTCCCAACTCCCCCCTACCCTTTATAAAAAGGTGTTCCTGTCATTTGTTCTCAGACTTGCCTATTGTTTTCCCCCAGATTGTGTGTGCTGAATGCTATTCTCTGCTGTTCCTAAATAAACTTGTTTTTGGTGGTAAAATAATGTCAGTTTATTTTTTAAGGTGAATAGTGTGAACAGTGATAGCAACTTAATTAGGGTGATCTGCACTGAGCACTGTTGAAGCCAAAGCAAACAAGGCAAAGGGGCAGGTAATTAACGCTTATTTGCAAAGCAGATGAACAAGTGCTGTAGAAAATCAGGAAAGGAGAGGAAGATTCCTGTTCATCAAGGAGTTATGACTGGTGTCAGAGCATCTGGCTTTGAGCTGGTCTTTTGGACACTCGGAAACAAGGGGTGTGAAGTCTATGAGAGTCTTTTCCAGGGCTGTTTTTGTTTGGTCTTGCTCACAGCTGTATTTCCACCACCTAGCGCAGGACCTGTGATGCCCTAGTGGCTCATTAATGTTTGTTGAATGAATGAGTGGATTTTTAAAAAAGATTTTATTTATTTATTTGAGAGAGAGAGTGAGAGAGAGAATACGAGCAGGGAGAGGGAGAAGCTGACACCCCTACTGAGCAGGGAGCCCGATGCGGGGCTCTATCCCAGGACCCTGGGATCATGACCTGAGCTGAAGGCAGATGCTTAACCGACTGAGCCACCCAGGTGCCCCAACTGAGTGGATTTTAAAATAGGTACATATTTCTGAATGAGTAATACAGCCTTGGGGTTCGAAAGTTAAGAAATTAAAAAAGCTGGAGAATGAGGGGTGCCTGGGTGGCTCAGTCAATTTAAGTGTCTGATTCTTGATTTTGGCTTAGGTCATGACCTCAGGGTGGTGAGATTGAGCCCCGTTTTGGGCTCTGCACTCAGTGGGGAGTCTGCTTGACATTCTCTCCCTCTCCTCTGCCCCTCCCCCTGCCCTCTCTCTCTCTCTCTCTCAAATAAATAAATCTTAAAAAAAGCTGGGGCTTTTTTTTCTATATATAAAGATATATATATCTTTAAGTTTATTAATTTTTAGTAATCTCTACACCCATTGTGGGGCTCAAACTCATAACCTCGAGATCAAGAGTGACACACTCTTCTGACTAAGCCAGCCAGGTGCCCCTCACTGTATATATATTCTTTTTTTTTAAGATTTTATTTATTCATTTGAGAGCGAGCGAGTGAGAGAGCACGAGCAGGGGGAGGGGCAGAGGGAGAAGCCGACTCCCCGCTGAGCAGGGAGCCCGATGCGGGGCTCGATCCCAGGACCCTGGGATCATGACCTGAGCCGAAGGCAGATGCTTAACGACTGAGCCACCCAGGTGCCTCGGCTGTGGAGATTAAATTAAAGAAGAAAATGAGGTGCGGGACAGGGGAGGGAACCACTTCTGGCCTTCATTTCTCGTGCGGCTGGGCGGTGACCCTCAGAATTCTCTTGTGCATGTGCCCTCCACCCGTTTACTCTCCCTCCCTTGCCGGGAACAACTGGATGATCTCGAAGTGGGCAACATGGTTGAAGCCTGAAAACATGATGCTAAGTAACAGACACCAGTCACAAAGGATCACAAATTGTAGGATTCCATCTATATGAAACGTGCAGAAGAGGCAAATCTAGGGTTGATGGTTTTCTTGGGCTGGGGATTGGGGGCAAACGGGGCAGGAGTGCTAAGGGTACATTTTTGGGGTGATGAAAATGTTTTAAAATTGATGAGGTTGCACAATTGTCAATATACCCAAAACCAGTGAATTATTTGTATACTTTCAATGGGCAAATTTCATGACTTGTGAATTTTACTAAAATAAATTTGTTATTTAAAAATGCCCTGGAGAGGGATGCCTGGGTGGCTCATTGGGTTAAGAGTCTGCCTTCAGCTCAGGTCAGATCCTGGGGTCCTGGGATCGAGTCCTGTATCCGGCTCCCTGCTCAGCGGGGACTCTATTTCTCCCCGGCCTGCCGCTCCCCCTGCTTGTGCTCTCTCTCTCTCTCTGACAAATAAATAAAGAAAATCTCTAAAAAAATGCCCTGGAGGGAAAGCAAAGTAGAGGAGGAAGAAGGGACAGAAGGGGTCAGGAGCAGCCGAGAGAAAGGGCCACACTGAAGGTGCAGGTCCCATGTAACAATAAGCACCAAGGCCTAAGCCTCAGTAGTGGCTCAGTCTCCAACTGCTGGGTGACCTTAGAAAAGCCCCTTCACCTCTCTGTGCTTTGCCTCATGAAATAATAAAAATGAAATAAAAAGAAAGAGGTGGAACTTAATGACCTAGGGTCTCTTGGCCACCTAAAAGTCTGCAATGTGCCTCATGCCTCGTGCTGGGGCTGGCGGGGGGAAGCCAGAGATGGGAGGAGAGCAGAGATACCGGCTGGACCTCTCCCCGCCTCTCTTTGCCCTGCTTTGCACCCTGCCCTCCCCTTGAACCCTAGGTCTTTGTTCGGCTTCCCTCAACCCTGGAAGTCCGTGCAAGCAGGGGAGAGTGTGAGGGCTGGGTCAGGTCAGGGTCACGAGGAGGCCCGGACAGGAGCCTTACCCACAGATACGATCCCACTTTCTGGGAGAGATGATCGACCTTGGGAAGGAAGGAACTTGGGAAAACGGATGCAGAGCCAAGGCAAACGCCCCAGGCAGAGAGGTGGTTTTCCATCTACTCAAAAGGACAGCTTGGCCATCATTAAGGTAATTAGCATCCTTCAGTATATGGGAGATCACGTAAGTGCATCATTTTTATTGTGGTAGGGTTTACATAAAAGGTACCATTTTAATCATCTTTAAGTGTGTGGTTCAGTGGCATGAAGTACATTCACAAAGTTGTGCAACCATCCCCACCATCCAGCTCTACTTTAACATTTTTAGATGGAAGTAGAAGAAACAGAAACTGCAGGAATCCTAAGTGTTCCCCTCCATGACCGTCTACATTGTATATACCCAGATAACTGCCATCCAGATCAAGCTACACACTGCCTATAGAACTCCAGAAGGCTACCTCTTGACCCCTCCCGGCGATGATCGTTTGTTTTTGCTAACTTTAACTCTTTGGGGGGAAGAAAAGTTCTTCTGCAAACAACTTAGGTGGTTTCGCAAATTGCGTAGTTAGTATCTGCATGTTTCATTCCTGAAGGTTCAAGTCCCAGTGCACTGGGGCAGGAAGGCACTGTGCTAGGTCAGCGGACACACTGCTCTCCAAGGTTTGCTCGCCTTCAGCCGCTGGAATCCCCACGCGGCGCATCCAGGGGCCAGTTCAGGGACTGAAAAGTTCTCGCTGGAATGTGCTCTAAATTCTCAGTGCCGACGGAACAAACCTTTCTGCGAAACAGAATGCAGAGAGATTTTCTTCTTGCTGCACGTAACCTGTTGGGGGACGTATCCAAACCTGTGACCCATCAGTGACGTCAAAATGTCTGCTGGTTCTGCAACTGCCTTAAAGGGGGCATCGCCTCGCCCCCTTCATCATTCTGTAGCAGAAGCTGAAAGCTAAGGTTAGCATGAGCCTATGATTATTTTTTCAGATTTTAAAATTTAATTTCTTATGGCCATGTAATTGACAAAACAAAACAAAACAAAAAAAAACAACCCCATTCGTTTTAGCTGTGCGCCAAGGAGGCTCCAGATCCATACATGTTGCAAAATGATCACCGCGATACGTCCAGTTAATGTCTATCACCACACACAGCTACAATTTTTTTATTGTGATGGGAACTTTTAAGATCCACTCTCATAACAACTTTCAAATATATAATACGGTATTATTAACTATAGTCACCATGCTACACATTACATCCCCAGGACTTATTTTATGGCCAGAAGTTTGTACCTTTGACCACCTTCACCCATTTTTGTTTTCAGTGAAATCGAGGCGAGTGAAGGAAGAAGCAGAGGAGTTAGGGAATAATTCATCAGACTAAGAAAGCTGCCTGTAGGAAACTCGGGAAAACAGATGACGAAGGAAGCTTGAAGGACAAATCGGAGGAGGATCATATAGATCCCAGATCCCAGAGAGAGAAAGAGATCACACAGCTCTGGTCAAGGAATCCAGAAGGCAAAAACAACGCCCTGTTGATCTTCAGCTCCAACCTTCCTACCTGCAAACTGGCTTTGCATTTTGTTACCTTGGCCGGAAGCATAGCCAAAGCTCCTGTGTTTTACTCACCACCGAGCCTAACACAGGGGCCTGCCACCTGATTAAGAGTCAAGGACTGGGGAGCAAAGGAGGAGGAACCAGCTGGGATTGCCCCTTTCTAGCTGGAGAAAATGGCCAGGACAGGGAGAGTGGGAGGCAAGGAGGAAGGGTCACCAGGAAAACGGTCACTTCTTAGAGTGAGCCAGACTGGTGCTGGACTTCCAGGGGTAGGCACAGAGGTACATGGGACAAGGAGATAAGCCTTAGGGGGGTTTTTTTTTGAAGCTAGGGGGAAAAAGTCGTAATTATCTGTGGTGACGGAGGGTAACTAGACTCACATGGTGATCACTTCACAGTATATACAAATACCGACCCGTTATGTTGTACACCTGAAACTAATAGAATGTTACCTGTCAATTATATCTCAATCAAAACAAATCAGAGCAAGGGAAGTAAACAGAATGAATGAGGCAGAAGCGCCCAGCGAAGATGGGAAAAAAAAAAAAAAGCCTTTTCTTTAAATCAGTGGGAAGGGGCACGTGGGTGGCTCAGTGGGTTGAGCTTCTTGATTTCCATTGGGGTGGTGATCTCGGGGTCGTGACACTGAGCCCTGAGTTGGGCTCTGTGCCGAGGCTGCTTGAGATTCTCTCCCTCTCCCTCTGCCCCCCACCCCCCTCTAAATAAATAAAATCTTTAAATAAATGAGACTAAGGCAAAATAAAAATCTAAGAAAAATTAAAAAAAGGGAAAGCAAGGCATAGATTGGGATTTTAAATGTTTAGCCTTCTTGGCAGCAAGTGGGGAGTAAATGGAACCATACCCACAAGTGCTGAATTTCCTTGGCAAATCAAAACCACGGAGATGGGGTTTTTTAAGTGAATGCTGTAAGCTTTCCGGCCACAGCAAAATGAATGTAATTTGGTTTTCCTAAAAATAAATTCTGATTTTTAGAATTTATTAAGCTTTTCTGTGTGACTTAATACATGATCAACTTGGGGGCATGTTCTACAGTTATTTAAAAAGACTGTGCTCTACTAGGTATTTACCCCAAAGATACAAATGTAGTGATCCCCAAGGAGCACGTGCACCCCGATGTTTATAGCAGCAATGTCCACAACAGCCAAACTATGGAAAGAGCCCAGATGTCCATTGACAGATGAATGGATAAAGAAGGCATGGTATACATACAATGGAATATTACTCAGCCATCAAAAAATGAAATCTTACCATTTGCCATGACGTGGATGGAACTGGAGGGGGGTTATGCTAAGCAAAATAAGTCAATCAGAGAAAGACAATTATCATATGATTTCACTCATATGGAATTTAAGAAACAAAACAGAGGAGCATAGGGGAAGGGAGGGAAAAATAAAACAAGATGAAATCAGAGAGGGAGACAAACCAAAAGAGACTCCTAACGCTAGGAAACAAACGAAGGGTTGCTGGAGGGGAGAGGGGGAGGGGGAGGGGGTAACTGGGGGATGGGCATTAAGGAGGGCACGTGATGGAATGAGCACCGGGTGTTGTATGCAACCGATGCAGCACTGAACTCTACCTCTGAAACTAGAAATACACTGTATGTTAATTAATTGAATTTAAATTAAATTAAATTTAATTTAAAAAGTAAAAATAAAAAGACTGCTAATTCTGGGAAGTGCGAAGTTTGAACATACGCTCAAGCTTGAACATACATTCAAGTTCATTTTGTTTTCATATACTCCACATCTTTACTTTATGCCCGTGTGATCTGTTAATGTCCGAGGTCAATGTGCTCAAGTGTCCCTACAACCAGAAACACACATCTGTTCATTTCACCTCTTGTATTAGTGGGGTTTTGCTGTATATAATTTGAGGCCATGGCTCTGGGGGCATAAAGACTCATGAACTCATGATTATTACATATTCTCAGTGGATTATGCCTTTAATGGAGAGTAAAATATCTCTCCTGGTCCCTTGTAATGATTTTTGTCTTGAATTTTGTTTTGTTCAGATCAATATTTTCTACACCTGATTTTGCTGTCCTGGTGTATCTTTTTCCACACAAGATTCTTTCATTTCTACTTTATAGAGCAAAGTGAACCAACATCAAAAAACATACCCACAACTTGAAAATTTCCATTAGTTGTTTTTTTTTTTAAGACTTTATTTATTTGAGAGAGAGAAAGAGTGAGAGAGGGAGAAGCAGACTCCCCCCTGAGCAAGGATCCCGATGTGGGACTCGATCCCAGGACCCCAGGATCATGACCTGAGCCAAAGGCAGATGTTTAACTGACTGAGCCACCCAGGCACACCCCCATTAACTGTTTTTTAAAACAACTTTATTGAGGTATTATGAGGTATAATTTACAAGCTATGCAATTCACCTGCTCCCAGTGTACAACTGAGTGATTTTTAGTGAATGTACAAGCGGTGGGCTCATCACTGCAGTCCGGTTTTAGAACATTCTCAACACGCCAGAGAAGTCCCTTGTGTCCATTTGCAGTCACTCAGCACAAGGAGCCAATAATCTACTTTCTGTCTCCACAGATTTGCCTTTCCTGGACAGCTCATAGATGGAACCGTATAATATGTGGCCTTTTGAATCTGTCTTCTTTTACTTAATGCAATAGTTTTGTGGTTCATCCACGCTGAATAGTATTTGACCGTATGGAACTCTGTGGAACACCACTGTATTCATATGTATGGAACATTTAGTTCATTTATTAACCAGTCGGTGGACATTTGGATTTTTTGACTATTATGAGTGATTCTACTATAAACATTTACATACAAGTCTTTGTAAATGCCTGTGTTTTCATTCCTCTCAAACAGATCCTAGGAGTGGAATAGCTAGGTTACATGACAATTTTATATTTAACTTTTTAAAGAAATGGCCAAATTGCTTCCCAGAGTGGCTCTCCTGTTTCACCTTCTCATCAGCAATGTATGAGGGGTCTGGTTTCTCTACTTCCTCTCCAGTGCTTAATGATTTCTGCATTTTTTATTATAGCAATCCTAGTGGGTGTGAAATGTATCTCATTGTTGTTTTAAACCTCCGTTTTCCTGCTGACTAACGATGTTAAGCATCTTTTTATGTGCCTATTGATTATTCCTATACCAACTTTGGTGAAATAACTATTCAAATGATTTGCTCATTTTTTAATGGGGTTATTTGTCTTCTTATTATTGAGTTTTAAGAGTTCTTATTCTAGGGTACCTGGCTGGCTCATTTGGTAGAGCATGTGACTCTGGATCTCAGGGTTGTGGGTTTGAGTCCCATGCTGGGCATAGAGCCTATTAAAAAATAATAATAATAATTCTTATTCTGGACACAAGTCCTTTATGCAACACATGATTGGCAAATACTTTTCCCCAGTCTGCAATTTGTCTTTTCATTTTCTTAATGGTGCCTTTGGAAGTGTAAAACTTTTGAATTTTGGTCAAGTCTAATCTATCAGTTTTTTTCTTTAATGTCTTGTGCTTTTGAGTGCCAAAGCTAAGAAATTTTGCCTAGCTCAAAGGAAAACCTGGTTTATCCAGTTGGAGGGTAAGTTGCTCGCAAATAGGAGGTGACATTTCTAGGTATTTTTTTTTAAGATTTTATTTATTTATTTGAGAGAGAGAGAGCACACAAGCAGGGGGAGTGGCAGAGGGAGAAGCAGGCTCCCCAACGAGCAGGGAGCCCGATGTGGGACTCGATTCCAGGACCCTGGGATCATGAACTGAGCCGAAGGCAGATGCTTAATGACTGAGCCACCCAGGCATCCCCATTCTGGGTATTGATGTGATTTTAGAATTAGAGTTTCCAGAATGCTTGTTGAAGTACATATTTGAATTCATGTCTGATGAGAAATCATTTTTTAGCTTCTTTGTTTTTGACTCTGGGGATTTCCCTTATTTTCTGGTCAGCTATGAATTTATAGGATATTTATAATATTTAATCCAGAATTTTTAAGTCTTTCATTGTGGGAAGTTGTTCCAATATCTATTCTGCCTTTTCTTTTCTTCTTTCATTTCTTTTGGAAATGAGAATCAGCCAAGAACCATGTTTTTATCAGCCTTCACATTTTCCTCAATAACCAACCCAGTACCATGCAGAAGCTGGCTGCTCAGTCATACAGAATGGTCACATGAATGTCCATGCTATTGCCAAGAGAAAACATATTAGCACAGGAAAATGGGTTTGTGTACCTTCTTTTAATTTCGAATTGGTGCCAAATTCATTCTCCCAAGGGAGGTGACACATGGTGGGAGGTTTAGTGAAGATTAGGGAAGACTGGGGTGGGGGGGTGGGGGGGAGGTGGGATTCAAGAACACAGAGAGCCGCTCAGGAAGGCCATGCCCAGGCAGGCTCTGCAGGGTCCCCAGGAAAGGGGTGGGCGTGTCCCGGGAGACAGGTCACTGCAGGTCAAGGTCACTGTTGTTCACGAGAGGGACTTCTGTCAACCCTGCCCCAACTTCTGCGAATTTTTGTACCAAGGGCAGTTTCTTGAGTGTCATTTTTCCCACTGAGCAAGTCTCTGAAGTTTTGTTAAGAAGATTAAGCGTGTTGTGAACAGAAGTTAAGCTTTCTTTCCTCCTTTTGTGTTTTTAAGAATCCAGGGTCCTTCTGAGGAAATTGGGAAGGGAAAATAAACCCCAGCTTTTTCCTTCGAGTTCTGGGGAAGAGACCTTAGAAGGAACAGGCATGTTTATTCATTTTTGATAAATATTTGTTGAACGTCTCCTAAGTTCCAGGCCCCGTGCTGTGAACGCGGCAGATGAGGAACAAGCCCCCTGCAGCTTCCATTCCAGGAGGAGAGATAGACGCTTTACCAAGAATCACGGAAATAAATATCTGTGTACAGACTGGGAGGAGTGTTACAAATGAATCCACTAAAGGGTGCAGGGACAGATTGTAACCAGGGGCTGATGCAGATAGGAAACCTAGGAGGGCTTCTCCGAGGAGGTGACTCTATGCAGAGACCTGAAGGATGAGCCCAAGTGGTCAGGCCGACGTGTGTGGAGGAAGAAACAGCTAGAGGGACAGCGGGTGTGCGGTTTCTCATCAGTGATAACCTCTGCAGAAAACACTGGGGCTTTTGCTTCGTTATAATAAGACCTGACATTTGGTGGCACTTCCTGGCTTCCTGAGTGTCTTCCCGCAGTGGGGCAGGCTGGCACCGTAATCACCACTCAGGGTGAAGGAGCCCAGGCTCTGCGCCGTCCCGTTCCCCGCCCAGCTCACACCTGGAAGGGAGGACGGAGCTGGAGGCTGTGCTCTGGTTGTTTTAAAGTAGCTCATGTTGAAAAGGAAACTTTGAAAGGTCCCCAGACACAAGTGGTTTTATTTCAGGCAGCAGTCTGGCAGCTCATTTGATGCTCAACAGAAATAACTAGCCGTTTCTCGAAATAAATGGCATTTTGAATAGGACAGAGGCCTAGGAGGAAGAGGCCCTGGCTGTAGGTTTAACTGTAAGTCATCATCATAAATATAACTTGTTTCCTCAGGCCTGTAATAAGGTTCTTCTGGGCAGAATGAGCTCGGAGGCGGCTGTGCAGGTGCGGGTTTGAGTAATGGGCGATAGCACCAGGCTGCTGACGCCGCCACACATTTCTATGGAAATTACTTTTAATATTGAGTTACTACAACTTAACGGCCACATTTTTCTAAAGATTGGCTAAATCATAGAACACAACCTCCTCTCATCATTCATAAAATTAAAGATGGAACAGCAAAAAGGGTCGAATCCAACACAGTCAAGGAAGAACACCATGTCACACCTTTACTTTCCTCGCTACAGCTGTTAAAATACGTCCACAAAAGGATCCAAGGTAGTGTTCCTTGCCTTTGTCATTCATGATCACCCCCGCAGGAAAAGAATTTAATTTAATAAATGCAAATCAATTAAGCTTAAATAAGATACATTCTATAATGTGAAACACATAATGTGTAATTTAATTTCTTTCCTAATGAGAGAAATTAAATAAATGGTGAGGAGTAAGATTTCGTCAGATAGAGTTTGACTTTGGAGGAACACAAGTCTTTGTAAGTGTAGGAATTTCTTTGTCCCCCAGGAAATCAATTTTTACCTCTCTTCCTCTTGAGAATTCATGACCTAAAGGAGAAGCAAGGAAAGAAAACACACACGTGCACACACACACACAAATGATAGAGCTACATTATCCTATTGTCTTTATTTATTTATTTATTTTTAAAGATTTTATTTATTTATTTGAGAGAGAGAATGAGAGACAGAGAGCATGAGAGGGAGGAGGGTCAGAGGGAGAAGCAGACTCCCTGCCGAGCAGGGAGCCCGATGCGGGACTCGATCCCGGGACTCCAGGATCATGACCTGAGCCGAAGGCAGTCGCTTAACCAACTGAGCCACCCAGGCGCCCTATCCTATTGTCTTTAAAGGAGACACTACCTGGAATTCGAATGGTCATTGTGCTGGTTAATATAATGTGTCAACTTGGCTAGGCTATGGTGCTCACCTGTTTGGTTAAACACTAGTGTACATGTTGCCGTGAAAGTCTTTTGTAGATGTAATTAATATTTACAATCAGTTGACTTAAGTCCTTCTTGTGGGTGGGTCTCATCCAATCAGTTGAGGGCCATAGGAGCAAACACAGTTTTCCCTAAGAAGGAATTCTGCCGGGGCACCTGGGTGGCTCAGTCGGTTAAGCATCAGATTCTTGGTCTTGGCTCAGGTCATGATCTCAGGGTGGTGAGGCTGGGCTCTGTGCTCTGCACGGAGTCCGCTTGTCCCTCTCCCTCCCCCTCTGCCCCTCTTCCAGCTCTCTTTCTCTCTCAAATAAATAAATAAAATCTTAAAAAAAAAAAAAAAAGAAAGGAATTCTGCCCACTGGCTACAATATAGAGACCCGGGCAGGCGTCCAGCCTGAGGGCTGACCCTATAGATTTCTGACTCATGACCTCCACAGCTGCATTGGCTACTTCCTTCAAATAAATCTGTTGCTCTCTCTCTCCCTCTCTTTCTCTTTTATAATTCTATCTATCATCTATCCATGTATCTATCTATCTAAAATCTTGGTTTCAAAGGGAAAATAAAATTGAGTGCCTCCTCTGTGATCGCCATTCCGCTATCCCTGGACCGTCCTAACGGTGCTGCAAGGTAGGGATAATCACCTCTGTTTCACCGATGAGAAAACTGAGACACACAAAGTTGACGTAAAACCTGCCCAAGCTCATGTAACCATGAAATGACAGAAAAGATCTGAACCAGAACTTCCTGACTTCCGAGCTCCCTGCTTTCCAGACAGCACTTGCCTGCCCCCCACCCTGCCCCCCGTGACCCCCCCATAGCTCCCAGATCGCCAAGTAAAGGGTTTCCGCTAAGCCTCCCAAGGCACTGGGAACAGAAAGTGCTGAGCGGCTGACAGAGTCCATAGCTCCTACTGTGCACGGGATGCGTGGCCGCGGCGGGAAAGTGTTTGCTTGTGTGATTTGTCTACTGTTCATAACAACCTTAGCAAGCACATCCTGCTGCTGTTTGCCTTTTTTTTTTTCTTTTTAAGGTTTATTTATTTCAGAGAGAGAAAGAGAGAGCTGGGGGGAGGAGCAGAGGGAGAGAGAAACTCAAGCTGACTCCACGCTGGGTGCAGAGCCCAACGCGGGGCTTGATCTCCCGACCCCGAGGTCACCATCTAGCCAAAACCCAGAGCCAGAAGCTCAGCCAGCTGAGCCAGCCAGGTGCCCCACTGTTCACCCTTTCTAAATGAGAGGCTCTGTGCGGTGCGGTGCTCCCAGCTGTTGGGTAGCAGACCTGTGACTCCTACCCGCTCTGTCCCCTCCAGGCCCTGCTGTAACCACGGCGCTAGACAGCCTTCTCGAAAGTTGTCCTTAGGACCTTGGCAGAGTTTGTCCCTGGGACCGCATCACCCCCTTTCCCCTTCTCTACCTTCCTGGCTTGCTCTTCCCGACTCCCTTGTCTATTTCTCACCGCAGAAGCTACTTGACCTGGGACAGGGATGGGCAGCAGTCTGATGAGCAGCTGTCATTAATGGTTGGAAGATTCCTCGCCTGGGCCTTTACACACAAAGGACACCCAGAAACAAAACCTTAACCCAGAGGCTGAGTGGTGGGCTCAGCAGGTGGGCAGAATTGGAGCAGGTGGGGGGGGCGGGCGCTTGCTGGAGGCGGGATCGGTCAGGGTACCGACAGGAGGGGGACGGCACCCCCAGTGGGGAATGGAGAAGTGAATAAAAACACACCGTACAGGGGTGCGGGGGCAGTCAGGAGAAATCAGTATGGGATGACACAGCACCCTGCGGCTGGCGTCAGCAAGGGGACGTGGGGAGGAATAGGGTGGGGACCCGCGAGTTGCCGACGCCTTGGAGAGGGCCCCCCGGCAGGGGCTGTGGCTCAGCAGACACCGAGCCAGCCTCTGGCCACCAACAGGGAGAACACCAAGGAAAGAAGTACGCCTTCTTGCCCTTCTCCCGCCCTCCCAGGCTGTGGGCGCGCCTCCCATTGACCACGGCCAAACCCGAGCCGGAGACTAAGGGGGCCTGTGGGCGCAGTCCACGCAGGCCAGCACCCCAGGGCACGGAGCAGAGTGGGGAAGAGAGGACAGGGTGCCCGGAGGGCAGTGCGCAAACCCAGCGAGGTGGCCCTCTGGGACAGGTGAACACAGGGCCAAGTTCACACGCAGAGCACACAGCTCAGCGTTCCCTGAGGGGCGGATGGAGTAGCAGCGAGGGGCACAGGCCTGGAGCTTGACTGCCTGCCTGGGTGCCCCAGGACGCGTTCCTCCGCCTCTCTGTTCTAGTTTCCTCATCTGTGAAGTAGGGAGAGTACTAGCTCCTCGCTGGGGTGTCGTGGGGATGAAATGGGTTATGGCACTTGAACGACGTCAGCCCAAATCAGCACCAGCCTTATCATGCTCCGGGCCCAGGAAGCAGGGTGCCCCCAGGGTCCTCACATGCTGGGGAGTTGGCGGTGGGAACAGACCCACCAGCACTCACAGTACAAGGCCAGGTGGGCTGTGGGCCAGGAAGGACTCAGCAGGAGGGGGGCTGACTGCCTGGGGTGGGTCAGGGCGGGCTTGGCAGAGGACGCGCTGTGAGCAAGTTCTTGCACAAGGTCAGTTTTCAGAAGGTCCTTTTTGCTCATAGAACCAGGACTCGTGTCCAGTGAACATCAGTTGGCAGCCCCTTTAAAGAAAGAAAGAAACAAGGAAGTCCAAATGGGGATTAAAGAGATTAGAGGCTTTGTAGGAAGTCAGGGGGCATCGGCCTGCCTCGAAATCGGGGCATGACTAAGCAGTGCAGCTAGAATCCAGCAGGTGGCATAAACAGGCCGCTCATCTGGAGGAACTGCCATTCGTCATTGTCTTTTTTTTCGATTTGGGGCACTTTTTTTTCCCTTTCCTTTTCACCGTCCCGCACCCCTTATTTACAGAGCCAGGAAAATCTTTTTCAAAAGACCCACTGAACAATCCAAATACATTATTTTTTTTTTTCTTATCTCCTCTCAGAGTTTTCTGGTCCAGATTCATGGTTTCCAGATATTTCTATGTGCATACATCATCTATTTTACCAAATACATACTGCCCATTTCATTAATATAATGATTGGAAGTTTTGTATGATCTTTATTCAATGAGGTTAGATTATTTTTAAAAATCAAGGCAAGTTACTTACAATTGCCATCATAATTCAGCACCTTCTAGGGGCGCCTGGGTGGCTCAGTCAGTTAAGCGTCTGCCTTCGGCTCAGGTCCTGGGACTGAGACCCGCATCCGGCTCCCTGCTCCAAGGGGAGCCTGCTTCTCCCTCTCCCTCTGCCTGCCGCACCCCTGCTTGTGCTCTCTGTCAAATAAATAAATAAAATCTTAAAAAAAAAAATCAGCACTTTCCAGAAATCCAGATAGAAGTATGAGACCATCATATCTACAGAACAGCTGATTTATGTTGAGGTGGAACTTATTTATTTATTTATTTGGGGGGGGGTACAGTGGGGAAGGGGCAGAGGGAGAGAGAGATTTCCAAGCAGACTCCCCACTGAGCGCAGAGCCGGACTCCGGGCTCCATCCCATAACCCCAAGATCCTGAGCTGAGCCGAAAACAGGAGTCGGAGGCTACCCAGGCGTCCCGAGGTAGAACTTCTAAACCCAATTTTCATTATACAGTGTTCCAGAAGAAAGATACAAAATAGAATACTTTTGAGTGATTTAATGTGATCAGTTTCTCTTTGATTTAGGCCTAACGTTTCCAAAAGCAGATGCAAATGTTCTTATTTTCTTTGGACTCTTTGGAGTTGGTTCATTAAGGGAACAAATTATGAATTTATCATAGTTTGGAATATACAATAGGACTGCGCTTTTTATGTTTATGTGGGCATTTTGGAAGGTAAATAATTCCTTTTTTTCCTCTTTTTTATTATAATATAGAATAATATTACAGAAAACATAAAAAAATAGAGAAAAGGAGGGAAAATGACCTTTAATTCCATTAACTTTGTAGAAAGTGTTGGCAATTTGATGTCTTGCCTTTCTTTTTTTAATGCATATTTTCATTTGTTCATAGAACAGATATTACCTGACCAACTTTTATTCTGGGATCTGGGGATCTAACAGTAAATGATAAGCAGAGCTCCTGATATCATAAACAAGAAAAACATTAAATGAATACGTGAAATAAGGATGACTTCATGGCCCTTCACCAGCACTATGGAGAAATCAAACAAGTTGATAAAGAAACATGAGGTCTCTTCTTTGGATCAGGTACTCAGGGAAATCTTTCTAAGGACGTAATGTTGAGCTATGACTTGCACGGAGGAAGGAGCTAGCATGTAAGGAGAGGGGAAAGAACATTCCAGGTAGCTAGAAGAGCATGTGCAAAGGCCCTGCGGTGCAAACACACTGGGTGCATATAACCATATAAGAGGTGCTGGGTGGCTCGAGCACAGTGCAGAACCAGGATAGGGAGAGAAGATGTGGTCAGAGAACCAGGCAGGTGGGCAGGTCGGGCAGCCAGGGCGAGAGCATGGGGCTTTATTCTGTTAATCATTGTATATACATTTGCAAAAACATGGTTATCACCCTGATTTTTCCCTGTGACATTTAAAAAAAATATTTATTCATTATTCATTTACTCATCTTAGAGAGAGAGAGAGCATGTGCGTGTGGGGGGTAGGGGGTAGAGGCTGAGGGAGAAGGAAAGAGCAAATTCTTTTTTTTTTTTTTTTGTAGTTTTTAATTTTATTATGTTATGTTAGTCACCATACAATACATCATTAGTTTTTGATGTAGTGATCCATGATCCATTGTTTTCGTATAACACCCAGTGCTCCATGCAGTACGTGCCCTCCTTAATACCCATCACCGGGCTAACCAATCCCCCCTACCCTCTAAAACCCTGTTTGTTTCTCAGGTCCATAGTCTCTCATGGTTCATCTCTCCCTCCAATTCCCCCTGCCCACTTTTCCCTTCCTTCTCCTAATGTCCTCCATGTTATTCCTTATGTTCCACAAATAAGTGAAACCATATGATAATTGACTTTCTCTGCTTGACTTATTTCACTTAGCATAATCTCCTCCAGTCCCATCCATGTTGATGTAAAAGTTGGGTATTCATCCTTTCTGATGGCTGAGTAATATTCCATTGTATATATGGACCACATCTTCTTTATCCATTCATCTGTTGAAGGGCATCTCGGCTAGGAAAGAGCAAATTCTAAGCAGGCTCCAAGCCCAGCACGGAACCCAACACGGGGCTCAATCCCACCACCCTGAGATCACGACCCGAGCCAAGATCAAGAGTTGGATGCTTAACGGATTGAGCCACCCAGGTGCCCCATTCCTGTGACATTATTAATATACTTCTCCTTATGTTATTACATAGACTTCAAAACCATCATTTAAAAACAATACATAAAATTCCACCAAGTAGATCTTTAATAATTAGCTTAACCATTTTCCCTATGAAAGGCATATTCTCTTAACAAATATCCCCATGTGGCAACATAAGCTTAATCATAAAATTATCTCCTTTTAAACAAAGAGATAATTTGTTTCCTTGATCCTTATTGTTTCCAGTTGTTATTGATTCGAGTTGGTTGCAATAGACTCTCTTGCGTCTCTTAAGAAAGTTCATTTGTAGTTGGAGCATTTGGCTTGTTTACATTGCAGTGAAGTAAAGGAGAAGCAGAGTTAGACAATTCTGTCATTCTAAGACCAAGCATAGAACGAGGGAGCAAAGTAAGAAATTCATAGTGATCAAGTCTTTCCGTTTCTCCCCGTCTGAGATCGTATCGCCTTATGAAAGGCTAAGATCAGGAATGCTGTTGTCCCAGAGGCAGGAAGAATAACATTCCGGAGCTGGTGAGCTTTGATCTGCACTTCTGTACGCAGCACCGAGAGCCAAGGAAATCCAGCAGAGCTTTGCTTAAGAATAGAAGGAAAGAGTACAGGGGGAACGAAACCAGTACGAGCCGCTGTCGTTCACGAGGGAGGAGTTATCTGTAGAGTAACTATGCTAATACTGAATAAGACAGCAGGAGTTTTTTCTAAACCATCAAGAAGGAAACCTTATGAATTTTTAAGAAGTTTTAATTTTCATCCTGGAAAACTGTTTCTTCATAAACTAGTATTGGGAATTGAAACCAGTTGTGATGATACAGCCACTGCTGTGGTGGATGAAACTGGGAAATGTTTTGGGAGAAGCAATACACTCCCAAACTGAAGTTCATTTAAAAACAGGTGGGATTGTTCCTCCAGGAGCTCAGCAACTTCACAGAGAAAATATTTGATGAATAGTGCAAGAAGCTCTCTCTGCCAGTAAAGTCTCTCCAAGTGAACTCTCAGCAATCACAACTACTGTAAAACCAGGACTTGCTTTAAGCTTGGGAGCAGGCTTATCATTTAACTTAAAACTAATAGACCAGTTAAAAAAACCTTTCATTCCCATTCATCATATGGAGGCTCATGCACTTACTATTAGGTTGTTAAATAAAGTAGGATTTCCCTTTTTAGTTCTTTTGATTTCTGGAGGTCATTGTCTATTGGCATTAGTTAGAGGAGTTTCAGATTTTCTGCTTCTGGGGAAGTCTTTGGACATAGCACCAGGTGACATGCTTGACAAGGTAATTATTTAGAATTAATTTCTCCATTCTTTTCTATTAAGGTGTCTATTTCAGTCAAATAATAATACACTACTGCCATTTATCTAAATATTTCTGATTAATAGACTGATAAAAATTATACACAGTAAGAAAAAAAGAAAAGTAGTACATAGTTTTAGAAAAGATTTCTTACCCATTATGAGTGAAATGGTAAGAGGTTTAGATCAGTACATAAAGGCTCAAATAGTTTGCAGATGCTGTTATGTTTTTAATCAAAAAATATATCTGAAAGAAATTGCCATGTAAAGTACTATAAAAACGTGAAATAAGAGGGTATATAAAGATAATAAAGGACATTAAAGATGTAAAAAAAAAAAGAAGAAGAAGAAGGAAAGAGTACAGAGTGGTTTCTCTGGTTCGCCCGTGTTCTGCTAGGTGAGTAAAACAAGGCTGCCCCAGATGCTTATATTTTCACAGTTCTGTGAACATGATTGTTTTAGAGAACAATTTTATCAAGGCGCTCACTCTGTGGCCTGTAAGGGAGAACGGGGTTTTTAGCAACGGACGACGCAAGTCTTTGCACCCCGTGAGAGAGCTGGGTGATCTGTGCATTTATCGTTAGCTTTGATGTAGTTGTTATTTCTGACCGTGGTCACGCCGCAGTCCGCGTAGTGGACTCGGCAGCTGTACCAATGACAACAGAGGAGTGCGTGGGTCCACGATAGAGCCAGAATCCTCTGGAAACTTGGGGTCACTCACCGAATCACTGTGTGCATGACACTGGCAGGAACGGGTCTGCTTGTCTTACTTAGCAGCTGCATAACACCTATTTTAAAATGTTTGGATCTTGGGACCCCTGGGTGGCTCAGTCGGTTAAATATCTGCCTTCTGCTCAGGTCATGATCCCAGGGTCCTGGGATCGAGCCCCGCACCGGGCTCCCTGCTCAGCGGGAAGCCTGCTTCTCCCTTTCCCACTCCCCCTGCTTGTGTTCCCTCTCTCGCTGTGTCTCTTTCTGTCAAATAAATAAATAAAATCTTTACAAAAAAAAAACTAAAATAAAATGTTTGGATCTTCTTTTATTATCTGACCACAAGCCCACTGTAAAACTATATCTGCAGTCCATTGTCAATACCAGTTATAAATTCTCCTCTGTGCTGTATGGGCTTAGATTTCTAATACTGGAAAAACTTTAAAGCTTATCTCAAACTCCTCATTTTTATAGATAAGGAAACAGAATCCAGAAAGATTACAGGACTCACCCAAGGTCATTTAGCTAGTTAATAGTTAGAGGTTGTGTGTGTGTGTGTGTGTGTGTGTGTGTGTGTGTTTTGAAGAAATCCAACCTTATTTTCTTTATTTATAAATCAGCTTTGGGTTGAACTAAGACCAGGTTCCTACTCGCAGATTTCAATGAGCCGCTCAACCATTTTTCCTGGAAATAAAGCAAAGACATCTTCTGGGAGTTGAATTGTGTCCCTCAAGAACTCATGGGTTGAATTCCCAACTCCCAGTGCCCCTGAACGTGGCCTGTTTTGGAAGTGGGGTCATAGCAGGTGTAATTAGTCAAGCTGAGATGTAGTGGAACGGCCGTAAGCTGGACTCCTCATGCAGTATGACCGGTGTCCTCAGCAAACGGGGACATTTGGACACATCAACGCACTCAAGGAGAAGGCTGTGTGAAGGTGAAGGCAGAGGTCACGTTGACAAGCCAAGGAAAAGCAAAGATTTCTTGCAGACCGCCAGAAGCTAAGCGAGAGGCCTGGGACAGATCCCTCCCTCCCGGCCTCAGGAGGAGCCCGCCCCGCGTCTGTGTGTCTCCTCTTGATGTTGGACTTCCAGCCTCCGTGACCGTGAGACAGGAAGTGTCTGTTGCTCAAGGGCCCTGCTTTGCTGTACTTTGCAGCTCAGCACATTAATACAGTACCCATGGCGGCTGGTTTTCGCATGAGTTAGGGAGTCCAGAAATAATGTGACTGTTCCTTCGCAAAACGTGTAAGAGCCTCACTGAGCCCACAAATACCTAATGTTAATATGAAAGCAATCTGTGGCTGTGGACCTGAGAACCACAAATTGCCACACTACAGACTACAGAAGTTTCCTAAAATCCAACGTAATATCAGCCTGTGGGGCTTCTAGAGACCTCCGATTGCCTCGCCTGCCCAACCACAGAGTGTTAGGGACAAACTGTGCTTCCCCATATAACATTGTTGGGGGAAGCTAGGGACTGGATTTAAGCATCCTGGCTAATTCTTTGTTATTTTTAGGGTTTCTCATATGCTAACTTGATTTTTATGTAGTACAGCGCATGACAACGACTTTAAATTTTGTTCCCTTTCTTTCTTGAGAGCCATTCCCTTCTATTATGAGAAGAGCCATAGTCCTGTTCGATTTAAAATCCTTCTCTTCTCGAGTGTCATTTCCTTTTGCATGTCCCCAGCATGTCACTGCATCATCGTGTGCAGTGACAAATGGAAGGCGATGAGAGGTGGACAGCAAGGGGGCCGTGAATCTCCTTTTTGGTCCCCTCGCACCTGAACGGAGGACAGCAGAGAACGCTTCTCTCCCCAAAAGTACGGCCAGGAGGTGACCCTAGGGGAGCCTGATGCGGGGCTCATACGGCCAAATCTCACTTGTGAGGACTCAACACGAAAGTACAGACTCTCAGCACACAAGCCAATACGGTCTAACCTTTCGGAGGCTTTGTCCTATTAAAGACTGTTCACCTGAGTTGGCAGGTAAAATTATGGCCGGGAGGTGAAAATACGGAGGGCAGCAATGCAAGAATTAGTGCACGGTTAAAATTAGATTTGTCGATCAAGCAGGGAAACCCTTGCCCGCTGGGGCTGCTCAGGACGCTCTCCCAGGTCCCTGGCCAAGGACGCCGCCGCCACAAAGGAGAGGACTTTTGGCACATTTCAGAGAGGGTCCTTCCAGCATCTACCTCCATGGTCTGCCCCGGCACTAGCTCAGGAAGGGGTGCATTCGGGGCAAGCGTTGCCTGAAAGTCGTCCCCCCCCCACCCCCCCCCCGCCACCCCGGGCTGATTTCCTCACCTTTGGGTTTTCTTTTTTGTTTTGTTTTGTTTCTTGTTTTTTTTTTGTTTTCCTGTTTGGCTCTGAAAAGGACTCTGCTTATCAGCCCACCTCAGGTTGGGGCCCCTGGAATGCTTTTGCTTTTCAGAAAGCAAGGAAATTACCAAGAATTATAAAAAGGCAAGTCAGAACCATGGCATTTAGAGAACAACCGTATGACTCTGCCTCGCGCCTGGCCTTTGGAGAGGGGAAAACAACTGAAGCAGTGACACTGAATTCTGAGCCGCTTTGCATGACTCATTAAACTGCCATTTTGAATTCTTTTGCCTCGTGCTGCAAGAATGATAGAATCCTAGAACAATCTATACGTTTAAGTTCTTTTATATCGGAAAAGCCTTGCGGTACAAGGGCCTTCAGACGTGAGCACAAACATCAATTGAAATACAAGACAGTCATAATAGACCTAAATTTGATAAGGCACTTGAGCGTGACCCAGGCAGCCCGGCCTCTTAAATCAGGACGCACAACTAATTGCTACTCTTTTATTTATTATCTTTAATCCCTCATTGGATACAGTTGACTTGCTACTTCCTGGGATGAGGCCACAGCATGGGGGAGGGGGAGAATGAATAATTTTAAAATTACGAAGCGATTTCTTTGTTACAAACCTGGGCTGACAATGTCAATTCCAGCCATGTCCTTTCCCCAGCACAGCGCCCTCTGAACTTGGGAAGGGCATTCATTTTTCCTTCCTGCTCCCTCCGGTGGGCAGAAAGTCAGGTGAGTCCAGTCCTTGGAAGACACTGGTGTCTTTCTTGCCCTCGCCAAGGAATTGGCCTTATTTCCCGGCATCTCCTTCTGGACACCCCAAAGGCTCATGAACGACCTATATCATATTGAAAATAGTAAACCTCTCTCCTGAGTGAACCTGCCCTTTCTACCTCCCTCTTCCACCCCACCTCCAACTGGGTTTATTCATTCCTGGTAATTTGATCAAGGTCTGCTCCTCTCAGGAAATAAGGATTTTGCACTTTGAACGTCATTGATTTTGAGCTGAGTTAGCCTAATGCATCACCAGGATTTGATTTCAGAGGCATCAGGAAATCTTTTTCCCTCCTGCTTATTTAACAGCATCCTCCTTTGTCTTGATGGTGTCTAAAATTCTACTGTTAGGGATGTCATCCTTTGTCTCTGTTCCCTGGTAAAACATATATTTTCGTGGGAAGCATGATGCTTTAAGAATTAACAGTCTTTTATGGTTGAGCCTGAGTAAGTTCATAGACTCCTATCTTGAGAGGAAGCCGAGTAAGGGAGAAAGGAGGGAAGTGAAAAGGCAGGACAGCTGTGGTGGGGGAAGAGCCACACACAGTGGGGAGACCAAGAGAGCAGACAAACAACCCTTAGCCCTCTGCTTTGGAGCAGCATTGGCCCTAATGTTGGGAGAGAAGGATTAGCATTGTTTGATACATGTATGTATCCTGAGATCCTTTTTTATTTAAAAAAAAAAAAAACCCCTATTAATCCCGAATATAAAAGTCACGGATGCCCATTTACAGAAAACCTCATAGGATATATAAAAATACAAAAATGCTCATAATCTTAGAGTCTGGACATACCCAACACTTTGCTGCAATCGTATGTAATCAATATCACACTTTGTGTAAAGTTGTCTTTTTATTCTGTCTTTCTCAATTGACGTTATGTTGCGAGGATTTGCCCCATGGTGATTTTTCACGGCTACATAATATTCCAGTGTCTGTTTCACTAGCTCCCTATCAATTGCTGCTGTTACACATGACAATAGCCAACATTTGCAAAGCTTTCTCGGTCCCTTTCTGAACGCTTACGTGGGTGAATTGACCTCATCTTCACAAGAGCCCAACGAGGAGGTACAAGTATTATTCGTATTTTAGAGATGAGGAAACGGGCACGGAGAGGTATCTTGTCCAAAGCCAGTTGCCAGTAAAGGGTGGAGCCTGGGCTCTTAATATTCCTGCCCAAGTGTGATTCTCTCTTTAGGTTGCGCAGAGATAGGATCTCTAGGTCAGAGTTTCAAGGGCCTTATCAAGGCTCTTGAAATATTGCTAAATTGCTTTCTGCAAAATTCACTCTTTTGGCAATGAGTTTCTATTTCCTTTCGTTCCTTGATGTTTGAAAACAAGAGTGAAAGACAAAACCACCTGTGTTGCTGTAACTGAAGGGCTCTTTTTCCATCTTGCCTCCCATCCTGAGAGTAGCAGGAGGAGGGACCCGGAACACAAAGGTTAGTCTGGGCAGGAGACCTCAAGTCCTTGAATCCTGGCAGCTTTGGGGATTTCTGAAAGCACATTCAGATCAGGCACATCCTGGGCCTGGCCTCCCTGTTCTCTGAGTTGCCTTGGAAATGAGGCGAATTATCAGTATCACTCCTTGCGGGCTGCTTTTCCACCGGCGGGTCGGGCTGGGGAGTCAATGACAGGAGTCCTCCCAGCCCTCTATCTTCAGGGTACGGAGTGTGCGCTGGGACGCGGGCGCCGGGGACCGGCCGCCTGGAGGGGGCAGCCGGGGAGGGTCGGGGCCCCAGCTGGGAGGCCCTGACGTTCACATGCTTAGTTGTTTGTTTGCGTGCTGGATGTTTCTGATAGAAAAGGCTTTTCAGTGTTTCAGAAGACTGGTTAAACGAATTAGGGACTATCCATTTAGTGGCATGGTGTGTATGAGGTAATCAGTATGTACTGACAGGGAAAGGAGCCCAGAGCATGTAGTTAAAGTAGAAAAAGAAAAAAAGAACAAATTACAGAATTGTACCCAGGATTTGTTCTCATTTCAGAGTATGTATAGAAAAAAAAAAGATTTCTTCTAGAAACTGGGAGGTGAAGGGTTTAGGACCCTCTATTTTCTATCTTATGTATGTTTATATTCCTTGAGCTTTTCAGTGAATAGCAATTATTATTATTTAGAGAGAGGGGTGGGGCAGGGGCAGAGGGAGAAGGAGAGAGAGATTCTTTTTTTTTTTTTTTTTGGAGAGAGAGACTCTTAAGCAGACTCCACACTCAATGCAGAACTACACTCGGGGCTCCATCTCGCGACCCTGAGATCAGGACCTGAGCCGAAATAAAAAAAGTTGGAGGCTTAACCGACTGAGCCACCCAGGCACCCCAAACATCTATTATTTTTAAAATTAACTTAAAACCAATAGAGAATTTGCAGTAAGGTAGAGTACCTGGGGTATAAAATTTTAAAATACACAAACATATAAACTCACATTTACAAATAGGGAAGATATATAAAGATGAAAACGGGATCTAAGGCAATCTAGTACAGTTAATACAAAAGTACTTACCGAGCTGGTATTTGGGGAATGAAGTGTATTTTTTCTCGTTGCATTTCCTAAATGCTTGCTGATGTGATTGCATAACTACTCTACACTATTTAAATACTCTAAATGTAGATGTAACGAAAGAAGCGTGAAATTGTATTAAAAGTAAAGGGAAAAGGCAACTCTGCAAGGCAAGGGGAGAGTGTATAGGAGCAGCATGAGTGAAGATCCAGATACCTGGGTCGCTCCCAGGCTTGCTGTGTGATCTTGGGCAAGTCACTTGGCCTCTCTGGGCTTTGGATTCTTTATCTAGCCTGGGGGTTCTCAACGCTGACTGCAGATCGGAATCACCTGAGGAGCTTCTAGAACCGTGCCCCGGCCTCTTTGGGGTGGGGTCTGGGTAGGCTCCCTGGTGATTCTGGTGGGCACACAACGGTGAGGACACCCATAAGCCTGAGCTCAGGGCAGGTCAGAAGCCTCTTGACCCAGACCCAGAAGTGACTTGTGGCCATCGAAATAAATAAATAAATAGAAGATCAATGCAGCTCTAGGAGAAGAAAAGTTTGAAAGACACCACTGGGCTGGATCACCTCTTGGTTTTGAAAAGTGGTTGCTCTTTGCTCATAATAACCACTTTCTGTTGGGATTTTCCCTCGGCATTTGGGTGTAAAGAGTATGCATTTTTAAAGCTGTCCAAATGCCTATTTATGCAGCAGACCATAACTCCTCTCTCGATAGGCTGCTCTGCTTTATCAAATAAATGATACACATTTAAAAAACTGTCTGAAGGGGCATTTACCTGAGGCGCTGTTATTGTGTTAGGATTTTTTTTTTTTTTTGAGCCTTTATGGTTCATTGGGTAAATAATACCTTTTAACCAATTTTAAATAGACGCGTCTAGTAAGATGCCATTTAATCAATCTTATCCACTCTCATACCCTTCAAAGAGGGCTCTTTTAGGTTGTTTTGATTTTAAATTTTACATTAAGATACTTTACCAAAAAAAAAAGAAGAAGAAGAAGAAAAGAAAAAGGATCAGATCTTAAAGAACGGAGCACAAAGCAGGCACCTGCCATCTGACTTTTGTTTCCTTTGGTAGATAAAAAGACGTTCTTATAACTTTATTTTTTCTTCTGTGGGGCTACTTCAGTTTCTGTGCTAAATTCAAGACATGTTTGCCTTTGAGCAAAATAGACCCTAACCCTGTCCTTCAGTGAACATTCCCGATTGGATTATTTTGGGAGAAAGTGGGGGAGTCTGGGGCAGTTCCAGCACAAGAGGGAGTTATTGAGATAGGATGCTGAAATGAAGAACATCTGGTAGGATGGGGTTTATGTCAGCATGAGTCATGGGACTTCTGCAAGCAATAGAGCCAGGGACAGAGAATTGACCCGAAGACCCCAACGGAGGCGATAGGAGGATTCGGTGGAGAATTCCAAGAATGTTGAGATCATCGGTACAAAAGGCCAGCAACCCGCAAGGGGTTTAACCAAGGGTCTGACCTGATGCGCAGAACCTCCAGGAAGGTTAAAAAATGATACAAAGGAACAATGCAGCCATCGACACTGCGCCCAGGAGAAAGGAGGAATCGGACCTCGAAAGAGGAGTTTTCGAAGTGTGTTCCCAGACCAGCTGCCTCACCGACATCTGGGAAGGCGGCAGAAAGACAAAGTCTCGGGCCTCACCTCAGACCCACGGAATGAGGGACCCTGGGGACTGAGGCCCGGCAAGCTGGGCTTTAACACATTTTCCAGGTGAGTCTGATGTGCAGAGAACCTTGGAACCCCCCGGCTCCGTATAATTGTAGCAGAAGCCCTGTGGTTGCTGCCGCCCGCTCTCTGGCCCCTGTGAATGGGGGGCTGGATGCCCACAGCTGCTACAGCCCCCCCAAAGAACCCGGTGCATCGGCCCGCGCGTTGGCCGGAAGGTCTCCTCCCCGTGCACGTGGCTGTGCGTCCCCGGGGTGACCTCCAGCTCGGGGACTCCTGTAAGTCGTTCTCTAGGTACAACTGGAGTCCCGTGACCCGCTAACATCCCAGCTGCAAAGGACGGCACGACACGCGGGGAATTTACCTCTCCAGACCACAGTCTTACTACAGGACTGAGCTGGAGGCGACTGGATGGACGTTGGGCGAGCCATCAACGTGGTGTCCCCTGGTACATGCCCGATGGCTCTACGCATTAGGCAGCCTTTTCCAGCGGTGGGGCGGGGGGGGGGGGGTGCTAAAAATGAAGGCTGTTGAGGCTGGCCACCCAGGCCTACCCCAATACAGGACCGACAGCACCCCACGGGCACCCCAGCTCTGGGAACTCTACTCCAGCCACGGTGTGGAATCCAGGCTTTTCCTAGGGTTCAGGGACATGGTCTGGGCTCACCGTAACTGCTGTGGAAGAATGCCAAAGTGGCCTTTGATTTAAAGACAACAATTTCCTTCCCAGCTCCCATTATTTATTTGTGAATTGAAGAGGAGGTTGTTCCTAAAGGGGCATGTGTCTCCCTTTCCTTGATGGAGTGCGTTGCTCCCCAGTGCTGAACCCTTAACGAAATTACGTCCAGCTATTTGCACACATTTACCTTACAATCAGGGCAACAGCTTCACAGATAAACCTTCGTATTTAATTTGCACTTGTTCTATGAAATGACATAGCTGCTGGGCAGGTGCAGCAGAACGGGGCCGTTGTGTGGGCCCCGAGGTCCAGGCTGGCCAGGCGGATGGATGAAGTGTTTCCCCTTCTCCAGTCCCGCTCCAGCTGACAAACTGCTCACCCTCTCGTGATTCAGGTCTCAGTAACTTCGTCATCGCCTGAAAGACACTCTTCTCCGGGGCCCCAGCCTCACGCTGCCCACCCGAAGGTCATGGCCCCTCACGCTGCGTCGCCGTCTACTCAGCACGGCTCCCTCCCTGAAACGCGCTCATGTGTTTGTTTACGTGCCTGTCTCCCCGCCAGAACACAAGCTCCCCGAGGAGAGTGACCGGTCTGTCTTGTCATGGCCCAGTTGGGCAGGAGTTCCTTTGGGCCAGGATTGTTCCTTCCTCCAGGCTGGTCCCGAAGGTGCAGACTGACTGCTATCACAATCAGGGAGACGTAGATCCGGCACCTTTTGACTTGGGGCTCACCACTCCTGGGGGAGACCCAGCTCATAGGACTCAGGTAGCGAACCCTGGGGCTTGGCTGAAGTTAGCTGCACAAGGCCGACTTGAAGAGATGCGCACGGTTTTTCATAGGCAGGCTTTTGTTTCCTCATGGCCAGATGCTTGTGTCAATTATCTTGGTTAATTCACTTTTCAAACATACTATTTTTTAAAACATGGGCCTTGATACACTCTTTCTCCATGTTTCATAGTTTGATGTTTTTTAGAAATACAAAATAAACGGAGAAAAGCAAACCTCTTCCAGACCTAAGTGCTCTGCACAGAGGTGGTCTCATGCCTCTGTGGGGGGGTCCGTCTACAATGCACTCAACTTCTCAGCACTGTTAGTGTCCTTTGCCAAACGGGGATGGTGAGAGTCCGCCTCCTGGGATTTTTGTGGCAATGTAATGAGCTACTACACGGAAAACTATAGAAGGCCTGGTCAGAGTGAGTGCTCAACTGGGAGGGCCACCTGCGGCAGTCCAGAGGCCAAGGTAAAGGTACTAAGCAGCCACTCCGGGCCATGCCCCTGACTCCAGGAGAGAAAGACTTTCATTCCTGGGGTTAGTCACTGGGTTGTCCCGGGTTGACTGCTATCCCCTCAAACTCATCTTTCCCCAGAATCTCAGCCTGTGACCTTATTCAGAAATAGGGTCTTTGCAGATGTAAT
The DNA here is from genome assembly GCF_964656455.1 of Halichoerus grypus. Taxonomy (NCBI): domain Eukaryota; kingdom Metazoa; phylum Chordata; class Mammalia; order Carnivora; family Phocidae; genus Halichoerus; species Halichoerus grypus. The sequence goes on from NC_135725.1 coordinate 10,260,282, forward strand.
TACACAAGTTAAAGTGAGGTCATTGTGGCTGGTGTCCTTGTCAGAAGAGGGAAATGTGGGGGCGCCTGGGGGGGCAGTCGGTTGAGTGTCCGACTCTTGGTTCTGGCTCAGATCTGATCTCAGGGTCATGAGATCGAGCCCCGTGTAGGGCTCCGCACTCAGTGGGGAGTCTGCTTCTCTCCCTCTCCCTTTGTCCCTCCCACCGTGCACACTCTCTCTCTCTCAAATAAATCTTTAAAAAAGAAAAAAAGGAAGAGGGAAATGTGGACCCAGACCCACAGAGAGGAGAACACCTTGGGAAGATGCAGACACAGAGACAGAGATTGGAGTGGTGTGTCTACAAGTCGAGGACCTCCAAGTGTGGCCAGCAACCACCAGAAACTGCAAGAGACATGGAAGGATCCTCCCCTAGAGCCTTGAGAGAGAACATGACTGTCATCACCTTAATTTTGGATTTCTGGCCTCCAGAACAAGGAGAGAATAAATTTCTGTTGTTTTAAGCCCCCCCAGTTTGCGGTGGTTTGTCATGGTGGGCCTTGCTCCCTGCCTTCAGCTAGATCCTTCCGCTTTCTTGGAAACTCCAGCATGAACGAGATTAAGAGAAGACTTGAGAGTTTGGACTAATGGTCTGTAGTTGTTACCCTATCAGGTTATTAGACATGAGAGCAGATTGAGGAGGACAATAGGAAGTGCATCAGTCAGTCCAGAACTCAGACATTTCTTTCAGCACAGCAGAGGATGTGAGTAAAGTAAGCTGGTGCGGCCAAACGAGAGGCAGGTGCTCCAGGGACGGAGAAATCCAGAGATGGGGAAGGAGACAGATTTGACCAAGGTGTATGTGATTGGAGAGTCTCAGGGATGAAAAGCCAAGCACTTCTCTTTTTTTCAATAACCACGTCAAGCTTCTGGTCAGGGCTGCCAAGTGTTACGGGATGAAGCCCCCATATCCAGAAAGTTGACGACCTCTTTCTGGGCTCTGCTAATGTCTCTGGCTTCCTGATTGCAAAGATCTTTTCTCTTTGAATTTCATGGCGGAAAGCAAGGCGCTGCCCAAAGGAGGAGCCAGGGTGGCCCTGAACGGCATTGCTGCTTTTCTGGGTCGAGGTGGTGGCTGGCTGACTCACCTACCTTGCCTCAGTCCTTTGCGATCCTTGGTACCTATGGGGCCGTTGCCACTGTCTTAAGTCATCATAACACCCTCCTGCCCCCAGACTCTCCCACCCCCCAGCAGAACAGCTTTAAAATTGCAAGTCCCAGGGCGCCTGGGTGGTGGCTCTGTCAGTTGAGCATCTGACTCTTGATTTCGGCTCAGGTCATGATCTCAGGGTCGTGGGATCGAGCCCCAACTCGGGCTCTGTGCTCCGCGGGGAGTCTGCTTGAGATTCTCTCCCACTCCCTCCCCCTTTGCCTCTCCTCCCACTCTCTCTCTCTTTAAAATAAATAAATAAATCTTTTAAAAAATTATAAGTCCCAGGGTTGGGTGATTTAAAAAAATACATAAATAAAATAAAGTAAAATAAAATAGCAAATCCCCTTAAAACCCTCTAAAAATGGTTCTGTCACAGGTGTGAATTAATAGAATCTATTACACCTGAGCGCTGGCCAGTGGCTCCTTCCCGTGGGCCTTTTCCTCCAGGAGGAGTCGCCAGCTCTGGGATTCCGTGCTGGGCTGGAGTGAGCAAACTAGTGGCACCCACCACACGTTACGGAAGATACCAAGTCTAGCCTTAACGTCATGCCCGAGAACACGCTTCGCTGGTGGTGTGATTGCTCTCTAATCTCCACGCAGGTAGTGGGGGGTGTGCGATGGGCTGGAGGCCCCAACACAAGCAGATAAATGAACCAAAGCATCTCCGTCCTCCAAGCCTTCAGCAGGTCCCTCGCCTGGTGGCCCTCCTCCTATTTTGTGCCAACATCGGCCCCTATTCTCTTAATATTCTCTCCTGTCTGCTCCAGGCCTTTGTTGTACTAATCATCTATTTTTATCTATTTTTTTTTAGTGGTTTAATTCAAACCTATATTTGTAGTTTCTTTCTTTCTTTCTTTCTTTCTTTCTTTCTTTCTTTCTTTCTTTCTTTCTTTCGTTCTTCTTTCTTTCTTTTCTTTCTTTCTTTCTTTCTTTCTTTCTTTTTCTTTCTTTCTTTCTTTCTTTCTCTTTCTTTCTTTCTTTCTTCTTTCTTTCTTTCCTTCCTTCCTTCCTTCCTTCTTTCCTTCCTTCCTTCCTTTCTTTCTTTCTTTCTGTCATTTCTAATATGCTTATTCCCAGACCCCCCTCTTGGTTCACATGTATAACCAGTGAAAGCAGAAGGCAAAGAAGTACACTCATCATTGAGTCTCTTCCAGCTACAAGAGGGGCCGAAAGTGCAACCTTAAAGTGTACTCGGAATCGGAGAATGTCAGAATGCCTAGTGAACACCACACTCTACCCAGCGTACCAGCTCACCCTCTTGCTGTGCTCAGAATAGACTTATTCTGCTCTCATTGCCCCTGGAGCCCAGATGTCCCGTCCAGGGTCAGTATCCAGTTCAAAATTCGGGTCTCCTTGGACTTCAGTGAATGAGGTGCAGTCTCACCCACCTGGAAACCAGTGAGCCAGAACGCTGGGCTATCTGGGACCCCCCACCCCACATGCAGTGGCCACATCAGGATAGGATCTGTGCACGAACCACTCCTTTGGGAAAAGAAAATGCGGGGCTGCACAGCGTCCCTGGTCCACAGTCTGACGCGGACCGAGGGTGTGCGGACGTTCCGAGAAGCTCACACTCCTCCCCCTCTGCGGGGAGAGCATCTTTCTCGAACAGGCCCCGATTCAGCTCCCTGGAGGCAGTTCCCTGTCTGTGCCGTCCATGGCCTGTGGCTCTGCTTTGCTCTTCGATCACTCTCCTAAGTGTCATTTGAATAGGGCACTAGTAGAGGATATCCTTGGGGGAGGGACGGCTTTCTCGGCCTGCTTGCTGCCTAAAGGTCGCTGAGGGGACCAAAGGTCACTTAAAATCTCGAGCAGTCACAGACACTTTTAGGCCAGGCTGGTGGTTTAAAAAAAAACAAAAACAAAAACCAACTAAACACAGTCCACTTCTTATCTGTTCGAGTCTGGTCAGCTTCTTGGGGCAGTAGCCATCCCTATGGTTTTTTTCTAGACATTCCTCTTAGATCTGCATACCTCTTAGTGCCTTTCTTGCCCCCATGTCTCTGTGGGTACTTGAGCTTATCAGGTTCGGGTGGGAAAGACTCACCCCTAGTCTCTCTCCTCAGCCATGGAAACCAGCAGCATTCCAGAAGGTGGTTACCCCACTGGCTGGGTCCAGAGGGAGGTCAATAATAACATGGGACAGAGACGCTGGCTGACCCTTGGTGAAAATATAGTGGGGTGAGAGATGAACTGTTGTGGGTTAAGACACTGTATTTAGGGGCGCCTGGGTGGCTCAGTTGGTTGGGCGACTGCCTTCGGCTCGGGTCATGATCCTGGAGTCCCGGGATCGAGTCCCGCGTCGGGCTCCCTGCTCAGCGGGGAGTCTGCTTCTCCCTCTGACCCTCCCCCTCTTGTGCTCTCTCTCTCTCTCTCATTCTCTCTCTCTCAAATAAATAAAATCTTAAAAAAAAAAGACACTGTATTTATTTTTTGATTAAGAAATCTTTAAAAATGGTGGTAAAATTCATATAACATCAAATGTATTATCTTAATCATTTTTAAGTGTACAGTTCAAGAGAGTTAAGTACATTCACATTGTTGTGCAACCGGTCTCCGAAACCCTTTTCGTCTTGTAAAAACTAAAAATCTGCACCCATTAAACAAGATACCCCAGCCCCTGCTCTCCCCCAGCCCCTGGAAACCACCATCATACCTCATGCATCTAGGAACTGGACTATTCTAGGTTCCTCATATAAGCAGAATCATGCAGTATTTATCTTTTTGTGACTGGCTTATTTTACTTAGTATAATGTCCTCAAGGTTCAATCTGTGTTGTGGCAGGTGACAGAATTTTCTTTCTTTCCTTTTTTTTTTTAAGATTATTTATTTGAGAGAGAGGGAGAGAACATAAGTGGGGGGAGGGGCAGAGGGAGAGGGAGAAGCAGGCTTCCCGCTGAGCAGGGAGCCTGACACGGGCCTCGATCCCAGGACCCTGGGATCATGACCTGAGCCAAAGGCAGACGCTTAACCGACTGAGCCACCCGGGTGCCCCAGAATTTTCCTTCTTTGTAAGGCTGAATGCGATTCCATTGCAGGTATTTACTACATTTGTTTATCCATTCATCCATCGATAGACACGTGGGTCGCTTCTTCCTGTGGCTATGGAGAATAAGGCTGCCAGGCATGTGACTGTACAAATATCTCTTTGGACTCCGCTTTCAGTTCTTTTGAGTATATACCCAGAAGGGGCCACTACCATTTTGATGTTTTTGTTTGTGTAGCGTAACTGATCCTATCCTGTGCTGGACCTGGCACAACTCTCTTTAGCTTCGTATCCATGGCTAGTCGAAGACGGATTGCACTTGCATTGCTCTTTTTTAAAAGAAAGGTGGGCTAAATATTCTTCCTGAGATCCTCAAACAGACCCTTACCTTGGGGGCAGCTGACTCGGTCCCTAGAGAGGTTTGGAGCCCCGTAAACGTGTACCCTCAGCCAAGTGTTCTTCCTTCCTCCTCTCTACTTCATCCTTCATGCTCTCCTTCCAGCCAAATGATTATTAACATTTATGTTTTTATCTCTAGTGCCTGGCAATATGGTTGACATATAACTACAATCTCTCCCCTCCTATCAAGGATTTTCCTGGGCACCAGGGATGTAAATCTTAAATGAGGGTTGTTCTGGGCCTGAGGGACATAAATATCAAGTAGGACACACTCAGTGCTGGATAGCTCCCTTCGCCCGGCCGGATCCACTCTCCACATCTCCACCCTGCTCTCTGCCCAGAAGGGGGATCCTGTGGACCCCCTCCCTGGCCTCCTGGCCCCCTGGCGTCGGGTCAGCCAACAGGGAGCCCCGAGGGTGGGTCGGGAGCGAGGCTGGAGTCTTGATTCCCCTGGATTGTCCTTTCCTGGCGCCGCATGCTTGTCTCAGGCTGCTCCCGTCCCTCTGGGGAAGGAGGCCCTTTTCCATAGGACTCTCCCCTCTGGCTTTGCTGGCTCTGGGTACCACAGCATCCTCCGTGCTTTCCACTCTACCGGACTTTATCCTGGGGAATTGTCCCTTAGGAAGTGGGGGTTCCCAATTTGGCAGTGGTATCTATTTCCCGCTGAGACCCTGCCGGGCCCATGGCCCTACTCTGTCGGAGCTGTGAAGAAGACAGAGAGGAAACAATAATGTAGATACCATGTTGTGATAGTAACTCTAGTCCAAGAAGCCATGGGAGTTACTGCAGGTGGGTAAGAGAAAGCATTTAAACATAACTACCCTGAAGAATCTACTGTACCCAGAGCAAGGTGCCTGATCTGGGTATTTCAGAATATAGTTGCTCACCGTGTTCATAGTGTGCGAATCTAGAAGAGATTCAGGTAACAAGAGAAATGACAGTATTACCCACGTGCAACTGTTTCTCACGAAGGACGCTCCTGGATACCGGAGTGCTACTTAAACCAGCCTATAAGCAGTCCATGCGGCCTTGTCCCCAAGCAGATGCAAGCTCCGCAGAGCACCCTGGTGGGGCTTTGACCACCCATGCTCCAAGACCCGAGAAGCTTCTGCTTGTGACTGTGACCACCTGCTCGCCCTCTCCTTATTGGCCAGTATTCCTGGGCTGCAGGGGCCCTTTCTAGTGTTCTCAATAACGTCAAAGTCATCCCTGCCATGGCCCGTGGATCTCTTTCCTCTGCTTTCTCAACTCCACCCGCGACGATACCTAGCGTCACTGTCAAAGTTGTATTTTAACATCCAGCCCGATGCCCTTTTTGTTGCTCTGTGGGGTCCAGTACTGTGCTCGCACACACTTGCTCAGGCACGATAGGCCAAAACTAGCTGCTGGAACAGAACGCGCTCCGGGACAGAGGGGTCAAGTTGGAAGTTGACAGACTGGTGAGTATGTAGGTTAAGATGTGAATGGTTTGGGGGAACATTAGGTTGGGGGACTTAGGCATGCACAAGGGGGACACAGGGCTGCCCGAGAAGAGGCCGGGAGGAGAGCAGTGGCAGCCGAGGGGGGAGTGAGCAGGAAAGACGGGTGGAGTCAGAACAATTGAGGGCCATTGGCCGATATCAGGAGGTTGGATCTCACATTTTGGGCTGGGGAAAGCCTTCCATGGCTCGTAATCCAGGCAACCGTGACTCACAGTCTTCCCCAGGACATTCTACCCTCAGACGGTGAGAATGTCCACACTGTGGGCTTGACCTTCCTGATAAAAAAAATTCTCTTTGGGTTTGAATCACCTCTTCTGAAGGGGGTTCAAATCCTCTGGGGGTGGTAACGACACATCAGGACGAGTGTGAACGAAGCAAGGGTGGCTGGATAAGCTTGCTGAAGACAGTCTTCATCCAGCAGTTTGCCCTTTGCATGCCCCTGCCTTCAGGATCTCCAGAGCATGCACACCACGGCCCAACCACAAGGCGGATGGTGGGATGCGGTCAGGGTTAGGGGACTAGAAAACGCAGAGTAGCCGTGACCTGTACGGAGCAGGGGCGGGGGGACGGTGTGGTAGGAAAGGAGGGCTGTCATTTTTATTCTGCAGGCAATGAGAGCGATCGGTGGGCTCCGAGTGGGAGAGTCGTGATCCAGCTCAGGCTGCCTCGGACTCACTGTGCAAACAGTGGTCAAAGTGACGAGTAACCCGGCGCACTTGGGTTATATTTTAAGATGGAGACAATGGCATTTACTGGAGACTTGGAGGTGGGGGTAAGGCAAAGAGAAGAGCGAAAAAGACTCCTAGTTTTTTGACTTGAGCAACTGCTACAGGAAAGTATAAAAGATGCCAGTCTGTTTATTTTTCTAAAGAAACCATGCATGTGTATTTCTTTTTAAAAGTATGTAAAGTGTTTTTCTACATGTGTGTCTTCTATATATGTACGCTACATATGTACAGTTTTACTATATCTAAATATATAGTTCTATGAATATTGAGAGAGAGAGAGAGAGATGGAAACAGGTAAAATTGTTAACAGTGATTTTCCCAGGGGAGAGAGAGGGACTTTCCTTCTCTGACCTATTGCTTCTGTTTAATTATGATTTTTCAGGGATGATGTATTAATTGTACTCAGGAAACTATCCACAAACTGTGAGCAACAGTAATCTCCGGGTCGTGAGAATGAACATTTTTTCTTCTTTATATGGTCTAGTTGTAGTAGGTCACCCTATTGCTATACAGCCATGTCACCACAAACTCAGTGGCTCAAAGCAACACGTATTCATTATGTCACAGTTTCCGTAGGTCAGGAGTCCAGGCCCAGCTTAGCCGCATCTACTGCAAAGCTGTAATCAACATGATCACTGGGGCTGTGGTCTCATCTGCGGCCAGAGTGGGAAAGAATATACTTCCCTGCTCACATCGCTGTTAGGAGCTTTCCGTTTCTCGCGGGTTGTCCGATGGAGGGCCTCATTTTCTTGGAAGCTGTTGGCCAGAGGGCACCCTCGGCTCCTTGCCATGTGGGTCTTGCCAACAATGACCACTTACTTCCTCACAGCCTACAAGGAAGAGTCTCCTTACAAGACAGGTGTTACAACCTTACGTGACGTGATCATAGACGTGACATTCTATCGCCTTTGCCATCCCGTGTGGGCAGAAGCAAGTCACAGGTCCCACCCCTGCTCGAGGGGAGGGGCATCGCAAAGGCGTGACCATCAGGAGATGGTGGGGACAACCACAACCACGGTCTGTCTGCCACACTTGTTTCCTAATAATAATTTACAGTACACCTGTAGCTTCTATCTTAATGCGCTATTTTTAAAATACTGTATTCATTTTCAACAATTGAAAAAACAGTAGAGAAGAAGATTATTTATAAACAACCTAAAAGGAATTGATTTCTTAGTAAAAAGAATTTCTTAAGTTAGGCTCTGCTCTGATTATGTTTCCTAAAGCTGAAATCTGTTTAATGAAGCTAATATAAAGAATAAGACCAATGTTTTTTGTTTTGGGAGTTTGTATGTGTGTGTGTGTGTGTTTCCAAAAAGACCCCTGAACCTTTATTTCAAATAGGTAGGAGGTCATCGAGGATTAAAGGTCATGGAAAAACATACTAACTACCCATGGACCACGACTGGAAGATGATGCCTCCTGTCCAGCTCATTGGAACTTCCTGGGGGTTGCTCTTCTCAAAATACTCGACAGGTGGGGTGCCTGGGTGGCTCAGTCGTTAAGCATCTGCCTTCGGCTCAGGTCGTAGTCCCAGGATCCTGGGATCAAGCCCCACGTGGGGCTCCTTGCTCAGCGGGGAGCCTGCTTCTCCCTCTGCCTGCCGCTCCCTCTGCTTGTGTTCCCTCTCTCTCTTAAATAAAGAAATAAAATCTTAAAAAAAAAAAAAAATCTGACAGTTTCTTCTGGAGGCTGCCCTTTACCTGGAGCTGTCGTGCTGTATTGGAAGAAAATCTCAGCAGAACGTGGAGAACTCAGGTTCCGGTTTAGAGCCCATTACTTTTGTAACATCAAACACAAAATCTAATTTCTCTGGGTTTCCATTTTTGTATATTTGAAGGGGAATAAAAGTGATACTTGCATCCGTTGATTCTTTAGTAGCAGATGGATGAGATAAATCAATCCATACCCATCTGGCTTTCTAGAAGTTCATGGTTTAGGGTCTAGCAGCAACTTCAGCGTAGGCTTTCTTACCTGTCACAGCTGTTCCCCTGTAAGACGTAACCCAGTATCGGAAGGGCTCTTCCCACCCGCATCCTGTTGTCTCCGCTGCCTGGTTCAGACCCTCCTGTGGTGCAGTGAACACCCCCCAGAATGCCAATCCAGTTCACGAGGACCAACCCCTTCCTGGTCTCCCTTAACGATCACAGAGGACCCCCGGCCAGATGTCTGGACCCGGGATGGGCCCAAACCCAGCTAGGCCACTGGGTTTCTTAGCCTTAGGGATTTGGAAGCGGGACTCCAAGTGCCACTGTCAGAAAGAGCCTCGCCCTCAGTCACCAGCATTCCTGCCTGCCCCTCGCCTCCCTGGGTCCCTCAGAAGAGGGGACGTCAGCTGGACTGACGGACCGACCTTCCTCCCAGGTTCCTTCCGTCTGCTGTCCTACTCAGGCTCTCATTTGTTCAGGAAGCATTCATTGTTGGATGGCTGGCGGGCACTTTACACTATTCATTTAATCTTCACAGCAACGTCACGCCCATGCGGCTTTCTAGAACTTCTGTGGCCACGACTCTGAAGGCGGGCATTATCACCTGCAGGCTACAGGTGTAGAAATGAAGTCTCCAAAAGGGAAGGTAACTTGCTCACAGGCTCAGGTGTAAAGGGGGTACGAAGGAGTCTAAGTTAGGTCTGATGCCAGAGTTCCTGGTACTTTTTCTCTCATCCCACAGGAGTGGGCTTGGTCTGCGTTTGGCCTCCCGGGGATGGTGAAGGGGGAGAACACCCTTGTCGGACCCGACTGATGACAGTGCAGTACCCAGATGTAGACACCAGGTGGCAGAGAACCGTAGGGCGCACGGCTCCCCTAGCCTGCGCTGGGTACGGTTCCGGCTTCTAGATTCCTGCCTTCTTGACATTGAGAGGATGTGTACAACTATTCGATACATACCCAAACTATAAATGTGTCATAATTTGCTACAATAAATAGAGGGAGAATTGTAGAAGGAAAAACAAATATAGAGAGAAAAAAACAAAAGTAGTGACAGGTATCAGCACTGTAATAGGCAGATTCACTTAAATTTTTTTTTTTTTTAGTATGGTTGTTTAGATGACACAGTGCAATAATTTATTAAGTGGTATTTAAATTCCTACCTTTTTTTTTTTTTTTTTAGAAAGAGCGAGCGCTTGTGTGTGCAAGCAGGTGGCGGGGGGGTGGGAGCAGAGGGAGAAGGAGAGAATCTTTTTTTTTTTTTTTAAAGATTTTATTTATTTATTTGACAGAGAGAGACACAGCGAGAGAGGAAACACAAGCAGGGGGAGTGGGAGAGGGAGAAGCAGGCTTCCCGCCGAGCAGGGAGCCCGATGTGGGGCTCGATCCCAGGACCCTGGGATCATGACCTGAGCCGAAGGCAGACACTTAACGACTGAGCCACCCAGGCGCCCCTGGAGAGAGAGAATCTTAAGTAGGCTCCAATGCGGTGGTCGATCTCACGACCCTGAGATCGTGACCTGAGCCAAAATCAAGAGTCTGATGCTTACCTGACTGAGCCACCCCAGGCTCCCCTTAATTCCCACATAATTTTTGAAAAAAATAATGGACCTCTTTAAATTCTCTTTTCCTTATTTTTACTAGAGGGAAGAGTATCTTTCCTCTAATTATGGAACAGAAAGAGTATATAATTTCGTTTTATGGGAAAGAAGTCTACTAAGGTGGTGTTTCATTTTAGTCTTACGGTGTTTCAGAACATGAGTACTGAGACTTGAAATCAGGTGTTTCTACGACTGCAGGCAAAAAAAGGCCAGTGCTCCCTATTGCCCACAGAGTAAGTGAGGTCAAGGCAAGGGCCAGACCTAGTTTAGTTGGTCCAGGAAGCCCTCTCTGGGGCCTCACCTTACTTGATATGAAGTACGGTACGTCCAGTGGCCTGCAAGAGGAAAGACTTTTGCTTTTTTCCAAAGTAGGATAGAACATGCTTCCAAAGATGAAGACTCGCCCACGTTAGCCATAATGAGGTGTGAGGCGTTCTCCTCTGTGTACCATCGTTACTGGTCAGGGAAGCTTCACGAGTGACAAGAAACTCTCAGAAGAGCAGGTGCCAAGTGTCTGGTCTAACAGCACTGAGGGACTGCAGTGGTCAGCCAGAGAACAGAAGCAGGGACGTAGTGACAGTGAACTCCCTTCGTGCCCTGGAACAGAACCAGTAAGGGAGGCCTGCTTCCCTTATTAAACTGGATTAGTGTCTATATTGATCGCCTTCCCTCCAGATGAATAGCCATAATAGGAGTGCATTGTTCTGGTCTCTTCTGAGTGTCCACTGATAGATCCACTGGTATGCATAAGGCCACCCCTTATAATCCTGGTCGGGGCCATGCTTCTCTGCATTTGCTTGGCAAAGAGACCAGTGTTTGAGGCCCAGAAATGAGAGAACCCAAGGAGCAAGAAGGGGACAGACACAGAAGCTGCTAAGGAGGTGGAACACAGGGAGCTTGGTGACAACCCAGCTAATGGGACTCGATGAGGGGATGCCCGGAAGTGCTCCGTACAGCATCAGCCCACAGGAGGGAACGGGCCGGCATGGGCTGCTAGCGTACAGGGGGATGGTGAGCGAGCCTAGAACACGGCAGCGCGGCCCGGGGGAGGCTGGAATCGTCTGTCCCACACTGAGAGGCACACAGGAGTGCGTGAGGACCCCTTCCTCCGCACGCCCCACAGGCAGGCTTCAGGCTCCTCTGAGAAGTCTTCTTGCTGCCCAGTGGGCTTTTCTTTTCGTCACCCAAAGAGCAGCCTGCCGGGGTCCAGCGCCATAGGGGACGATCCAGTTCGAACAGGGACATCTGCGGTTTAAACGATTAGCCACCAGCCCAGCTGTTGTCCGCGCTCATGGGGTGACTGGGAAGACACTGTCTCCGTGCGAGCACCTGGTGCCCTGGGGAGGAATGCCGGTCACTGGAACTCGGAATGAAAAGCAGCCCAACCTCAAGGAAAAACGCCCTCACCCCCAGCGAGAGTTGGCCCTCCTGGAGCGCTTAGACACGTCTACAAAATGCTTTGACGAGCATGACCTCGTGTGGTTGCTCGTCACTTGCTTTTCTGGGTGTAAGAGGCTTGGAGTAGAGCAGCTATGGAGACTCTCTGGCGTTCCTTCCAGAAGTTTCTCCCTTCCTGGTCAAGTCACATGATCTGAATGTAACTGGTGGGGTGCTTGCGTGGCTCCTCTGGGGTCTTCACGGCCCCAGCAGGGTGCTGTGTAGCCTGCACGGGTTTCCACCTTCCATGGGTTCTTTCTTGCCCTAGCTCTGGACAGGGTCCTGAGAACTCCAGGGGACCCCTCTGAGAAGACTTCTGGGTAAGAAGGGGGGTATCGCCGGCGGTTATTTACGGAGCGCCAGAGAATAGTTCTGGAACTGCAGGGCTCCATGTGACTGCATCCATCACCCGGATTTCTGTGGCTTCTTACTGCTCATGTAGGAGCCATGGGCCACCACCGGTGGGTGGGTGAGGTTGAAGAGAAAAACTTCATCATGGCTAGACACATAAAACAGCAGGGTGCGTGTGTACCCTCTCTTGCTGCCTTAGCAGTCTGCGCCTCAGAGGAAAGGGTAGAAGCCAGCAAACTGGTTGCTTTCCAAGGGCACCTTGAAGGAGTCTTATCAAAGCGACAGCCCGATGTTCTGTGGCAGGTAAATAAGCTCTGTTCTTGTTGACCGATCAGCCGAAGTCCTTAGACTTACTGGCTGAAACCACCCACGACCTGGAGAACTCAGCCAGCCACACGGCAAGGACACAGAGTCCCCCAGGGCTCAGCCCTTCTAATAATACATTTTCTCGGCAGGGCCCGTAAATAAGCATCCTTGCTTGTTTTGCTGGAGACAGCGGGCCTGCCTCCTGTATCCTCCCTCCCTAGGGTGGGAGTGATATCCTCAGCACTTGCTTTCCCAAGTAGAACAGACTTGGAGAAAGCAGCTGTGCTTTAGCTTTTTGTCCTAGTTGACAGGTCACATGACCTAAATAGAACTGGGGCAGGGTGGTTGGGTGCTTGTGTGACTCTTCTGGGGTCTGCAGACTCCTGGCCTAGCCCTAACTGTAGTGGCTGTGGTAGGCGGGAGCGTGAGACTCAGAGGCACATGGAAAACCGAGTAATTGTATTTGTAGTAGCAAGGGTATTCCCGGAATCACACTTCTGTGTCTTTAACTGAGCAGAGTCTAGGATATTTTAGGGGACCACTTTTGGGCCTGAAGGATTTATGTTTGCCCTGCAGCTCCTAAATCATCTGGCTAGGGGGGCAGACTGTCCCATAAGACCCATGCAGAGTTTGAGGCCATAGACATTTGCTGAAAAAAGGCAGGTGTAACTCAGCTTGCAATCTTTTCCCTGGAATAAATTTGTCTTCCCCAGTTAATCTCAGAAAAAGGGCAGCTTGGTTGATTTTGTCTCTGGAATTTGAATCTCTAACACTGAAATATAATCCCACTGGATGTATTGCTTTGGTGAAGAATTCTTTTCTCTCCACAAGAGGGGCAGTGTATTGGGAGTAAGCGCAGGGATTCTGGAACTGGGTTCTTGGCCCAGCTGTGTCACTTAATAGCTGTGTGATGTTGGGCAAGTTACCTAACCTCCCTGCTTCTGTTTCCTTCTCTGCCAAAAGGGGAAAGTAACGGTGGGCATTGACCTTACAGGTTTATGGTGAGGAGAAAATGAGTTAACACGCATAAAGCACTGAGAACAGTGCCTGGTACGTAGTTAGGTGCTATATAAAGGATTGTCATCTTTCACTATGTGAAACCAGAGCAGAATGTGAAATAAAGGGGTGTTGGGCCACTGGCCTGGAGTAGTAGCAATCTTGGCCTAGGATGCAGGAGACACGCACTCTCTAATCAGGCTTCCCATTAAGTAGCTGGGTAACTCTGAGCCACTCAGAGCTTCAGTTCCTTCATTTCAGGATTTTTTAAAAAAGACTGATTGATTGATTGATTTAGAGAGTGTGAGCAGGAGGAGGAGCAGAGGGAGAGAGAGAATCCCAAGCAGACCCTGGGCTGAGTGCAAAGCCTGACACGGGGCTTGATCTCACGACCCTGAGATCATGACCTGAGCCAAAACCAAGAGTTGGATGTGTAACCGACTGAGCCATCTAGGTGCCCCAGTTACTTCATTGTGGGGTGGTGATAACAACCCAAGTGACCATCCAAGGATAATGGATAAACAAACCACGGCGTATACATACAATGCGCTATTATCCTGCCATAAAAAGGAATGGAGGCCTGACACTCGCTACAACACGGTTGAATCTTGAAGATGTTATGCCAAGTGAAATACACTTATTTCAGGCAAATTCGCAGAAACAGAAAGTGGAACGGAGCATACCAGAGGCGAGCGGGAGTGGGAAGTGGGTCGTTACTGCTCGATGGTAAGCTTCTGCTTTGGGTGATGAGCTTCGGAGACGGATGGTGCCGGTGGTCATTCATCAGCGCAAATGTACTGAATGCCACTGAATCATACACTTAAAAATTAAAATGGCAAACTGCATGTTATGCGTATTTTACCACAACGAAAAAAAATCACACATAAGAAGTCAAAATAAGAAAGGGAGAGACAAGCTTTGAAAGAGAAAGGGACTTGCTATAAACTTTGAACTTTTATAGTCCATGAAGCCACAAATGTGGGTTACCAGGGGGAAAATGAGATGGCGACATTTGCCCGAAAGCCCTTTCCAGCGCCAGCCTGCTAGGAGGTAAACTCCCTTTCTTTCGGGCACTGTCCTGCTCTTTGCTTCCTTCAGGACACAAGTCTGGATGAATCTTCCCAGGAGCTCTCCTACCTCCCCCGGGCTCCACCTGCCATCCTATCTCAGGGGCCCGCTGCACCCTAACGTGCTTTTCTTTACTTGGGTGTGGCTGCTTGTCAACCCAATGGTTATCCCCTCGATGGGGAGGGGCTGATCCTCTCCACTTTGTGCAGCCCTACGCCCACCTTGACTCAGAAGGAGTCACAATAGGTGCTCGAGAAGATTCCTCCCTGCATCCCTTATGAGGAACTACAACTACCGCTGGGCCTGGCTGCATCGTGTCCTGCACCTAGACTTCTGCTCTGCCCACCGTCACCAAGACATCTTACCTTGTGACGCAGAACGTGCGTGCGTGGGCATGTGAATGCAGTTTCATTAACTATTACCATTACTATACGTGGTACAATCTGAAATTCCGGATTTATTGGGTTATTAAAAAATGCTTGTAGTAACACTGATTTTGCACCCATGACTTTTTGTTTGGAAAACACGGTCAGTAGGAGACTGGCTCATGCAGGGGTGTGTCCACCACTGGCCGCTGGGGAGGGGCGGGGCTGATAGGTCAGGCTGCGCAGGGAACAGAGTGAGTGACCGGGTTGGTGGCTTGGAGGAAAGCCGCAGTCTCAGCACTGGTGGGACCTCAGGATGCCCATGCAGGCTCTCACGTCCCTTAACGCTGGTGGAGCCCATTCCGACTTCAGTTGCTTTAGCCGAACGAGTTTTTCCTAGTTCACCCTTTCCTGGGGGGCGGAGGGGTGTCATTTAAATGCGTTGTGTGCTGGGGGTTGGATTTTTGGCTCAGTGTTCCGACCCCTTCCTCCTGGAGCAGGACAGAACTCCTCTTCTCCCTGTTCACACGACTGCCCTTTAGATGTGTGACTGCCCACCCTGTGGCTCGCGGTGAACAGCCTGTGGACTCCGGACTTGGGACCCAGCACCTTCTTCCCGACAAATGCTTCTGCTCACCGTCTGGGTTGTGGGGAAAGTGGCGTCCCTGGAAGGGAATGCGGGTGGCAGGGCCCGGCCCTGGTGATCCTGGGACCCATGGCATCTGAAGACAACTGTAAGAAGGCATCCATCCCGCTCAGCGTGCGGCTGCCGGCTCTTCCAGCCTTCGTCTGCGAGGCTGGGGTCTGAGAGTTACATAGGTCTCCTTGTCTTCCTGTGCGCTCCGCCCACAATCCTACAAAGGTGTTTCTCGTGCTTGACCAAAGTGACGATGCCGTCGGCTGGACCTTTACGGTGGAACCTGGGAACACATGCCTCTGTATTTTGAGGCTATTCGGTAGACGGCTTCTCACAGAGCAGCCAGACGGTTATGCTGCCCCTAGGCAGTGAAAAGTTCCCTTCTTTCTTCTTCTTTTTAAAAGATTTATTTATTTATTTGAGAGAGAAAGTACACAAGCAGGGGGAGAGGCAGAGGGCGAGGGAGAATCCCAAGCAGACCCCCTGCCGCACACGGAGCCCAACATGGGGCTCCATCTCACGACCCTGAGATCATAACCTGAACCGAAATCAAGAGTCGTCGGATGCTTCACAGACTGGGCCCCCCAGGCGCCCCCCAGGAGTTCCCTTCACTCCATTAGCAAGTGGGAAAGCTTGTCTCTGCCGGCTGCCCGCCCCCAACCTCAGCACACACAGCCCCTCAGCCGGCACAACCAAGATCCCAGCTCCGTGGGGGACGTTAGGCTGGGACCAGCTCCCGAAGGGCAGGTAACTGCCCGACACCGTGCCCGACTCACTTGGTAAGACCGCCTCAGAACAAGCCCATGGACAAGACCTCAGACAAGATTACGGAGCCCTGCCTGTTGGCCACGGGAGGTAGCCAGGGCCTGTGGTGATAATCCTGCTTCTAGCTGGGACCCGAAGGGGCTCTAATGTGACTCATGCCAGTCCCCTCTTGGACTCTGTCAGCAGGAAGCCAAAGGCTGTGGACATGCTTCCCGGTGTGGGTGCCTGGGTGAGGACAGCCTTCCTCTGTCATGTCTCACCCTGGCTGATGCCCCTCAAACACAGCATTTGAAACCAGCTCCCAAGACTCTTAGGACAGGTCCTCCCTTCCAGCTGCTTCCGGGTGGCCACCCCACTTCCTGCCCACTGCTGCACGGTGTCACAGTCCCTGGCCGCTCTGTGGCAGGGGAGTCTAGTCAGGGGCTCCCCCATGGTGATGCTCATGGCAGTGATGATGGTTCGGCTGAAAATTTCCATGAGGCGTCCACTGTGGAAGAGCTCCGCAAACATCAGTTAGCCTCAAGGAGGGACCAGATTTACTGTCTCCACCCTTTCCCACAGGTATTTAAGGAGGGTAATAGAAGTAGGTCTATTGAGCAACACCCAAAACCCTGGCCAGAACCACGAAGGGGAAGGATCTCACTGTGAAGTATTTATTGCATTTTCTGGCTCCACATCCTTTACTCTGTTTGCAGCCAAACATCCTGACTTGTTCTTCTCACTGAAGAGGCCCGACCTGTTTCCCGATCTCCTTGAATCTGGGCTGGTCTTGGACTTGCCGGGGCCAAGAGCATGTCGTGTGGAATGATGGGGTGCCGGCACTGAAGCGAAGCCTGAACAAGCCTGGTCCACTTGCTCTTCCTGCATCTTTGTCACGGCCTTGAGAACACGCTTGGGCTATGCAGCTGGAAGGTACGAGTCACAGAGCTGAAACCGTGAGCTACGGGAGCGGAGCCAGCTTCCCTCAGCTGACGGCCCAGCGTGAGACGGGCCACGGTCAGCAGCAGAGCCAGAGGTTAGTGGGCCCCCCAGACCCGGGAGGAATAAATGCTCACGGCTGGACACCGCAGAGGCTCTGCGGCTGTGTGTTACAGAGCATCACTGTGGCCAAGGTAACTGACGTGCCCACTTATAAATCAGAGAATGACGCACCCTTGGAAGAATTATCAGCAGCAACTTTCGCCTTCAAAGGAAAATGGGTCCCCGCAGACTGATCTTCGCTTGCGCTACCTCGAGCTGAAGATCTTTCCCCGGCCTTCAGTTCTACAGATGTGTTCAATATCTTGGTAGAAACCACAGCATGAGCACAGCAAGAAGTGAAAAGTCATTCTTGATTAGGCACCAAATCGACGGAGGGGGTTGAAGCAGAGCCCGGAAAAAGAGATGCCTCCCCGTATTTCCACGGATTGCCGAGAGCAGGGGGCTTCTCTACCCAGACAGGGCGGCTCTTTGCAGCGGTCGCTGGTCTTCATGTTGACATCTGGATAAAACTCCCCTTCACGCAGAGCTCGGCGTGTGTACAGACCACCGAGAGGTCCCCTTTGTTAGACTCACGGGAGAGGGGTGGCAGTGTTTGGCTTCCCTAATTTCAGTGTGAATCAGAAGCACAGATATGCATCTGGCAGGACGAACTCATGAATCCAAGTCTGTCGCTCTGGCAGTCGTAGGCTTATCGGCCTCCTGAGCCCGAGTCCCCAAACTCCTAACACACAGAGACACATAAAAGTACTCTGTTCTACCTTTTGAAATATTATACGGACCAGAAAACACGGCAGGGCTTACAAGATCAACACCAAGCTTCCGGCTCTATCCTGACCATGATTGAATGGGGCCTCGGGAGGAACTTCATGAATGTTCTCCGGTCATTCAAGGCCTGCCATCAATCAGTGTCGGCCGGTGTACTTCCTGAAAGGGAGTCCTGTCTCTCAGAGATTAATTTATAGGTGGGGGAGGGTATAAACAAGTTGCCTCCAGTTTCCCTGCGAAATACTAACTTCCCCCCCTCTTCTTGACTCGTCTCAACTGAGTCTCTGACCCAAGAACGATGGACATGCACATGCACGATATGTGCCTTTGGGTGGGGAGACCCCTCGAGTTGGTTCCTGGTCCTGTGGGCCCCCAGGGCCTGCCCTCACAGATGCCCCTGTCTCTCAGGCCTTGGCGTGAGCATCCAGAAAGACCGCCGGCCTGGCTCTGCAAAGGGAAACCATTGTGAGCCTCTGCCCGATGCAGGACAGGAACAGAGAGAGGAATTCAGGGACAGCAGCTGGGGGGGTGGGAGGACATCCACACAGCCCACCCTCTCCTTAGTGCTTCACTGGGGTCTCAGGAGGAGACGGTGATTTTTAAACGAGCATTCACGAGGGGGTGAGCCAACACAGAGAGAGACTCAGTGGGATCCGCGCAAATAAAGCTTTCTTTCTTTCCAAGTGCACTGGGTGCGTCATTTTTCTTGTTAAGACTGCTGTGATTCAAGCCCAGGCCTCTGGCTGGGTTCTAAAACCCAATTCTGGAGGAACACAGGATTTATTAACACTTGATATATTATACAAGCTCTAGAAAGAAAGAGTAGCCATGAGACAACTGCACCTTGGCAAAATTTGATTTTTAAATTGGGGAGCAAAAGGTTCGCAGTGCACAAGCTAACTGTGAAGTCTCAGTCACTGGAAATTACAAACAAAGCCCACCAAGATTAAGGAATACAGACACTGAAGATGCCTACCCAGCAGGTGCTCGTGGTTGAAGTAAGAGAGTCTACCTCTAATACTCCTTCCCCATGAGCAGCGGTTCTCAGTGCGTGGTCTCCGGACCAGCACCCTCAGCCTCACTGGGGAGCTTGTAGCTTGTTTTTAAAATGCTGGTTCTCAGGCCTCTTCCCGGACCCACTGAATCAGAAACTCGTCTGGGTTGTCACAAGCCCTCCTCAGGATTCTGATGTGTGCTCAGGTTTGAGACCGACACGTTCATGAGATACAATCAGCCTCCCCAGGGACACAGGAAATGGCTGTCCTTCCCCGAGATCTAGTCCTTGCTGCCCCAGGGCGTCTACGTAACAGGCTACCTGCGTCCCTGTGCACCAAGGTCGCTAGCTCCTGGCACGTACCAGCCTCGGGAAGATACGGAAAAGCATGCATGGCTTTCCCATGTCCTTGACTGAGTCCACTAAGCCCATGCCCCTGCCGTCCACAGCTCACCTACTAAGCCATTCAGGTCCAGCTGCACCCACAGCCCGAACCCAATTTCTGTATGAATAAAGAAAACCTAAGTCATGCCGTGCTGACAAATCACCTGCAAACTCCCCTCCCGTGACAGGATAATGGTAAATCTGTGTTCCTGACAGCCTGGAATGTAGGATGGTGAGGACACTCTGCTCCACGCAGTCCCCAGGGGTCCCCGGCGGCGCTAAGTCCGTCTGGACACTTGTTTCCACGAGCAAGATGGGAGAAGGGGACACAGCAGCAGACTGGCTTTTCAAGCTCCCACCTGCAACGGACACGTCACTTCTCGCTAATGTTCCGCTGCCAACAAAACCACACGGCCAAGCCTGACTTCAGAAGTAGGCAGGGAGTACCCGGAAAAAGAACCGGAACATCTGAGAACAGCCCAAATGATTACTACCCAAGGTTACGGGTGGACCCCAACACCCATCGTGTGCAAAGCTCTGTACCAATGTTAAAGAAATGGTGGGACCCAGCGTTTCCAGGTTTAGGTTCACTATCGTTTTATTCCTGCTCACTTTTTTTTTTTTTTTTTAAATAAGCTCTATGCCCAACGTGGGGCTCAAACTCATGACCTTGAGATCGAGAGTCTCATGCTCTACTGACTGAGCAGCCATGCGTCCCCATTCCTGTTCACTTTCAAATCTACAAAACCGACACCCTCCCACCTAAGATCTTTTTTATTCAAATTTTTCAAATTAAAAAAAATTTTTTTTTGAGACAGTGTGCACATGCGTGAGTTGGGGGGGGGCGGTAGAAGCCGAGGGAGAGGGAAAGAGACTCTTAAGCAGGCTCCATGCTCAGCACAAAGCCCAACCTGGGGCTCAATCTCAGCACCCTGAGATCACCACGCCAGCAGAAATCAAGAGTCAGATATTTAACCAACTGAGCCACCCAGGGGGCCCTCGCGTTTTTTTAAATTAAAAAAAAAATTGAAGTTAACATACGCACACACAGAAGTACACAAATTGTGAGTATACGGCCTGTTGAATGATCATAAAGGGAACATAAGAGTGTAGCTACTTCCAGGCTAAGAAGCAAACCATTCCTAGGGGCTCGCCAGCCCCTAGGAGGCTCCCTCCCAGGAACCTCCCTGCTCCCTAGTAGTAACACTCTCCTTTTTTTTTAATTTTTTTTTTTTTTATTTATTTGACAGAGAGAGACACAGTGAGAGAGGGAACACAAGCAGGGGGAGTGGGAGAGGGAGAAGCAGGCTTCCCGCAGAGCAGGGAGCCCGATGCGGGACTCGATCCCAGGACCCTGGGATCATGACCTGAGCTGAAGGCAGACGCTTAACGACTGAGCCACCCAGGCGCCCCAACACTCTCCTGACTTTCAACGCCACTCTCCAAGGATGTTTTTACCCTCATTCATTCAACTAGTATTGGTCAGCCAGGCACCTGAACTTCTCGTCCTTTCGGAAGACTGGCTTTTCGCGGTGGTGGTGGCATATTTCTAGGTAGGATTGAGGGACCCAATCTAATTAGTGACTGTTATCTTTATTATCTGTTTGTTTGAGCACATCAGTTTCATTGCAGAGCAGGTGGATCTGAGCCAGAATCTCTCTGCTGCCCAACACGTGAGAAATCAGTGACCCCCCGGCGGGCCCTGGGTGTGGACCCGCCTGACCAGTCTGGTGGCAAAGCAGCCCCTGCCTGCCTGCGCTCAGGGCCTCCCTCTCTGCCACACAGCCTCACCCCTGCAGGTGGTTCCAGTGCTGGGCAAACTGGATCTTTCTGGGTTGGGGGCGGGGAACAGGTGTAAAACCTGTTTTGGCTCAAAAATAAGACGGGCATTTGGTCTTCAGATTATTTCTTATGCAACTTCCATGACCTGAAAAGGAGGCATATAGTTCCCATCCCCGCGCCTCTTAAATCATCAAAAGATCTTCGTGCAGAGGCATGGGGCAGCTGGTTTTCTAAAACACCAGCTCCGCCCCAAAATGTCCTCAAAATCCGACCTATCTGTACTAGCATGCGCCCAGAAAACATGACATTCTGCTTTCTAGCTTCTCGGCAAAATCCTTGCGGGAATTCAGGCAGGGTAGCTCAGGGACGAGTGCTAATTCCACCTTTCACGCTCCCAGAGCTGATTGTGACTCCCCAGCTCCCGGCCCGGGAAACAGCCAGTGACTTCGGCAGGGAGGGAGGGAGAGCGAGTGTGAGCGGTCCTGGAACGGGGTGGCCACTGGCTCAGCCACATCCTTTTGTGGTAATCATCCTCAGCAAAATGGACTGAAAAGAGATTCTTATGACTGGCTGGCTTCTAAATCACAGCCATGCTGAGTAACAACAGAGCAAATATATGATTGGTAATTTCCTTATGGCAGAACGTAGAACAATCTCTGGCTGAGGCCCAGGGCCTAAAAAGGATTTTCTTTCAGTAGAAAAGAAAACAGCATGCTGTCTTTATTCCAAAGCCAAGGCAATGGGTCGCGGCCTTCTTCCTGCGCAGAAACGGTCCTGCTTTTCCAGGAAGAGGGAAAGGGATAGATGGGCTTAGGAAAACACTGCAGAGCTGCCCGCTCCATCGCCGTCCCTCACATACCGCCCCCCCTCACCCCCGGACCACGGCCGCCGTGGCTCCTGGCCTTCTAGAACGGACTGCTCCAGAGTTGCAGAAATGCCACCAAAGACGGACAAACACCACGCAGAGGCCATGTTGGCTCCTCGCACACCCAAGATAAAAGACTAGGCGTCATGTTTCTTGTTTTGTTCCGGCTCTCTCCAACTCACCTGACTTGTTTGGAAAAGAACTATGGTAGTGCCCCGTAATTTGGGAGTAAAGCCATTCTCAGCGTGGACCAGAGGCCGCACTGAGAAACACCGGGGTGCTGCTCCTCAGGGTGGGGCCCACAACTGGCATTTCCCCCCAGCTCCCACCATCAGTTCTTACACATGCAGTGAAGGCAGAAGTTCCCACAAAAGCATCATGAAAATCAAACTCTCTGCTTGCAGCCGGCTCCCGGCAGCAAAGAACCCATTAGGACGGGATCCCATCTGCGAGGGTTAGCCCATTACCTGCAGTATTTCAGGGCCACAAAAGTCAGGGCTAACACTCTGGAAAACAGTATGGAGGTTCCTCAAAAAGTTGAAAATAGAGCTACCATATGATCCAGCAATTGCACTACTGGGTATTTACCCCAAAGATACAAAAGTAGGGATCCGAAAGGGTACGTGCACCCCGATGTTTATAGCAGCAATGTCCACAATAGCCAAACTGTGGAAAGAACCAAGATGTCCATCAACAGATGAATGGATAAAGAAGAGGTGGTATATATATACAATGGAATATTATGCAGCCATCAAAAGGAATGAGATCTTGCCATTTGCAATGACGTGAATGGAACTGGAGGGTATTATGCTGAGCGAAATAAGTCAAACAGAGAAAGACATGTATCATATGACCTCACTGATATGAGGAATTCTTAATCTCAGGAAACAAACTGAGGGTTGCTGGAGTGGGGGGTGGGGTGGGAGGGATGGGGTGACTGGGTGATGGACACTGGGGAGGGTAGGTGCTCTGGTAAGCGCTGTGAATTGTGCAAGACTGTTGAATCTCAGATCTGTACCTCTGAAACAAATAATGCAATATATGTTAAGAAAGAAAAAAAAAAGAAGAATGTAGCAGGAGGGGAAGAATGAAGGGGGGGAAATCGGAGCGACAGACGAACCATGAGAGACGATGGACTCTGAAAAACAAACTGAGGGTTCTAGAGGGGAGGGGGTTGGGAGGATGGGTTAGCCTGGTGATGGATATTGAGGAGGGCACGTTCTGCATGGAGCACTGGGTGTTATGCACAAACAATGAATCATGGAACACTATATCTAAAACTAATGATGTAATGTATGGGGATTAACATAACAATAAAAAAATTAAAAAAAAAAAAAGTCGGGGCTAAGACTGTTCCCCTTAGAGTATGGGCAACTTACACGCAACACTTGGTTTATCAGGGGGACTCGTCTAGACAGCACGCTCCTGGCACCCTCAACCCCCGCCACCCCCCGCACAGGGTTTAGTCCATTATTTAATGTCACAACGGCGGCAGGATGAGTCATGTTTCACTTTCTTAACTTTAAAGTCTCAAAGTTCCCACTGCTCTATTCCTTCTGTCTGGGGGAGGATACTGGCCTTCGGCTTCTAGTTTTCCAGGACAAGGCTGTCTGAAAAAAGAGGCTGCCTGTCACTTAAAGGTTTAGGCTTCTCTTCACGTCAGCGAGAAAACAAAATCAGGAGTCTCCAGCCCCATGCCAGCCTCATTTGGGGGCCTTGCCCGAGTGTCCGGCCACAAATCCCTTTATGGACTCGCGCCTCAATAAGCAGCAGCTGAACCAATGGGGGAGAATCAGGCTGGTTTATATAATGTGCCAAGATCCCAAGATAAAACGCCTTCTAAGTGCCCAGTGTTAGCAGCATAAACAAGGCCTACGCCGGCAAACCCAGAAGCTAGGTACGGATTGAACAAGACCTCACTCCATGATAAAATCGCTCATTCGGTTTTGTAAAATTAAGCATAAGAAATCTGAAATGGAGCACAAAGGTGTAGGAATTCATTTTCTCGCGCACTGACATCACGAATGCCTTCCTTTTCAAACAGAACAAAACTCCCAGGACCTCAAACCACCTGAGAGATCCTCCCTGATCCAAAGGCATGCCATGCCATCGAGGGGCAGAAAACTCACAGACCTACTTTGCTTCAAACACACTCTTCTGCCTTAATTTATTGTGCTATTTCATGTCTGAAGGAGCCTGAAAAACTACGTGAACTGAAATTGAGCCCTGACCCCAGAGCTAGCGGATCTGTCCTGGGACAAAGGTGCTCATGCCCCCAGGTGGCTGTGACCTCGCTTTCATGGTTCAAGAAAGAGGGCGGCCCTTCTGCCCCCGATGTCCCGCCATGGGCCTGGGCCTGGGCCTGGGTGCAGGGGGGGAGAGGACAGTTCTTACCACCCCAAGTTGGCCTCAATTTCGAGCACCGCTTTTTACAGCTCCTCTGAGTTCTTCTCTAAACGACGCATTCCTCCCAGCCCGTGAAACAAGCCTTCTAGGAAAGGCACTGTGATACACACCTGCTGGAAAAAAATCTGTCCTCTGGTCTCTTTTTTGAGCTCAGCAGTGCATGAACAGACGACAGGAAGGAAAGAGGAATAGAGAAAGGTGTGAGAAAAGCCTCCGTGATATTTCTCCCGTGCACCTGGCTCTCGCAAACAGGCCGGGTTAAAATTCACCACCAGTGACCGTGTGCAAACACCTCATTTGCATTTTGGCCGCCATGCTTCCTCATTTGAACGAGGTGGACTCAGTCCTCTTTACTTTGTAAAAGGGACTGCAAGGCAGGTGCCGTCACCCAGCAGGTGCTCCCAAAACGAGGGCCAGAGGCCGGTGCCCTGCACCTGAGAAGAGCTCACTCATTGCCTCCGCTTGGAGATTACCTGTCTGATGAGCTGCTTGCCTAATAAGGTCTTAAATTTTCGATGCCTGACGGGCAACCTGAGTACTGGGCAGAGCTGTGTGAACAGAGTCGTGCTCTCCTCTCGGCCAAGTGCAAGACCAGCGGGCCGGCTCTCCCCGCCCGTGCAGTCCATCAGCCCGGCTTCCGGGGCCGTAAGTCAACAGGGCCGGGCAGACAGCTGTCGGAGACAGAGCGGGGACACGCACAAGAGCTTAATGAAATTTTATTTTGAAAATATGGCAAGAGTCTAAGGCACTTCAAACATTTAAATACATATAAGAGCAAAGTAAATGTGACACGGTAGAAAGGGATTCATAAATACATGGAGAACTACACTGTGGTTCCCTAGAGGCAAATATATTGCCAACCCCTCTAACGAGATCCAACCTCTGCCATTGGATGCGGACTTGGGCGATGATTAATAAAAACATGGCAACGTTACACGTAGTTCCTCCTGTCTCAATGACTATGGAATATAAAAGTTGAAAATACTGTGTCCATTTTATATAGATACCTTTTATATAAAAAGTCATATAATACATCCACCTAGATTAACCCAACTGAAAAGACTTCCTTTCGTAAGTTTTCTACTTTTCGAGAGTTCCGTTTTTGATTTTTAAACCAGAAACCTTCCAGGCCCAGGCCCAAGGTGCTGATGACCAGTCATCTCCACTGCCTTACTTGAGAAGAGTAAACACACACACACACACGAATCAACAAAACCGTCCTGAAATGGAATCTTCAGAGAGCTTTCCCATGGCTCCACATTAAGTCAATATAAATACTTGTGGAACATTTAAAAAAATGTCAAGCCAGTGAGAAGCTGATGCTTCCCGGCAGTGGCAAGGTGGGGAGAGACTAGGACTGTACATAACGGAGCAGAGACTCGACAGCCACAGAGCCGGGGGTAAGCACGCCCAGCGCAGAGGGAAGACAGCCAGGAGGGAGGCGGCGTGTGCCCGGCAGCCGGCTCCCGCTGGCTCGGCTTCCGCCGCGCAGCTCCAGGCGCCAGGCCTCCCGTTCTGCGTGCTGGTGAGCTCAGGCACAATACGAATACATTCAGTGTCTGTCACCCCAACAGGAACAAGCAGCAGCTTAATGGTGGCATGTAAATGGACGGCTATTTGCATCTATCAATCAAATGAACTTCGGTGGGTGGGACCAGGAGATGTCTTCCTTCCAAGCCTAGGGGTGCCCTAGAGACCAGGAGAGGAGAAAAAAATGGGGGGTTAATAAGTGACCTCAGGCAGATGCGTCCTCCGTGACTGAGGAACTCCGTGAGCAGAGCCGACAACCACCTGTGCGCGGAGCGCGGACCCCTGGGACACGGGCTATAGACCCAGTCTGCTGCGCCGTCCTGGGAAGTCAGCGTCCTGCTAAGGGCGGACTCGTGGACCACAGGTCGCTGCTCACTGTGTGCCTTAGGAAAAATGCCAGGGACGTAGCAGTATGTATTCATGGGCGCCCCAGGTGCCATTTGGGTAATTCTGCCCAGAACTAAACCCTTCATGTATGTGAGCGTCTGTCTCCTGAGGACAAGCAGAGGTCAGCTCTCCCGGCCGCCTGGGGGGGCAAAAGTCACGAACCCTAAAGCCGCAGACTAACACTCCCCGTTTCAGAAGCCTCAGAAAACCTGCGTCTCCTGTCAACTCCCTGAAGAAGGGGGCCCACCGGTCTGGTGGGCTTGAGCCTGTTCACAAACGCCAAATGCACAACACTGACCGGAGACTGGGCCTTGGCGAAGTTGACGTGGGCGTACAGAAGAACGGCGATGTCCTTGTGTCCTGCCTCCAGGGCTATCGAGAGCGCGGTGCTGCCGTCCTGAAGAGAACATGGAAAAGAACAAGCCAGGGTGGGTTTCTCCAACTTCCAGACAGCCGAAAGAGAGCAAAACAAATACTCTCCAAGAACTGTTACGGTTCCCCAAATCGGTTCAGTCCTTCGGGAGACTTTTCTGGACCTCTGAGGGCGAAGCCCTGAGGCTACCATGAGGCGCCGCGCCCACCGGAGTGGAGTCCCTGCCGGAGGACAGTCACCTCATCCCCACTGTGCCTCCCAGTGGTTAGTGTGGAGGTGTGGGCCCCGTGCATCCTCAACATAGGCTGCCCACCACGGACTCACCCCACTACTCTTTGCACCAGCTGTGGGCCGTAGAGGAAGATGGGGTAGAAACCTAAGCGTCTGTGTTTCTTATCTTTACAGTGAGCAAGCAGTACCACACGGTGTTTGGATACCCTGCCACTTGCCAACGATCTTTCAACGTTGCCCTTGGGGAGGGAGTCAATCCTCTGGCCCTAAGCGCTCCTATCGCCCGCTACGAACACCATCCATGCACAGTCACCGATCCTGCTGCCTTGCACAAACGCATCGTATGAAAATCCAAGGGGAAATACTAAATATGGGGAAGTCAGAGTTTCCAGGTACGTGTTTGGCTTCCATGAACTTGCAGGGCTTCGGATGCATGTCAAGGAGGGAGAAGGCCAAACCCAGCACCATTTACTTTCTGTCTGGTCTTGGAATAAGGATGCCCTTCTGGTCACTGGCAGCAGGAAACAATTCTCTGGTGGTCGGCTTCTTAGGGTCCTTCCCTCCCACTCGGAATTCTCGGAGGGACTTGCCCTCCCTCTCCCCTCCTCCTTCCTTCCTCCCACCTTCCTGAGGTGACCAGCATTTCTGGAAGCTGCTTGTGGCTCTGGGGCCTCTTATGACTACATCTATGGGCTATTCTTGGCTAAGAGAGAGCAGAAGTAAAAGCAAACAAACAAAAATCAAGACACAGGCCACACACACTGCTCTCGAGGAAGGGTAAGTTGGAAGCACTCCTTCTGCTCCCGCCGAAGTTAGGGGCATGGGGGACAGGTACAGCTTCTTCACCCCCGGGGAGGTGTCTGCCATGTGGAAGCCCACCATCGACACCCCGGTCCTGGGTACAAGTAAACGCCTGCACTGGTCTGCTCTTCCTGCTGGCCTGGGCCCACCGGGATCTGATGCTTAGTGCCCAAAAAGTACATTTTCCTTCTAACTTTTTAGTGTTTTGAGCTGAAGGAAGCTCTGGGCCAAATCCGTGCTCTGCGGAGATAAACTTTCCAAAGCAGAACCAACCCAACCTGTCCTCTGTGACCTTTGCACTTCAGACCACAGCGCCAACCAAATACTAGTTCTGTGCCTTCACCTACTGGCCCTCCTCCCCTCTGGCCTGGAGACATGCAGAGGCAGCTGCTTCCCTTACAATGTTTCCCAGGCGAGGGGTTATCTGCAACAGGGACAGCTTGGGAAGGGGGAGAGCAGATCGGGGTTACGATGATGGAATAGCCAAGGCAGGAGCAGGGAGATGTGCTCGAAGGCGCCGGATGGTCTGGAGGGCCGGGCTGATGAGATACACGAGTGATTCCCTCTGAGGGGCCCCAGTGAGGGCCCACTTGCCCTCATTTCGGGGGTGGGGACAGCTGGCTCTAGTCATCTAGTAGTTCCGGCCCAGAACAGCTAGCAACCCGGCTTTCCCAACGCTCCAGGGACCCGGTCCTCTCTTCTCCGTGGACCTGCAAGATGCCTGCGCTCAGTCTGCTCTGGGCGTCAGTCTGTGCTTTCCACGGCCGCGCTGGCTCTCCGACGAGCTCATCGCCCTCCTCCTGCAATGAGCGTGGGCGCTGAGGCCTCATCGGCCTGCCTCTGGCTCTAGTTCCTGGGAGCGTGAGCTTGCACATAGGCAGCGCTGCCGTGCTGGGCCGGGAAGGGCGGCGGCCCGGACCACAGCACGAGGTCCCCAGCGAGCAGCGCGGAGAACGTGCCCTTTCCCCTCTGCCAAGGGGCCCGGCAGACCCCCGGCGGGCAGGCCCCGCGGAGGCTGCGTCGCTCACTTACGTTGTCCTCCAGGTGGCCGTTGCAGCCCGGCTGGGCCAGCAGCAGCTTGACGATCTCCGCGTGCCCGTGCTCGCTGGCACACATGAGCGCCGTGGAGCCCTCGTCGTCCTGGATGTTGACGTCAGCCCCACAGGCCAGCAGGCCCTTCACCATGTCAATCCGCCCGTGGCTGACGGCCAGCATGAGGGCCGTCTGACCCGCCTGTGGGGAGGAGTGGCGGGGCCCGTCAGCGGCACGGCACAGACCGGCGGGGGGCGGCCTGCCCGGGGCGGGGGTGCGAGGTGGGGGGACGGCGGGATGACAGAGGGGACAAAGCAGACGTGGAACGAGTCTGGGGCTGGGTGGTGGCCGGCACGGAGAAACAGTTTCTTGTTCTGAGCGCCGCCGAGCTAAGTAAGATCATCAAGCAATGCGTCAGTGTTCCCCTGGCGCTGGGAGGACCTGTCCCCTTAGAGCGAGGAGCCGGGAAGGTCAAAGGTGTTTAGCAGTCCAACCAGCCCGGGGCCGCTGCGTGGCCAGCATGACGACACTACACCGCGGAGACAGGAACGAGCCACCGCCGGGCAGACGGCGGGCACTCCCGGGCCCTCCGAGGTGGGCTGACCTACACAGCAGGTGCACCCCGCTCCGGACAGAGGCAGCGCGCGAGGCCAAGGAGGGGGACGCCCGCCAGGCGACTGTGAAGCTACTTCCCCAGCAGGTCTGGTCAGCCAGGGCGGCCGGGCAGCCGCGGGGACGCGGGCACATGCTCAGGGTGCGGGCCGGGCACGGACCCGGGCGGCAAGCGCGCTCACCTGGCTGGCTTTGGCGTTCACATCCCCGCTGCCGAAGAGTTCTTCCACGACGCGCATGTCCTTCTCGGCTTCCACGGCGGCCAGGGCTGCCAGCATGATGGGGGTGTAGCCCGCCTTGTTCTGGTGATCCACGTTGCACATGTCTGCGGAGACATGAGTCTCGTCAGGGAGAAGCCTTCCTACGGCGACCCTTCTCCCGTGGACCGAAGGAACAGGGCTGGGGGGAAGCCTGTGAAACGGCCCCCGGGGCTCCGCCTCCCAGAGTGACTCGGAAGGAACTGCCGGAGACGTTTTCATACTCAACGAGAGGATAAAAGGTTTTGTGTCGTGTGAGGCCAGAAGCAGCAGACGCGAGAGTGAGCCCTCACGGCACCTCCTATTCGCAACTGGTGGCTCGACTGCAACAGCCCGGAGCGCTGAGGGGTTGTTCTAAGTAATGGTGGCTTCAGAGAGTCCACATAATGTGGGATGTGGACACTCGTCTGTGTTTGGGGGATCATGATTACAGAACGAAGGAGGCAGGTAGAGCTACGAATAGGACGGATCTGTAAAGGCTTGTGGAGAGAACACGATGGCGTCACCCACTCAGAGATCACGACTCATTTGGAGACCCTAAGTTTGCTCCTCTGACTTGCTTGGGGCCTTCGAAGCCCAATTCCAATCCCATGGCACCTAGCTGAGCTGTTCTCGGAACTGCGGTCTGAGAGCAAACGCAGTGAGAAACTGCCAGGGACTAACAGACACAACAGACCAGACGTTTTCTATTCCTGTAATTCTTAAGGAGGCACTGGGGGCTCAGCGATCCTTTTCTAAATTCCTTTAGCACTTTCTAATAAAATGAAAGGAATGCAGAGTGCAGGAAAGAAGCTTTCGTGTGTGACCATATATAGTTAAAATGTTCAGGATGTTTCTACCGTAAGGAGTGAGAAGAGAAGATACCGTGCAAACTTGCCTTACGCTCAAAAATAACTGCACAGTAGGGACATGATGGCATTTACACAAAGGGCATGTTTTTTAACGTAGAAAAGGAGACAGAAAAAGCTGTGTGATGGAGAAGCATGTGAACCAACGAGCTCTCTGAGGCTCCCCATCATCTGTGATGTTCAGTCGTTCACAGAGGCTGCGGTCACTACGTTCACCCACACGCTGGACGGAGCCCCAGCCTCAGCCTGTAACGGTGGGCAGTAGAGGGTCAGGTATATCCAGCAGGGTGATTAACCAAAACCCCTTAATTTTCCAAAACCATTTAATTTACCAAAATATCTTGTCCACACAAATTTTCCAAGGGTAGATTAAATTGTTACTTTCAAGAGTAATTGGAAATCTTGTTTTTGGCTCTTCTGGATATTATCCACTTCTCTGTTTAGACAACAATGTGGGGGGGGGCACCTGGGTGGCCCAGTCAGTTAAGTGTCTGCCTTCAGCTCAGGTCATGATCTCAGGGTCCTGGGATCGAGTCCCACATCGGGCTCCCTGCTCTGCGGGAAGCCTGCTTCTCCCTCTCCCTGAAGCTTGTGCTCTCTCTCTCTCTCTCTCAAATAAATAAATAAAATCTTTTTTAAAAAAAATAAACAACAACGTGGGCTGACAGTATCACCAGCTCTGTTTCTAGTCTGGAAAGTCTAAAGGGAAGGAGGCTTGGAATTCCTTCCTCTAAGATGGAAGCAGTTTTAGCCTAACATAGTCCCATCTGCCGGGAATAAGTAAACTTAGAAAAGGGGGTAAATCTTGCTTGGTTACTTCTCTGCATTAATCTAATTTCCCCAAAACGGAGTAGAAGAAATTAGTGAGTTGGACCAAGAAGCAGTAGGGGGAAACCTGACAATTTTATTGCATATGCTAAATCAAAGGTTCACATTGTGTGCTCGCTAATTTAAGACCGAGGTACTATAAATTCTGTATCAGTCACATACTAGAAGTAAAAATACGTGTTTCAAAAATAAATCAGAGTGACTCGGGGACTGTATGTACCACTGGGCTACTGTATTTGAACAAAAAGTTGGAAGTTCGCCATTTTCCAAGGGGACCCTTCCACGTAGCACACCCTCGCTTCGTGTATCAGACATGCAGTGGCTATATTCTGGGATGGGATGTTCCAATTATAAACAAGGGTTTTCACCCTTCTCATTACTGGGGCTCAGATACAAGAATAACACTTTCTTCACTCTACGCGGAGTCCCTAGCAACAGGGTCTATTTCGGTGGGAATGGTTACGATTCTACTACAATCCGTTGTAGTGGCTTTGTGGTCCCCATCTTGGCTAGTGGAACACCTCTGCAAGGCCGCTGGATGGGGTCGGGGAGCAAGGGCACAGAGAGCAGCGTGCAACCAGCGAAGCTGACACGGGTCCCAGGAGCAGCACTCTGTCCTGCCCCACCAGGTGATTCAGCTCGGGAGGGACCCCGAGGCACGCTCCTCACCAGGGAGACACCTCGCCTGAACGCAGCTGAACCGCAGCAAGAACAGCCTCCCAACCTCCTTTCAAAACGGACCTGGAGGTTTACAGGTCAAGCGTCCCCCCAGTGACTCCAGAAGGGTATGGCTGCCAGAGCGCGTGGACAAGCCATGGGGGCGGCTGTGGGGCGGTGCCAGCCAGAGGAGCGGGTCAGCCGGCCTCTCTGAGCGGAGTCACCGCCGGAGCGCGGTCAGGGAAGAGGCCAGGTGCACATACCAGCGTCCAAGAGCAGCTTCACGATCTCGAAGTTGGAGTGGGACACGCTGTAGTGGAGGGCCGTGTTGCCGTTGCCGTCCGCCATGTTGATGATGTGGCGGAGGACGTCCGGGGAAATGGCCTCGAACGCCGCTATGTAGTCGCCCACCATGGCCGGGCTGGCTGACTTCTGACTGGACACGCGGAACCACTCGTGCTGCAGGGTGTTCAGACAGAACCGCTGCCAAAACACCAGCAAGTGGCCGTTAGTTCTATTTATAGCCCAGCTGAAAGCCCGAGAAACGAGGCCTTTTATAGTCAGTGTACGCAGCGAGAGTCGGCTCTCAGAGAACCACGCATGAAACCCGGAGCCCTAAGAGGAGCCTCAAACTGCAAACTGGAGCACCGCTCCGGACTTTCAACCACAGACGTTTCTAACTTCTGTAAAAGAGTCCGCGCAGCACTGTTCAGGGGCTCTACTGCAAGGATCCAATCCTGGCTCTGCTACTTGTGAGCTGTGCTCTCCTGGGGAAGACACTTACTCCGTGCCTCAGTTTGCTCATCTGCAAAATGGGGGTAATAAAAATACCTTTTCCCCACAGTGCTTGTGATGAGGACAAATGAGGCAATACACATAAAAACACGTAGGCCTGGCTTCACTGATGCTTGAACTATTAACATTAAGTAATTATGCTGGCCCTACATGTGATTTTCAGAGTACTCAGGACAGAAGAAATTACTTCACCCACACTGAATTTATGCTGCTTTCTTCCTATCCAGACCACCCTTAACTCCTTCAACATCCCCACAGCACTGGGCTGAAAGGCCATGAGGGTGTAGCCAACCCCATTCCCACTCCAATCCCAAAGACAAACATTCAATCATGGAAAGGGATTAAAAAGCAGGTTCGAAACAAATTACATTTCTCATTTAGGATCATCTGCATCTGACCAGGAGCCCCGGGCATGCCTTCCCTCAGGCTGTGGACACATGAACATGGATCTTATTTCAGGAGCTACCAAGTCAAACCCGGACCATGTGAAGTTCAAGGCAGACTGCCCATGACCACTGCTGGTGACGGGAGGAACTAGAATGCTTCTTCCATGAGCCCTTTTTACACGAGTTTACCGTTCATCTGTGCTTTGCTTACTCCTGAAAGGTTTAGAAATAGACCAAAGAAAGACGGAAAGCCTACGTCAAGAGCACCAGAACCCAAGAGGTCCCCTTTCTACAGAGAAGTGGGAGCTGGAATTGTACTAGCTTCCGCATCTTTATCGTCCAGCTACTGATGATTTGGTTTTAGCCCATTCAATCACATTCCGCGGCACTTGATGAAAAGGGTCCTGGGGTGGGAAAAAAATTCATCTAATGCTTTCTTCTGCTCATTCTTCTACATATTCAGGTTTCTATCTCTCTGGAGCCCGTCCTCACATGGAGAGAGGGGAATTTGTGTCGTTTGGGTGTTGAACTCTTGTTACTGCCGTGTATGTGGCGTCCTGTTATGGTTACTGGCCCTGGCACTGTGACTGTTCGTGTGTGTCTACCACTTTTCACGGCGCAATTCCTTCAACGCGTTTTCGTCAAGTGAGTTCAGTTTAACCAAAAAGGAACTGACCACGGAGTGTGTGCGTGACAATACAGCTTGGCAATCTGGGGCCAGAGAAATGGATGGTCCTCCCTGAAGACCACATGACCAGGTATTTTGAGAATGGTCAAAGCATATTCTAGCTCTAAGATCTAGGGTCCAGAAGCACCAGTTTTAAGTTCAGGTTCAACCTCGTGGGAGATATTAACACTGCAGTGACATTTCATGGTTTTGCTCTCTTGGGACTGAGGCGTAGACAGAAATTTAGTTTATACTGAAGGAGTTCTGGGTCCGCCCCCGCCCCAGGCCAGGGATTTTACTTCGTATCTTCTTCTGTAAACATCACCGCCGTGTGCCTTTCTCAGCTCGCTAATTTAATGTCAAGACACAGCTGGCTCTGAGAAATTTAAGTTTCTATAGCGATGGAAACAAATATGAGGCACAACCGTAATTTTAAAAAAGGATGCCGTATGATAAGGTAATACGATTCAGAAAGGATAAATAAAACATGGACCAGTATTGGAGAGGTATCACCTAGCCCCAGTACTAATGAGCAACTAGTTAATTAGCTCTGGACAAGACTCCTCATCTTCAGGGCCTCAGTTAAAACAGAAAAGACCAGGACACGGTGGCCTCACAGGTATGCACGCCCATGCGCCTCGCGCCTGTGACAACAGTCCCAGTTCTCCCTCAGACTGTGCGTGTCGTCCACGAGGAAAACGGTGCCTTTCCGGCATGAGGGGATCCCTCAAGTCCCCTCCAGTTCTAACATTTTGGTTTCATCACTCTACAATCCCGTGAGGCCTTCTCACTCGCTGCTGACTTGGGTTATGCGGCAGAAAACTCCACGTTGAGGAGGTGCCGAGATTCAAATGCCAACGCTGTCGGATGTAACGGGAGAACCGACGTCTTCTCAACGCGCTGAAGACAACTGTCAGCCAGAGGGCGGGTCTGACCTGGGACAGAAGCCGCACCTCAAAACTCCACCAGCCCCATGGGGGAGAGCGACACACTTCGCCGTGGTATCCGATTCACCGTCGCCCAGAAATGCTCATCTGCCCAGGGCCGTGTCCTTCCTGTCCCTGAAGCAACCACCAGCTTCACTGCTGTGAGCTTCCAGGTCTCTCAAACTGGGCACAGATGACAAGCGCAGTGACTCCGAAGTTTAAAAATAGCGGCCGCCAGCATTCCACCCGGGAACATGACACGCACTTTCATAATTGAAAGGAATGCTGACCTCGGCCCAGAGAGGCTGCTTTTTAAAAAGCCAGAGGCCAACTTTAAAAACAAAAAAACAAAACACAACAACTCTGGTGGCTCTTCTCCCTGGATCACAAGGTTCTGGGAGCGGAAGCAGAATGTGTCGAAACCTGACGACTGACTGCAATTAGCCCTCCCTCCCGTGTGCAAGTATGCGTCTCACAGAGGCTTCCCTGCCGAGAGAAGTACAGGCTGGGGGTGTCCGCTGCGGGGCCTGAGGCTAACGGGCGGTGCGAACAGGGCAACGCGAGGCTCGCTCTGCTTACACGAGCTAGAGAGAGTTCGGGGGCACAGCGTGTGGGCAACAAGGGCTCGGGGGCCGGCTAGAGACACCTTGACTTTGGTGTCCACTCGGGTAATCTGTACCGGCAGGGGACGATGTCCGGAGGGCAGACTCACCATATCCTTGCTGGTCAAAGCTTTGGGGTCATTTATATTATTTTTCAGTAAGTTGCAGGCAGACAGCATCTTTTCACTTAATTCATACCTACGACAAGATAAAAGAAAGAGAGCTCACGAGTGGCCACCAAAGGAAAGTCATTTTTATTGCAAACTCTATGGCCCTTTAAAAGACAAGAGGCCCCAAGTGGACCTCAGCAGGTTCGTGGTGGGGGAAGGTGCTTGCCTGGAGGTCGGAGTGGGCTCCCCTAGGCGTCCGAGGACGTACAGAATCAATGTCTCCACCCAGAGCTCAGGCCTTTCCGTATGGGCAGCTTTCAGCTTCACCTGTTTGGCCTTTATGACATTATGGAATAACCTGTGGAACTTTTTTATTCCTTTTATTCTAAGTTCCCAAAAATGTTTCTACTCTTAAGGGGATGAAGAGGTCAGAATTACCAC
Source organism: Halichoerus grypus (assembly GCF_964656455.1). Classification (NCBI taxonomy): domain Eukaryota; kingdom Metazoa; phylum Chordata; class Mammalia; order Carnivora; family Phocidae; genus Halichoerus; species Halichoerus grypus. The sequence goes on from NC_135725.1 coordinate 10,296,179, forward strand.
AGATCCACTATGCTGACCAGCAAACCACACATCTGCACTCAGAAAATGTTTAACCCCCATGAAAATCTAAACTGAAAAGTCAGATGACATACGGTAAATAAATGATAGCTCAATAAAGCTGTTTAAAAAAAAAAAAAACCTAGATGACAAGATCCTGAGCCATGTGAAAATACTTGGAAATATAAACTAGAAACACTTACCTTGTGTTAATGCAGTTAAACTTTCATTTGCAAAATTAAACAGAAGTTTTCTGAAATGTTCTATTTTTACTCCACACAGTGAAAAACCATCTTGAATTTTCCATCTGTTCTATTCTCTGTTTTATAAGCATCGAGTCCACATTTGCTAGCAGTCTTTAAAATCTGCTACATCGTTAGGTACGTGTTTCAGCCAACCAGAGTGTTTATTGGGTATTTCAGCTGCTGCTTAGGAGACTCCCAAACCCATTCTTGTGGTGTTCCCTATCACTCAGTGAGCAACAAAATGCAGACATGTGACTGATTATATCATCTTTGAAGTGAATGTGATCTTCAGCTGGGGCTAAAAGACCGCTCCTTTCACACACAGCGATCCTATTAGAACAGTACTGACCTGTATTGAGATGAATGGCTAATGATAAAATCTGAAATCTTAAAAGACATGTGCTGGCCACACAAAATTCTAACATTGCCTTCAAATATAAGGTGGGTTGTCGGAACACTGAAAACTTTAACGGCACGTGATAGTTCTGTGGATGGCGGCTCCACACATAAAATTAGCTAGCAAATACATTTAAAGGAAACAAGGTGGCAGCCTGATCAGGCCCTTCTCTTTGCTACTCTGAGAGATCTAGGAGTTCTCTCCCTCCGCACCTGTATTTATTAGCATCACGACACGACGGTCGTACCTCTGAGGATGAAGTTTAGCTCTCCTTTGGGGATCGGAAAGACCCAACCAATAGTAACAAATGGTGAAATCTCCTAATCGGCCAGTTCTCTTGCCAAAGGCACAATGAACGTGGGAAGGGTTAGGGAGGGGAGGGGAGTGTACCACACCTCTCTCTGATTTCCACCTTCTCAGGTTCACATTCTGGAACCTGCATCTCATCTTCCACCCTGGCAGACTTGAAACCTTCAATATTAACGGCATGGTGCCCTTCCGCCATTCCCCGAGTGTCTTCATCCTCCTCTTCCTCCTCCTCTTCCTCGGGAGGGTACTGAATGACATCACACTCGTCATCTGACTCGGAGGAAGAGCTTTCATCTGAGCTGGAATCATCACTTGAAGTTGTTTCATACCTAGGTGGCAATTGGGAGTTCAGGAGATGCAAGGTGTGCCCAGAAAGACCCCGTGACCGAAACTCTTATGAGGGAAAGCGGCTGACTGACTCCAGACATCTGACCTGTGGTTTGAGACCCTGCATTTAGAAGTTCAAAGTAAGGTCTATTTAAAAATCTGGTGGTTTCGAATGGGTTCTGGCTTAGAAGGCATAACTTGAGTTGCCAATTGGTATCATTATACTACTTGTAGGAAAAAAAAATACGTATATATAGCACCTCTGGCTTAGGATAAATCAAAGGAAATTTACTTCATGAAAGCCAGGTCTGCAGTGGTTCATTTCTTTCTGTTCCTTCTTTTTTCTTTTCCCTTACATTCTTCCTATTTTGCTCCATTAATTGTTCCCGTGTCATGCTGAACAGATTAGGTAAGTAATCGATAGTTCCTCTGGCACGCGCCCTCCAAAAACTCCTCGGCCGCACTACCCAACTAGACTTCACAAAGATTCAGAAAATAGGCCCCATTAAGTTAAATCTTTATGTAATGCTTTGCCATAAATATTACTGAAACTAACCGCATTAGTGCTTTCCTGTTGAAGCCGAGGCCGTATATGGATTAATAGATTAGCTGTTCTGATTCAACTGTGGATGACAAACAGCCTTCACTATTTATCTGGCCCAGTGAGAAGGAATAAAGAGCTAACAGACATTCTATTTAGAAAGTAAAGAACTGAAGGCACAGCTGGATTACTGGTCAAGCGAAAGGCCCTACAATTTTGTATGTAAGCATGGAGAGCTAAGCAAAATAACCCGTTGTGAAGGAGTGGATGACCATCACCAGCCCGTGGAGCGATGCTCTTGCCTCTTTCTGTTTGTTCCTGAGTCTGGTACAGGTAAGAACAAGTTGTCCAACTCCGTGGGACACTTGTCGCCTGCTACTTTTGTTGAAGACTACTGTTTGCAGATCAGAGGTGGGAAGATGTAAACTGCTCAGCGTCATCAGGTGTCTTTTCAAGAGTGACACATCCTTAAAGATAGCAAGAAGAGGAGAGGAGCCCAAATGCACCTTTCTGAGGGGATCTTCCGTCACCAAGATGTGGCTGAAGCCCAGCCTGGGCACCTTGAAATGGGACTTGAGGAGACAGGAGGCGAAGGAGACAGACAGACCAGGTACAAACTGACTGGTAGCATCTTTCCTTACCCTCCGTTAATGCCAACAAACTGAAGATTCTTCTTTGCTCCATTTGAATCTTTGTTGCCATCTTTCTTCTTCATGATAGACTTCAGTGTGCTTTCATTGTTTGTACATACTGCGAAAAAGGGAATCAAGGTGAGCAAAATTAACACAACTCATACCCATGCAAGTTAAGGGACCAAGAAATCTTTCTTCATGTTCTTTTTTTTTTTTCTCATTCATGTAAATTTAGATCTTGGCACTTGCATATGAGAAGCTGGCACAAAATCCATTGGAAAGATGTATGCATGTAAAGAAAATAATTTGAAGTTCTTTAAATGGGGAAAAAAATCCACCATCAGCACTTCCAAACATAACAAAAGCACTGACAACTAGCATTTGCATCAGGCTTCACTGTTTATAAAGTGAGGTCATAACTTATTCGGGCCTCAAGAACCACGTAGGCACTAAAATAGGGATTATTATTGTTCTTTTCTTTTAGCTGAGATAATCTGGGAAGAAGTTATGCCTGCCAGGCTGCGAAGGAGTGAAATGCTATTCAAAATATTTCATAATTCACAAAATCAGATGAGTTTTCTTCAGGGGACGGCACACTCCTTTCTTTAGCAATCTTTTTAAAGATGTTCTAGGCCTACCTTCCTAACACTTCTTAGGTCAATGGTTCTTCCAGGTCAACCTATGAGACACTCTGACATTAGACTGGGGTACCAGCAGTGCTGGTCCTAGAATCCTGAGGCTGAGAAGGGCTGAGTGAGGAAGGTTACCATAGAGGCCGGCGGCTATCTGGTCGTCTGTCAGGTTCACGGGGGACAGCGTGCTTTCCTGAGAGGGGAAGGCGTCCTGGCCGCCGAGGGGTCTCTCTTCCACGGTCCCCACTGCTTGCTCAGGCGGGGAGGTCTGGGTGTGGAACGGAGCTCCTGCCTGAAGGCCTCCACACTTACAGGTGTATTCCAAACCACTGCCTGTGAGGAAGGAGACGGGGGTAGAAGCATGTGATGTTAAGACCAAACGAAAGGGGCTGAACTTTTTTTTTTTTTTTTTTAATTTTTGCAACTCATCATTTTCTTAAGTGCTTTTCTCCCTGTGTTTTCCTTTTGCATATATGGCCGTACTACGGAAGCCACCCAGACTCAAACCCCAAGGCCTTCTTGACCCTCCACCTTCCCTTTATCACCACATCTGGGTCCGCCCAGACCTGTCCTTCCACCTCCTTCTCTTCCCTCTGCCCCGGCTGCTACCATCCGGGTCCGTTCGGGTCGGGCTGGCAGCATAGCATCCTGACCGTCCTCTTCCTTTACCACGGCCCCTCACACACACAGCTGATGAGCAAAACTCCAGCCCCTCAAATCCCATCGGCACTCTGGCTACAACGAATCTGAGCAAAGCTAAAAAACACTCCCCTCTGCTCAGGAAACGCAGTCCATGATGCTTAGCCACATACTCTAGACGACCCACAGCCTGACACATCTCATTACGTCTCCACCTTTATCTCCCACCACGTCTGGGGTCCCTTTTGAGGGGAGGACTGCCTCCCAGTCACTGGGATGGTGAGAGTGGGCGTCTCTCATTTTCCTGACAGTACGTCCTAGAGAATGCTCCTCTACCTGGAATGCTTCTTCCTCCCCACCTGCACAGGGTCAAGCCCTCGGTCACCCTCTTCTGAGCCTTCCCTGACCTAACTAAACATGACTTTTCTTTCCCTAACTCCCACAGTCCAGCTATAGACCCTCTTACAGGGACCTGGGACCGCCTAAGACTCCCTTCTAGTCTGTAAGACTTTTGAGGGCACCAAACCGTTCGAATCAACTCTCTCTCCTCACATCTACTAGATTGCTTTTGTGTCTTTCAGGTACTTAATATTTGTTCACTGACTCAAGCAGAAGAATCATATCAATTCATTGCATATAATTACTGTATCTAGGTGTATCACAGTATCTTTAACGTGGCTGACAAGGGAAGATGTTTACAACGTATGGTTAAACGAGAAAAGCAGATAATAAGACTCTACATATGTGATTGTATTAGAAAAATATATAAAAGTTATCTGGAAGCTACGGAGATTTTAACTTTTCTCTGTATTTGCCATTTTTTAGAGTGAATATTAACTGTGTTCAAAATCATTTTAAAAAAATAAGAAAATTCTTTGACTAGCAATTTGTTTCTAGGAATTTTATCCTAAGGATGTACAAAAAGATACAGAAGGATGTTCACTGTTTCCATGAGTGAAACAGCGGGAAGAGGCAGATACCACAGTGCATCAATAAGAAACTAGTGAAATAAGCTCTGGTGCATTTATACAAAGGAATTCTATGCAGCCATTAAAAATGCTGATGTAGGTAGACATTTTTAGCACGGAAAGATAAGCATAGTGTGTTAGTGAGTTTTAAAAATACATTATTAGGGGCGCCTGGGTGGCTCAGTCGTTAAGCGTCTGCCTTCGGCTCAGGTCATGATCCCAGGGTCCTGGGATCAAGCCCCGCATTTGGCTCCCTGCTCAGTGGGAAGCCTGTTTCTCCTTCTCCCATTCCCCCCTGCTTGTGTTCCCTCTCTCGCTGTGTCTCTCTCTGTCAAATAAATAAAAATCTTAAATAAAAATAAAAATAAAAATGTATTATTAAATCATTTGGAGAAAATAAACCTATTTTGGGAAATAATTATATTTATATGTATACATATTAGAAAAAGTCTGGAAGGATACACAACAAACCTATTTAACACTGCTTTTCTAAGGCTAAAGAATTATAGGTTGCCATAATTTTTTTCTTCATTGTGTTGACTTCCTAAATTATGCACTATAAACATGAGTTACTAATCCAAATAAATTTAAATCTACCCACAGCAATGCCATATGATAACGATTTGATCACAACTTCTCTCTTTTTTAAAGTTCTGAAATTGCTTGGATCCTCAGAAGAAAAGAAATTTAAATACTGATTGTATTTTGAGGCAATTAGAAAAAAAAAACAACCACCACCATGATAGATTCTGTAACTGTTCTCTTCAAACTCTGTTCATGTGAACCGTCTGGGGTATGTGCTAAAATGCAGATTCCCAAGCACCTGCTGTGGATCTGCAATGGGGCCCCAGTGGTGGGCATCTCTGACATCCCCACTGACCCGTCCACAAGACAGTCTGATGCATGTGGCCCACTTTGGAAAGTACTGGTTTAAAACAATGACCCTCTAATAAAAAAAGTGGAGGGAGGCAAAATGTTCACAGTGAGGCATTAGGGATCACCTAAATTTTAATTCTCATGTATCCAAGCTAAGAATTCTGAATGCCAGGGAGGTTCGGTGACTTCATAGCTGGACCAGAACCCACATTTCCTAACCGTGTGAGCAGTACTCTGTCCGTGAACCAGCAGCACAAGTCCGTTTTCTAGCTCTGCAGGCAAGGGGCCTCCCAGGTGACTCCACAAATCCACCTCCCTCCCCCAGCAAACACACGCAACACTGGGTGCAGCCCTCCAGATGATATGCAGTGCCTTTGTGACCGGATGTGCTTCCCCAACAGCAAAAACGAAGCCTCTGACTTACTGTAAGCAAAGTAAACAAAGCAGGGCATTGGCCTCCGTTCCTCCTTCTCCACCCCCCCCAACAGCACGGCAGAGCTAGAGGGGTGACCTCCCCAAAGGCTCAGCCGCTCCGATCCCCAAGCACCAGCACACTCTTCCTGGAGAAGCACTTTCACAAAGCATGCTCCTATTCAAGAACCAGTGAGGACTCACCAGTCAGAATGGCTAAAATTAACAAGTCAGGAAATGACAGATGTTGGCAGGGATGCGGAGAAAGGGGAACCCTCCTACACTGTTGGTGGGACTGCAAATTGGTGCAGCCACTCTGGAAAACAGTATGGAGGTTCCTCAGAAAGTTGAAAATAGAGCTACCCTACGACCCAGTAATTGCATTACTGGGTATTTACCCCAAATATACAAATGTAGGGATCCGAAGGGGCACATGCACCCCAGTGTTTATAGCAGCAATGTCGACAATAGCCAAACTGTGGAGAGCCAAGATGTCCATCGACAGATGAATGGATAAAGAAGATGTGGTATATATATTCAATGGAATATTATGCAGCCATCAAAAGGAATGAAATCTTGCCATTTGCAACGACGTGGATGGAACTGGAGGGTTATTATGCTAAACGAAATAAGTCAATCACAGAAAGACAAGTATCATATGATCTCACTGATATGAGGAATTCTTAATCTCAGGAAACAAACAGGGTTGCTGGAGTGGATGGGGGGTGGGAGGGATGGGGTGGCTGGGTCATAGACTTTGGGGAGGGGATGTGCTATGGTGAGCGCTGTGAATTGTGTAAGACTGATGAATCACAGACCTGTACCTCTGAAACAAATAATACATTATATGTTAAAAAAAAAAAAAAAAGAAGAAGATAATAGAAAGGGAAAAATAAAAGGGGGGAAATCGGAGAGGGAGATGAACCATGAGAGACTATCGACTCTGAGAAACAAACTGAGGGTTTTAGAGGGGAGAGGGTGGGGGATGGGTTAGCCTGGTGATGGGTATTAAAGAGGGCACGTTCTGCATGGAGCACTGGGTGTTATACGCAAACAAGGAATCATGGAACACTACATTAAAAACTAATGATGTAATGTATGGTGACTAACATAACATAAAAAAAAAAAAAAGAACCAGTGAGGACTTTTAAAATGCAAATAACCCCAATGTTTTTTTTTTTATTATTTTTGCAACCAGAGACATACACAAAAGCAGACACCAGTATAATGAATCCCTGCGTGCCCATCCTGGGCTTCAAGAGCCATCAGAGCTTGGGCCCCAGCTAGACTCCTCCACCCACTCACATGGGGGTGCTTGGAAGCAAAACCTAGAGGGTCTATCACTTCCGTCCATAACGATTTTAGCATATATTCCTCAAAGAGCTCTTAAAAAATAATTATAGCGCTAAAAAAACCTAAAAATTTTTTAAAAGATTATTGTATATTTGGTCAGTATTCACATTTCTCCGATGTTCTCAGAAAAACTTCTGTAAGATATCTGAACAGGAATCCTTGTCACAGATTTCCACTGGTTGCTCTGGGTTTTAAGTTTTTGGATCCATAGATTTCTCTTTTTTTTCTTTTTTTAATTTTTCTTTTTTCTTTTAAAGATTTTATTTATTTGACAGAGAGAGACAGCGAGAGAGGGAACACAAGCAGAGGGAGTGGGAGAGGGAGAAGCAGGCTTCCCGCAGAGCAGGGAGCCCAATGTGGGACTAGATCCCAGGACCCTGGGATCATGACCTGAGCTGAAGGCAGACGCTTAACGACTGAGCCACCCAGGCGCCCCTAATTTTTCTTTTTTTAAAAGATTTTATTTACTTATTTGAGAGACAGCGAACGAGCTTGAGAGAGCACAAGCAAGGGGAGGGGCAGGCAGAGGGAAGAGCAGACTCCCCACTGAGTAAGGAGCCCAATGTGGGGCTCGATACCAAGACCCTGGGATCATGACCTGAGCTGAAGGCAGATGCTTAACTGACTAAGCCACCCAGGCGCCCCTCTTTCTTTTTGAACACAGCTTTCAAAACATATTTATAAGTTGAGGTATAATTTATATACAAGAAAATGCACAATTGTGGAGTTCAGTGAGTTCTGGTAAATGCATACGCCTGTGTAACCACCTTCCTCATTAAGATACGGAACATTTCTAACAACTCAGTAAATCCACACTGCCCCTGCCCTCCTTTGCAGACAATCTGCCCACCTCGCCCCCCCCCCCCCAAGGCCACCGTTCCTCCTCATCAGAGCACTGTTGCGTCAACTAGGGCTTCTCAGAACCTCTCCCATGCAGGGCCAACCCCTCCAGCAGGCACATGAGGGTCCTTCATGATGAATGGACCGCCCGTGGGAGTTCTACTGCTCAACCCTTCCCACCCTCCATGTGTTCACAGGTCTCATGTGACGTCATCACTCCCACCTGTGTCCTTCTTTACTAGACCATTCTACAGCCTGGAATTTCAGCAAACTTCAGTACGTGCACTTGAACCATACTCTTTTCGAAGCTGGCCCCGAATCTACTTCCTCTATAGCCCTTCTCCTCTGGTGCTAGTCCACAGAGGTCTCTTTCCTCCCTCCATGTCCTGCAGCACTTAAGTGTCCAGACCAAAGTATGCCCACCCTCTGCTTTCTCGGCTTCATGGGTGTCTCCGCCATAAGAACACGAGCCCCTGGAGTCCCTCCGTGCTATGCTCTTGGTTGGGTCCTCTCCAGTGCCGAGAGCCGTGCTGGGGAACGGACAGCCTTCCCTAAGTGCCTATGTAATTCAACGGAAAGTCGCCAGGGTTCTGTGGAGACTAACTAGCAAGGCAAAGAATGACATTAAATGTTGAACTAGTCCTCATTCGCTGGAACCAGAGGTAATGTGTCACCTCTATTGCCAGAAAATGTTTTTTGGATGGTGCTGAAACTCTGGCTGCTCTCGAATGGCCCGAAAACAATGGCCTGAACTTGATGAGGACCCATCGTCGTTAGAGAGCACACCAAGAATGAGATGTGCACCAGCCCAGGACTGCTGTGTTCAAGTGAAACACAGGAAAAGGTGCAGCCCAGAAAAGCAAAATAAAGAGGACAACAAAATCCAACAGTCCTGACCCTGGCTGCACTTCAGAACCAACAAACCTGGGGGTGGGGCTTTTAAAAATTCAGATACAATGAACTCTCCGTAGGGGGGCCCGAGGGTTAGTACTTTTAAAAAGCTCCTCAAGCTTTTCTCATGTGCAGCCAGGATTGAGAACCAGTGAATTATTTAACAGATATAAAACTTGACGGCTGAGGGGCACCTGGATGGCTCAGTCAGTAGGGCATGCAACCCTTGATCTCAGGGCTGTGAGTTCGAGCCCCATGTTGGGCCCAGAGCTTCCTTAATAAAAACAAACTTGACTGCTGAAAACAAGAGTTTAGACTTCCCTCTGGTTTCAATCCATCGACTTGCACCATGTGAATTTTTAGTAATTACTGGAGTTTAGTTAATAGGCCTGGACCATTAAGGGTATAAGTCCACGACTCCCAGTAAACGCTACCCTGACAACGTGGGTAAAACCACAGGAGTAACCACAAAATACCTGCAGAATTCCAGCACTCTGGGCCTAGATGCTCAAAGCTCCCAGCAAGTGGCAATGGTCCCCACAGGTGCTGCTGGGGAGCTCGAGAGCAGGGGAGGGGGGCAGCTGTGCTTCGGTCTTTAACTTATAATGACCATAAATGCCAATAAAGCATGAACCTCATTTTACAAGTTGACCAGGTTAGTGATAAATAAAAGAGAGTGAGTCACAGAAATCTCAGTGCTCTGGAAAATAAGAGCACTTCAAAGCATTAATTCTAAAGTACACATAGCATTTAATATATGGATAATTAAACTACCTAAGACAAACTATCATGAAAAGTAAGTCACTTTATTAAAGTGAAAACTCTGTGTATGTTCCTGACTTTAAACCGTTTAGAATGCAACATTTAGAAATGTTAAAAAGGAAACTATTTTATAAAAAAAGCCTTCAATGAAAAACAGAGCTGGAGGAGGTTTTTTGTTTGTTTTCTGGTTTTTTTGTTTGTTTTTTTACAAGATCACCCTCTCCAATTTCCTCTGTGACATTTCTCCACCTAGAATTTGTATTAGTTCTTGGTATATTCCACTGTGTACCTACATTTGTTAGAAAATTGATTTTAAAAAATAAAATGGATTTTAGAAATCACTCTGCTCACATATCCCAACTCTTCTGCTATGCCAACCAATACTTTTATTTATAATGCCAGGTGCTTTCTGAAAACACAACTATGAACACTGTGGCCAGCTATTAAACATGTATTTTGTCAAAATTTCAGCTAAACATTCCGATCTGATTTTTAAAGAACATGTAGCTTGTTTGTTAAGAAGTAGGCCTGAAATATCTGAATCATAACGGAGGCCATGCAATCATTGGTATTTTCCCCAAATAAAACTACGAATTCAAAGGGATCTCAATACATGTAGTTTTTCCATAAAGAAAAGGGCTTGGGCATAAATTCATCCTTTTCAGTGCACATACTGGTTTGAGGAACAGACAGTAGAGATTATTCATGAAAGATCACCTGCTTTTTTGGTACATATTACTTCTGGGAGAAGGTATGCATCTTTGATGGAGGAGAAAGGGCAATCCCATCCTGATTCAAGGCTCAACATTCAGAACTCTGCCTGAAGGCCAATGGCTGTGACCACCAACACAGTCAACTTGAACTGGAGAGCTTCAAGGGTCAGAGCTGCAGTTTAATAATTTCTAGGGCTGTTTTAATATTTTCCTGGGAACATTCCAGATAGCTTTCATGAATGTATCTAAAAGTGGGTACTTAGAAATTAAAATGCTAGGGTGGATGAAGAATCAGATTCTCCTCACCACAACCCCACCCACATTTAATTACAAACCATCCCAAGACCTGACCCAGAAAAGCCACACTGACAGGCTGCATTAACTAAAGTTAGGTTAAGCATGGGTGCACTTCCAGAAACAGCTAAAGCCCTCATCTCCTCCCCTGATCTCAGAGGGCCTGATTGCAGCTAAACTCTTGGAGCACTTTCTATTTGCTCATTTGGTGGTTAACACATATTGCCATAGGTTATCGTTCATATTTCTGGTATACATGTCTTGGCTTGGATTAGTCCAACTGGAATACAAGTTCTTCAAGGCAGAGACCACGTTACATCTTTGTTGCAGTACCACACTTTGCACAGAGTTCACAGTCAATGCACAGCTACCAACTGACCTGAACAGAGAAGGGGACAGAGCAGACTGTAAATATCTTTACTGAGGGGCACCTGGGTGGCTCAGTCCGTTAAGTGTCTAACTCTTGGTTTCAGCTCAGGTCACGATCTCAGGGTCCTGAGATAGAGCCCTGTATTGGGCTCGGCGCTCAGCGTGGAGTCTGCTTGTCCCTCTCCCTCTGCTCCTCCCCCTGCTCCTGCTCTCTCTCTCACTCTCTCTCATAAATAAATCTTTAAGAAAAATATTTTTACTGAGATATGAACGACTAGCTGCTTGGAGGAAGAATAAACAGCTCTGGCCACTGTCCAATATCAACAAATTCACTTCATCCTTAATGACCGAACATCCAAGAACTCACTTCAGTTCTCAAAAACTACCAATCTGTATGCTTTAGCCAGATATGAACTGCATACTTTAGGCTTCAGAATATATGTCAAAGTAAACTTGCATCTTTTTCCGGAGTTGCACGGCCATGTCAATACCCATTTAAAACAATGAAGCGTCAGTTTAAAAGAGTAAGATTGTCAAACATGTGTCCAGGGACAGGTTCACAAAAGTGGTGGACAGATTTTAAACTCATAAAAGATTTTCCTTTGGGCGGGGGTCCTTTTCCCCAAGGTTTGTAACAGATGTCCCAGATCTGCAATTTCAATTTTTCTGAGTATCCACTATCTCTTTTGATAATCTTTTTTTTTTAAAGATTTTATTTATTTATTTGACAGACAGAGAGAGAGCGCGCGTGCACAAGAAGGGGGAGGGGCAGGTGGAGGGAGAAGCAGACTCCCTGACGATCCGGGAGCCTGACATGGGGCTCAATCCCAGGATCCTGGGATCATGACCTGAGCAGAAGGCAGCTGCTTAACTGACTGAGCCACCCAGGCGCCCCTCTTTTGAGAATCTGATGAAAAGTCTTCAATTTCTTCACAAAACTTCCTAACGTAAAACTGTTCATAAAGCAATGGCCCCCAGATTAAGAGGGCTTGCTCTAAGGTGGTTTATTCCAACAGTATTTCCCTGAAACAGGGCCTGGGTGTGCCTACTGGTACCGGTGGTGGTGGTGGGTGGCAGCAGAGAACCCATGAATTTTAGAAAAATACTTTCTCAGCTGAATCTGATGGGCAGCCTGGTGAAGAGCAACTTTTAGAGAATAATTCTGCTGAAAGGGGTCCGAGCAAGAAACATGGAATCCAGCCTTCTCATGACAGAAGAGGACATGGCAGCCCTGATTCTTCGTCTCTCAACCAATACTGCAAGTTCCTGAGCCACTTCCGGGTCAGCAGGCTCTCCCCTCCATCAGGCCATTACACACTGCAGAGCTTCAGAAGCATTTCGTCCAGATTATACGATGTTCTTGTAGCATTTATTTTAAAAAATTGTGATTAAAAAAACTTCTAAGTCCTTAGACAAGTAAATGGTATATTATTTGAGCTAAGAGAAAACTCACTAGAAATGGTATTTCTTTTTTTTTTTTTTTTTTTTTTTAAAGATTTTATTTATTTATTTGAGAGAGAGAGAATGAGAGAGAGCACATGAGAGGGGGGAGGGTCAGAGGGAGAAGCAGACTCCCTGCCGAGCAGGGAGCCTGATGCGGGACTCGATCCAGGGACTCCAGGATCATGACCTGAGCCGAAGGCAGTCGCTTAACCAACTGAGCCACCCAGGCGCCCTAGAAATGGTATTTCTATAACGACTTTATTTCCCTGATTTTGCTTTGGCTCAGATCTCTGTCTACAAAATTGCTTTCACAGTTATGGGAATGACTTCAAGTTCATACTTTATTTTTTATTAAACCCAAGATAACTAAGGGTGTAAATATGGAAGCTGATTTAAAAAGCAGTTCTTCTATTAAAAAAAAAAAAAGCAATTCTTCTGAGTATGAGAGATTAATTTCCTACATATTGTGGCAGGCAGTTAAATTACACTGTTATAGATAGTTTTGTTTATATTTGCTCAGAGACAGGTATTAGTTTTGGAATATTTGTAAGTGCAAGTCATTCATTTACGATTTTCTCTCTCCAGAGGGAAAAGGTAAAAAAAAAAAAAAAATTAACTCACTCTTCAAACCAAAATAATCCAACTGATTTACAGGAAGAATAAACAATTTTTTCCTAAGGTTTGTGTGAGAACAGAAACTTATTTCCTCTTAACTTTGTAATTCCATAAAAGAAAATATTAAGTACAGGAAACTCAGACCACGAGGAATCAAAAAGTGTTTTATGGATATATGCACCCTGATGTTTACTGCAGCATAACCAACAATCGCGAAATTATGGAAGCAGCCCAAGTGTAACTCAGCTGATGAATGGATAAAGAAGACGTGGTATATATATATATACTTTGGAATATTATCCAGCCATAAAAAAGAATCTTGCCATTTGCAACAACATGGACGGATCTAGAGGGTATAATGTTAAGGGAAATCAGTCAGTCACAGAAACACAAATACTGTATGATTTTACTCACACGTGGAATTTAAGAGACAAATGAACAAAGAAAACAAGGGACAGACAAAAACCAGACTCTTAAATATAGAAAACTGATGGTTACCAGAGGGGAGGTGGGGGGTGTGTGTGTGAAATATGTGAAGGTAATTAAAAATACAATGAGCCCTGAGTAATGTATAGAACTGCTGTGTCACTATATCGTACGCCTGAAACTAATATAACACTGTATGTTAACTATACTGGAATTAAAATTCTAAAGAAAGGAACACTGAGAAAAAAAAAAGTATAGAATATCTTTGGTCATCAACAAATTTCAGCTGCATCAAAATTATGACAAGGTCTCTTTAATCCCAGAAGAACGTTTGTGACCTTTTATGTGACAAATACATAGAATATGTAGGATTCAACTTTTGTTAAAAAGAATTTACATCTCGGGGCACCTGGGTGGCTCAGATGGTTAAGCGTCTGCCTTCGGCTCAGGTCATGATCCCAGGGTCCTGGGATCGAGTCCCGCATCGGGCTCCCTGCTCAGCCGGGAGCCTGCTTCTCCCTCTGCCTCTCTCTCTCTCTATCTCTCATGAATAAATTAATAAAATCTTTAAAAAAAAAAAAAAAAAAGAATTTACATCTCTAAAATATAGAGCCACACACACACACTTGTACACACCAAACACACAAGGCGTTACCCCAGGGGAGCACGAGGGAGGCTTCCACTCTTTATTTTAAGCTCTTCTGAACCATTAATTTGTTACAAGCACATATTCCAGTTATTATTTTAAGAAATTGAGTAGGGGTGTTAGGCATTATGGTGCTACAAAAAAGAATGCTCTTTTGCCTGTGAAAAAGGGATGCTCTCGGGGTGCCCGGGTGGCTCAGTCGGTTAAGCTTCCAACCTTTTTTTTTTTAAGTACGCTCCATGCCTAGACTTGAGCTGAGATCAAGAGTCAGGGGCTTAAGTGACTGAGCCACCCAGGTGCCCTAAGCATGGAGACTACTCAAAAAAAAAATTTTTTTTTAAATAAGACATGCTCTTATATCTCCAACCTAGAAAAATTGAGAAGTCTCTGGATTGGGCATAAATACACATAATTCAATTTAGGCTTTGTTTGTAGCTTTTAGACAGACTCTGAATGACTCAGAACTGAAAATTTATTCTACTTATTTTGTGCTTTCCATTTTTTACTGGTATCTTTCCTTATCTTGATAAAACTGTTAGTTGGGGAGGCTTAGTAATTGAGGGGAAAAAGTGACAGCCAGAATTATGAAGATAAACATTTGGATTAAAAACAAGAGGCCATTTGTGCAATTTTTGTGTGGCAATTTGTTCTGCATCTACATTTCCATTTCTGGAAGTAGCAAAAACAGGGACAGCAATGACAGCCGGCATTTACTGAGCATCTATGCTCTGGGCTGCAGACTATTACAAATGCTTTACTCACACTGACTCATTAAACGTTCCCTTCGACCCCAGGAAGGAACAAAGACAACTTGTCCTAGGGGGACAGAAAGAATCTGAACCCAGAATGCCTGGCTTCAGAGCCCAAACCTAGCTTTTTTAAAATCAAGTACCGGGTTACTGTAAGTGATCGTTTATATGCTCTTTTGGGGACATCAAACTCCAATTCCACATCGTTTCAGTTGGGGGAGAAAATGTCTATGCTGTTCATGCCTTTTGGTACAGAAATGTATTCTAGACTGGGTGTGAACAATATTCTATGTTGTTCGGAGCCCGCAGTAAGCCCCAGTGCATTTGGACACATCTTCACCCTTCACAGCGTCCAAGTGTTGAAAATCTCTACCATATCAAGCTGCTTTGGTTTTCAGTCCATATAGCAAACACCAAGTAACGAAAGTTTAACGCTCTGCCCTCACCTAACTCCTTCTGCATTAGGACGTTAGAATCCAAATGTGATGCGAATTACAGAAATACTTTAAAATTGTTCTCTGAGAGGGAGCTGCCTTCGTGACCACGTAAGTGCTATTAAAAATATTTATACTGCTGGGGCTCCTGGGTGGCTGAGTCGGTTAAGCGTCTGCCTTCGGCTCAGGTCATGATCCCAGGGTCCTGGGATTGAGTCCTGCATCGGGCTCCCTGCTCAGTGGGGGGGTCTGCTTCTCCCTCTGCCCCTCACTCCACTCATGCTCTAAACTCGCTCTCTCTCAAATAAATAAAATCTTAAAAAAAATATTTATACTTCTGTTCAAATGCTGTAGGTCTCCTACATCTCAGCTGATTAATTTAGGTGTTCGTTTGCAGGGTCAGATCTAAACAGTGATGTCTGGAATGTCGGTGTGGCTGGAAATGGACCACAGAGCACTGTTACACAGCCAGACAAAACCTTCTCCCGGTTCCTGATGCTCAGGGTGTCAGGCAGATGACCACAATGGTACAGCGAAATATTTTTGGCAGGAATGCGAAACAGAAACCCCAGTTTGGGGTGGAGGGAGGAAGCTGGCAGGAAAATGTTCTTATAATGGATGACCCACAGTACCATCTGTGTCTGGGGATATTTAAGAGTTTTATTTTGACTTCACATCTGACCTCATGATTTTTAAAAAGAAGTGGAAGCAGACATATGATGAGTTACTTAAGACTTTGCTTGAGTCCACATGTCATTTTTATCCTATTTACTCTAAAATGACCCCTCTGGGGGCGCCTGGGTGGCTCAGTCATTGGGCGTCTGCCTTCGGCTCAGGTCATGATCTCAGGGTCCTGGGGTCGAGCCCCACGTCGGGCTCCCCCTCCCACTCCCCCTGCTTGTGTTCCTGCTCTTGCTCTCTGTCAAATAAATAGATAAAATATTTTTAAAAAATAATAAAATGACCCCTCTGTACACTTACTAGACTTGATTCTAAAAGGCACAAACCCCACCCCTCGGCTGTCATTGTCATGTTTTCTTCCACAATAAACTATCTGTCCCACAGCACGCTTACTAAAAACTAATACGAATTCAGGTTTGGAAGTGGAAACTTGGGAAGATAGAAAAATATTCAGTTTCAGTCTATTTTAACCATTACCCTTTTGCCTATAAAGAAAGAAAGAATTAAAAATTTTTGTCAATGGTTTACTCACGATTCAGTCCACACTGCACATTTTCACATCCAATTAAATTCAGTGTGCACTCATCAAATCACGTGAAGCATTTACATTCATTTTACCTGAAGCATTTGGTCAGAGTGGAGGGTGTGTTTTTGGTAGCTTCCCAAACCTCAACTATAGTTTAGCTTGTCAACAAAAGAAGCCCCACGGGATACACTACAGCAACATCACCAGTGACAAGAAAGGTCTATCCTGAGCTCAATGTGAGCCAGCAGTGAGCACAATGACCACCTTATAGGATGGGTGCCCTTCGAATCCCCACTTTACAAATGAAGTGTAAAGAAGGGTGACTTTCTCTCTCTAGGTCATGATGGTTCGAGCGAGCGGGAGAGTCAGGAACAAAGCCCTGTCCTAGAAGGACACGATGACTGCTTAGAGACACGTGAAAGGGAAGTCACGTTAACGAGGCTCGCGGGGAAATATTACATGTCATAAAATCTTTCAGGGTAATTTCTCAATTAGTTTCCGTTTTTACGAAAAGCGGGGGTGAGCAGGAATCCCAATGAGGAAAGGATGAGAAAGAACACCTTAAGCACCTGTCAAAATGAACCGTGGCAAAGGCTCCCTTCTCTGGCTCCGGGGGCCCTTATCAGAGAGGCCTTTCTGGACCACCCCATCTCCAATCGCCCCCACCCCGACCATCACCACTCACTCTCCCTATAACTGGAGTTCCTTCCTTCACGGCACGAGTCACGTCCTGACATACTGTGCCCTCAGCTGGAGAGTAAGCACCGTGAGGACAGAAGCCTATACCTATGCTTGGAAAAGGTCAGGAACAGAACCGTTATTTGCTGAATTAATACATGAACTAATACAATCTCTCTCCCTCCGTCAAAGTTTTAATGAAGAACATTTCATGCCAGTACTTTTTACTGAGCATGTACTGGTAAGTAGGCTTACGAACACTGTGGGACTTTTGCAGACTGTCCTGTATAAAATGAGCAAGTACGTAACTAGAAGACATGGCAGCAAACCAACAGCCCCAGAAGACAGCCACCAGGCCAGTCAACCCAAGCTTGCTTTTCTGCTCCCAACAGCCCAAGGCCAGTGAGACCACCAGACAATGGGAATCAGCAGAGCTCCTTATGAATTTTGATTCTTGGTGTTCATTCTACCCATGACCATTCTAAAGCTTCCTCCAGGGTTTCAAAAAATGGTTCTAGCAGGTGAAAAAAGTCCATACCTCCTGCAAGTACACTATCCCCATCTGTCCTCATCCCCCGGTCCCTCGGAACGCCACATACCTGTAACTTTACCCAGGCTCATTTTGGGGAAGTCAGGGTTCCTCAGCTCCTCCGTGCTTGCAGACTTCATGACAGAGTTGATCGAGGACAGGGTGCTAATGAGCTGCGAGTTCAGAGAGCCAATCTGTGAGTGCGGCTCCCCAAAAGCTTCCGCCAGTTCACTGTAGTTCTCGGCCAGCAGAGTCTGCTGCTCTGCCAGTAACTTCTGGACGCGCTCGATGTAGTGGTCCAAGCCGGTCATCATGCCAGAAGGAGCCTGGGGCTGGGGGCTCTCCGTGAACTCTCCAACGGGCTCATCCCCAACACCTACGCTCCTCCTGCTGGCTGCCAGCCCCAAAGTCAGCTGGGGAGGACCACAAGCTATGGTCCTCATTTTGAGACCAACCAGATAGTTGTCGTGAATATTTATCTGCCCCACGCCTGACTCTTTGGTCTTCACAGCCGAAGGCCTGTCAAAGCCGGAGCTGCCAGACAGCACCGTTCCCACGCCAATGGAGCGCATCTTGGCGGAGGAGTTGATATCCTTCACACGGCCTTCCCCGATGGCCACGGTCCGCATCTCCACAGCCTGGGTGCTGGTCTGCTTGTCCAAAGTGCTGAGGGAGGTGCTGGTGCTGGAGTCCACGAGGGTGGCCGTCTCGGTGTTGGTGGACTGGTCCACCTGTCCCCAGGCCGTACTCGTGTGCCGGCTGGTGGTCGGGGGCACCGCCATGACAGCGGCCTCGACCTGGCTAACAGCCTCTGTGTTCACGCTCCGCGACGTGTGCTCCTTCGGAGGGCAGACGGTCACGTCGACAGAACAATCCCCGCAGCCGATGGATCGCACTTCTTTGAGATTCAGGTTGGTCTTGAGGAGCGAGAGGTCGTTCACAGACTCCTCCGTGTTGCTGCCCGTCTCACAGATACTGATTTCCACCCCCACACTCTTGTCGCACGTCTCCACGGACCTCCCGGCACACTGGTCACGCAGCTCCACCCGTTCCTTGACAATCCACCAGTTCAGGGGCAGCTCAGGCCCCGCGGCTCTACTCTCACACGCGGGCTGGCAGGAGACCGCCACGCTGCGCGTGTGCACGGAGGTCCCGACGCCCGTGTCGGCCACGTCCACGTGGCGGCCTGCCATCTGGTCTCTCGTGGGCACCACGGCCTCCACCATCTTGCTGCAGACAGGCGGCTGGGCCGTCACGGCTTTGTCCACCTTCTTCCTCGACCCAGCGGCCTGCAGTTCTTGCTTGAGCTTGGTCATCTCGCGGTCATGCGTGGTTTCCTTCAGTTGAACTTCCAGGCGGTAGATCTTTTCCTTCAGGGCTTCTATGGTCTGCTGCTGCAGCTCGATTTCTTTGTCAGCTTCCGTCATCAGTCCCAGCATGGCCTCCGTCACGCCGACCCCAGAGCTCCTCGTCTCCGTGACGGTCCCCACAGCGGCGTCCCTACAGGCCCCGGGGCCCCTGCGGTAAACGACCACGTGGTCCATGTTCTCGTTGGCACCCACGGCCACGGACCGGCACTCCCCGTTCTCCCGGAGCTCCGAGGAGGCCTCGCCGCTGCTGTCCTGGATCTTCTGCTCCAGGGCCCGCATGTCCGCTGCGAGCTGCCGGAACTCCCTGATGCTCTGCGCACTCTGCTCTACGCTCCTCATCTCCTCCTCCTCGTAGTCGATGTACAATTCCCCGCCGCCTCGCCGGGCCCTGGAGAGCTCTTCCAGCTGGGATGCGTTCCCAGCGCTGTAGGACCGCTTCCTCATGCCCCCGATGTCGTTCTGGGCTGTGGCTCTCTGGTTTTTCAGCTGCGAGGCCAACTGTCTTTTCTCCTCTTGCAAGACTGAGATCTTTACCTGGAGCACAGGGATGGTTCGCACCTGCTCCTCGAGCTCCTTCAGGCGTTTCAGGGCGATAGCCATCTGCTCGCGGATGTGCTGCAGGTGCATGGGGCTCACGTTGGTCACTGGAGTGGAGATCCCGGAGCTCAGGGGGCTGTGGCGCATGGAGCTCCCCATGGACGAAGTGGTGGCAGGAGCCGGGACATAGCCGCTGTAATCCCCGTTGCCTTGGTACCCGTTCTGAAGTGGGTGCATGGCGGGATTGTGGTTTCCAGAACCCATAAAGGAGGAGAGCGAGCTCGTGGAGCCCATGCCTCCAAAACTGGCCAGCCTGGGCCGTCGGAACTCACCCGGTGCCACCTGCATGGCGACTCTCTCCTGTTCCAGTCTTCTCCGGGTCTCCATCAGCGTCTTGGTGACATGAAGGTTGTGCTTCGGGAGCTGTGGTGAGGGTGGTGGCAGCTGTCGGCTCTCCGGGATGGTAAGAAAAGTGGGCGAGGCCTCCAGAGGGGCAGGGGGCCTTGGGATTGGCGTCGATGTCACTTGGCTTCTGGTGAGGAGGAAGTGGGGGCACTGCTTGTTGTCATCACTGTTGGAGGAGGACAGGGATTCTGTGGAAGTCCATACACCTTGCTGGCCGGGCGCCGCCCTGCTGTCTGGGCACGGCACCGATGGCTTCCGCCTCTTCTGGATGTTCAGTTTCTTGATGGTGTTTCCTTTCTGTATGTCATCCACGTACTTGAGGAAGTCTAAGTCTAGTTGATAACCGTAGGGGGTCTCCACAAAATAAGGATCTTTCTGTTCCTTGTCATGATCTCCATTCAGAACACCCTCTGCTTTTCCTAGGAGAGCGAGAAGACAATATTATAAAGCTATGGAATATACTTGGTGATAAAAAAACAAACGAGCATTTGTGTATGGTGCAGTGTAGCCAACTAGTATGATTTAAGAGTTGACAGCCTTCTTTCTGTTCTAATCCTGGATCTACAACTTAACAGCTGGGTGGGTAAGTTAATAAACCCTTTGGAACTTCAGTTTCTCCCTGAGTAAAAATGGAAATACACGTATTTACCTCATAAGGCTGTTATAAGAATGTAATGAGACAGTGGTTTTTAAAGAGCCAAGCGTATATTAAGTCCTCACTGAACACTTTATTTTTGGAAAAGAACGTACTGAAAAGACGTGAACGCATTTCGAGGAGATCATTTCTTTTGTGGTCTCGAGTCCACTGAAGTCTAGAGAGCAGTCCTTGAGACTCCTATTTTATAAAGTGAACGCTGAGGCACCAAAAGTGAAAAGTCAGAATAACGGACCAAATCAGCAGAGATGCAGGACGCCCGGGATGGGAGTTCTTACAGCAGTCACTCTTCTGCGGACTTTGCAGCCTTTCTAAACAGCGGCCAAGGGCGCCCTGGTGCCTGACCAGCCCCCCAAGATCACAACTTGCCTTGACCCCTTCCTTGCTGAGAGAGCCAGGACCCAGGGGCCGATGAGTGATGAACTCCGGCAGAATGGGTAGGAACACAGTTGGAGAACAGACTTCAACTCTATTTTGTGTCTTCCCGTTTAAAACCACCACCATCACCAACAGCCTGTCCCAACTAGAGAAAACATTTTTCTCCTCTTTGACTCCTTTTGGACAAAACATTCCATATCCTAAGAATACCCCATGTTGTATTTTACCATATGCAAACAGATGCAAAAGAGAATGAAAATAAAAGCAAACCTATACTCCAAGCCCTGGATCCTGTGGCATTCACTAAATGCTACTTCTGGCTAAACCAAACATTTAGAAAAGGAAACGCAAGAACTTTTTCAAGGCACAGACCTTGCTGCTGACCTGAGCTGTGCATTTCAAATTGAAAAGCAAGGCCATTTTTGTTTGTTTAAATTGTAGGATTAAGTAATGTGTTTTCCTAAAGTCATAATAACAAGCTCTGTATTTTTTGAGCTATGGAAAATACCCAAAAGCAATGAGTGAAAATGCAAGCCATTTGTACCCCTGTTCCTATCCTGGGTATAAAAACCCACCGGACTGTTGTGAAGTACTTCCAGCAATGTGGGTTGCCTGCCTGCCCTTCCCAGTCCAAACCCTGCTGAGCATTTACACCTGATAGGGTGAATGCTCTGAGTAAACCTTTTGCCTCCAATTTGCCCTCTTTCCTCTGAAATGTTGGAAAGAAAAGTACAAAAAGACTGCCAAGCAGCAGAGTTGTGCATTCTCTGTGCCCTGATTTAAAACAATATTAAACTGTTCTCGCTGTTGGAAATGAGGCACCAGATTTCATTTCTAAAACATGGCAAGAGAATTCTACTTGGAAGAAGCGCTCAACCTTAATCACTTGCTCACCCATGTAAGGGTGAGCTGATGATGAGCCGGCACCAGGAAGCTTGTGCTCATGCTAACAGAACTGCGTCTTTCTTTCCCTCTTTCTTTCCTTTTTAACTCCACATGGACAACACGCTCACCCAAAATATGCAGCCCGACCTGTTTCCAGTGCTGTCTGAAATTCCACAAGCAAAGAGAAGCTGCCCGCTCTGGTGTCAGGTAAAAGCGGGCAGATCTGACGGACAGGAGCCCCCGATTCTAAAATTGGGCTGTGGCTCCTCCAGGCCACAGGGGGCTCAGCCCTGGGACCAGGCCCCCGCCCCCGCCCCCCTTGCGCTCCGCTGCCTACCGGCCGCTCACCCTCCTCCCAGGCGCCCGCTGCGCTCTCCACCGGCCTGATCACCCGCAGGCCGCGCACCCTCCTTCCGGGGGGTGGGGGCGCCCGCTGCGCTCCGCTCCCCGCCGGCAGCTCATCTCCCCTCTCCGGCGCCCGCTGCGCTCCGCTCCCCGCCGGCAGCTCACCCCCATCCCGGGCGCCCCGAGGGCTCCCCACCGGCCTGATCGCCGCCAGCCGCACAGCCGGCGCCTTCGCGGCCCGCCGGCCTGCTCCCTGCTCCGCGCCCGCGGCACCCCCACCCCCGGGGCGCCCGCCCGGCTGCCCAGCTCACCAGCTGGCTCGCACTTGGCCCCGGCGCCGCCTCGGACGCCCTCCGTCGGTCTTCACCCGCTCAGGAAAGGAGGCTCAACATTCGTGCACACTTCGCCGGGCCACGCGCGAACACCATAGGCCCGGGTCGCACCAATGAAGTCTCCCTCTGGCTCCGGCGCCACCACCCCCAGCCCACTCAGCTGCTCGGCACTGCCTGCTTTCTTAATGAAAACAGGAACCCGGGATCCCGTGAAAATGCGTGTCCTTCAGGCCAGCGCGGCCGGGCGGGCGATTCAAACAGCTCCGCACGCAGGCTGTGCGTCTGCGGTACGAGCCACTTCCCAGGGAGAGTCTGGGTGCTCCCGCCGACGCCAGGCGGCCGCGGCCCCGGTCACCTGAGGACGTT
The DNA here is from genome assembly GCF_964656455.1 of Halichoerus grypus. Classification (NCBI taxonomy): domain Eukaryota; kingdom Metazoa; phylum Chordata; class Mammalia; order Carnivora; family Phocidae; genus Halichoerus; species Halichoerus grypus. The sequence goes on from NC_135725.1 coordinate 10,319,375, forward strand.
CCCCGCACAACAGGCGCCACTGTCCCTCCCCAGCAGGTTCTCCAAGCGCGCGGCAGTCCCGCCTGGTCAGGGGCCCTGCGGGAACTCTTCTCGGCCCTTGGCTCCTCAGCAGCGACAAGCAGCTATCCCTTAACCATAGTATGAATCTCAACTGAGCCTTTGCCCTTGATGAAAAGTTCTTTAAAAAGCCCCACCGTTTTCCAGTTACAAAAGTAGTCCATGGCTTATGTTAAAAAAAAAAAAAAAAAAATCGCCTCCAGGCCATTTAAAGAATGAAAAAAGTCACTCGGCTCTCACCGCTTAGGGGCCCTATTAATATTTTGGTATGACTCCAGAATTTTTCTGTGTATTTCTTAACAGAGTTATTTTACCCATTTTCAGTAGAAAAGGTTAATTTTTATCTATTTCTCTTCAACGCACTTTTTTTTTTAAAAAACGCACTGATTTGATGTCAGGATTTAGAATGCAACAAAGCACATCACATTTTTTTTTTTAAGATTTTATTTATTTGACAGAGAGATAGAGAGCCAGCACAAGCAGGGGTGCGGCAGGCAGAGGGAGGGGGAGAAGCAGGCTCCCCACGGAGCAGGGAGCCCGAGGCGGGGCTCGATCCCAGGACCCCGGGATCATGACCTGAGCCGAAGGCAGACACTTAACCAACTGAGCCACCCAGGCGCCCCAAAGCACATCACATTTTTCAGTGAAACTTAACTGGCTGGCCCATCTTTAGTTATTTCTGAAGTTCACAAAATGCATAGGTCATGCTGAATTATCCCCCAAATGAACTCTGGACTTCTCAATCTGGGACTCAGGAAAGGTTAGAATTTAACCATGTTAGGCTTGATGATTTCCTAATACTGCTTAAATCAGACTATCCTAAGAAGCTGTCATCCAAATTTCATTCCCCAGCACCTAAAAAAGCAACCTGTGTTTCTCAGGGTGTCATTTTTACAATCAACTGTCCACTGTATGTTCTACAACTAAAGAAAGACACCCAGTGTCATTCTTTTACCTCCTGCTTTCTGGTGTACCTTCACGTATAGTAACACAAATATGGCATTTATAAGGCCCTGATTCATTTCCCAACTTCTCCAAATGTGTAGGTTTTCTCTCTGTGCTTGATTAAGTATCTTAAGAGCAACAAATTTAATTTTTAAAATTTCCTTCATACTCCCCCTTCCCAATCATACACATCATTTAATAAGATGTGTGGAACTATGTAGATGTTTAAACATGTTTCCCGAAGGAATAACTGAACATACAGTAGTATATAATGAATTTTTAAGAACATCTTAATATTCTGTAGGCAGAAGTTGCTTGCTCCATATTAGTGTTAAAGACAATTCTTACAAGAAGCTGTTTCACTGGTTATCTTTAGATTGTAGAATCATGGATGGTTTTTATGTTGTTCCTTATATCTTATACATTTTTACAACACATAGCTATTTATCTCATAAAAAATATTTACAAGATTACAAGAAGTTACTAGGAAGCAAGAGAAAATGTATTGAAATAAACTCCAAGAAAGTTCTTTTAGGAGGGGGATGAACGGGGCAGCCATGGCAAAGACAGCCAGATGTTCCTCAGTATGTGTTATCCCATCTTTGAAACTAACAGGACTCCTGGTTTAGTTGGGCACATATAAAGACTACATTTCTCTGGCCTCTTTTACTGTTAGTATGGCCATATGCAGAAACGTCATAAAGTAACCCCCCGGAACCTCCCTTTGAAGACACAGGAATAGTTCTCTGGCCTCCTTTCTTCTTTGTCACTTCCCCCATCCTGCTGCCTGGAATGCAGATGTGATGACTGGAACACTAGCTGCTTTATTGGACCGTGAGTTCACACATAGGGATGGAAGAACAATGTGCTAGAAAAATCCTGGGTCTCTAAGAGCTCTGCGGATCAGAGCTATCATACTACACCTGGAAAGCCACCTCTATACGTCTATGTAAAAGAAAGATAAACTTCTCTTTTGTTAAGCTATTTTGCGTGTTGGGTCTCTGTTACTTGGATCTACACTGAATTCTAATGGATACAGCAGTCACTCCCCTGTGTCTCCCCTCCCCCACAAAAAATTAAGACCAGATCTTGAAAAGAAGAAAAATGTTAAATGATTAACTGGGGTATGTTACAGTAAAACTTTTTTATACAGAAATTTTTATTAACTCAAGAATAATCAGGAAAGAATTAAAAAAAGTTTGTAAAAAAATCTCTAAGTGAGTTATAGAGAATCTTAACTGCCTGAAACCTTTTTTTTTTTTTTTTTGGATTAACAGGGTTATGCCTATTTATATATAGCCAAAAACCACTGGCTATGTCTGCAAATGGAATCCTGAAAGTAACAGCTTCCAACTAAATATTCTGGAATCAGAGGGCTGTCCCCTGGGGTTTACAAGAATTTTCTAAATGTCTGGAAATCCAGTGGTGGAGACTGCTCTTGGCACCACCTCTGCCTTCATTATACAGCATTTATTACAAGCTTAATTGGGTGCAGAAAATGGTCCTATTCAGTGGAAAGAGTAGGAGGAAGGATTATAAGAAATAAAAGGAGGTATAGTCTAGCTGGCAAATAAACACCAAACATCCTAAACACAACACTAATTGAGATCAGTTACAAAGGCATGTTATCAACAAGAACAATATGATCATACGTGAATAATTAATCAAAACAGAAATGGAGTTAACCAAGAGCTGAGTTTTTAAGGTAAGACATGTGATGATAGAGTAAAAGGAAAGAGAGGCAAACGGCCAAGGGCCAGGGCAGAGACTGCTGGTATGGCCCGAGGACAGACGAGGTCAGAAGAGAGGGGGGTGGCTGAGTACGAAAGAGGCCATCAGACTCAGGTCCCAGACCAGGGGGATCTGTTCCACTTACGATCACCCTGAGGTGCACACCCAGCCCCACGCTAGAGGCTAAAAAGACCTCCACTCTGACTGTCTTGACACTGTGTGTGGATTGGACCAAGGGAGGCAAAGAGATTAAATTCAAGGGGGCCATTTAGAATGTTATTATCCTCAAGTGTGACATGAGGACCAACCAAATAAAAAATTTATTCATACATTCAACTTATAATTAATATTGATAAAAACAATCTTAGTAATAATATCCATCCATCCGTTTGTCCATCCATCCACCTGTCCATTTATCTATCACTATTTACCAGGCTCTGTTCTAAGAGCTGGGGACACAGTGTGAACAAGAGATAAGGTCCCCACTTTCACAAGGCTCACAGTCTAGTGGGGGTGAGGTGCACGGGGATAAAACCCAAATAAAATACAAGGCAGAAATGAAACAAAGAGGTGGAATCAGCAGAATTTACACTGTTGTACCAACGTAAGGAGGCAGGCCACTAACAGCAGGTACACAACTTCTTGGGTTGACGTCATCTTGGGGCTGACCTACTTCCTAAACATGAATGGTATCAGAGTCCCTCTTCCCGCTTGTCTCTCATGACCCACTTTCTACGGTCTGCAATTTGGGGTAACCAAACACCAAATGAGACAACACTAACTAGAGACAATGTCCCAAGTCCAGAGCAAATTCCCTTGTGTTCAGAGAGAAGCCGAAATCAACAAACTGATGGTAATTCTACTCTTTATTTATATATTTACCACCTATAAAACTTAGAGCTCCGTGAGAGGGGCCCAATTTATGGCCTCAAGAAAAGTTTAAAATTTCCTTGCAGCTTAGCTGCATGAGCAAAGTGAAATGCAGATATGGATATCTCAAAAATAACTTTTTTTTTTTTTTTTAGAGAGAAAGAGCATGTGTGCAAGCAGGGGAGGAGCAGAGGGAGAGGGAGAGAGAATCTCAAGCAGACTCCACGCTCAGCACAGAGCCCCACAGGGGACTTGATCTCACACCCTTGCGATCACGACCCGAGCTGAAATCAAGAGCCGGATGCTCAACTGACTGAGCCACCCAGGGGCCCAACTTCTTTTTTTTCTTTTAAGTAAGCTCTATGCCCAATGTGGAGCTTGAACTCAAGACCCTGAGACCAAGAGTTGCATGTTCTACCAACGGAGCAAGCCAGGCACCCCAAGAATAATTTCTTTTAGATTAACAAAAGGTGTTATATGATCTTCACTTCTCAAGGAAATTAAACTTTCCAAACAATATTTGGTTTGGGCAGACAAAAAAATTAATACATTCACTGGGAGGTGGGAGATTAGACTAGATGGTAGTAAATTAGTCACAGGATTAACCTATTGGTGGTTCTCAACTGGGGGTGATTTTTGCCCCCCAGGGGACACATGGCAATGTCTGGACACGTTTCTGGTCATCACCACTAGAAGGAGGTGCTAGTGGCATCTTGTGGATAGAGGCCAGGGTTGCTGCTAAGCATCCTACATGCTCAGGACAGCCCCACCCTCCTAAACAGCGGATTATCCAGTCCAGAATGTCCGCCATGTTGAAGCGGAGAAGGCCTATGCTAAGGACAATGAACAGAGTCAAAACTTCCTGGAGAGCGACTGAGAACTTTGGCTACAGAAGTCACAGTCTTCAAGGCCCCCTCTTCTTAGTGGGGCCGTACCATCATGCTCCAGGGACAGGGTGAAAAATGCCACTTTTGAGCAAGAAAACGCTAAATACTTTCCTACACATTCTACCACAGTGAGCCATTCTTTAGTATGAGCAAAACACACCGGAGGTTTCTGGACTAACACGTCCTGGTGGACTTATCAATGGACAAAACTTTGATATTATTACTTTATCTGTCAGTGAGGATACAATGACTTCTTCTGGTTTCACTGCTATATAATCTAGGCCCAATTACTGACTGACTGATGGCACAATGAAAATAATGACACCCATGGGTCACAACTTCCATGCTTATGTGTTTTTCTTTACCAGATGCTCTACCTGAAGTGTTGAAACTGAAGAACTTTGCTAATTCCTGTAACCATACTGTCTGTACTCCCGTGAAGCATGAAGACTCTGCCCCAAGAGCTGAGTCAGTCCCTGAGAAGCACATAATTATCATGGATTCCCATATTTAAAAGCAGCAGAGTTGCAAGCATCCTGTTGTTGGAGGCAGTCGAAAAGACTCCACATCAGCTAGGGCTGACAGGCAGGAAAGAAAACCAGAAGGATGAACTTGCAGAGGGAGAGAAAGTTCTCACGATGTTAATCACTCAAAGTATGAGAGCAACCGAGTTAGCAAATCAACTTTTCTAGGCTCGGATCAGTGGGACAGAGAAAACAGTAAAGTGGAATAGATCTTTCTGGACAGGTTTAACAGGAAAGTTCTGCTGATGGCATTGTTAGCAGTAAGACTGTCAGACCCAAGGACCTTCCCTGTACCAAATCTACAAGCAAGGGCAGGACATACAAAAAGAAAGAGAACAATGTAAGCGTTCCTCGTTCTGCTTTAAAATAACATAGGACAGATGAGATTTCCTCCTGTTCTTCCATCTACCAAAGAGTTCCTTTTCCCCTGGCTCTTCGCCCCTCCCAGGGAGCACACCCGCCCATCCATTCATGCACACGATGAGCACCTACTAAGTGCTGGAGCCTGCTGAGGCAAGCCTGAACTTCTGTTCCCACGAACCTCCCCGATACCATCCAGGCCTCTCCAGGTTGCAGCTGTTTGAAATGGCCCCCCAGACGCCTCGTGCGCGGAAGGTGACAACAGTAAAGAAAGCAAAAGTGTAACCTGGAAGTTCACAGGGAATACCAGGCCAAGTGACCTGTCACATGCAGCCTAAGTGCGATTTTATAGGCTTGGTTTGTTAATGCGGCTAAGGTTGTAATGTGGTCTTGTTCCGCACATCCGTAACTCTTTTTAACTTCTTGTGGCTTCTCCCTCTAAATGTTTAGATATCCTCTCGAGGCTGATCTCATCTCTGCTTTTTTAACCTTTGCCCACAGACACTAACCTGCACGCCGTCCCCACACCTTCCACTGTCTCCCATCACTATCCCTTTTCCATACTGGCTTCAGAATCCCACACCCCATAAAGGGCATGCTGATCTAGGGAAGGTGCAATGACCAGACTGAAAGAAGGATTTTATTCTTTCATTCAGTAAGTATTTATGAAGTACCTACCATGTGCCAAACCCGGCTAGGAGCTACTCAGCAAATCAGACACAGAGCCTGTCTAGGTGAACTTGCAAAGTACAGGAGAAGACAGACGAGGGGCTGCAGAAATGAAGGACCAGCGGTGAGAAGCGCGGTGAAAGTCAAGCACAGGGAGCGCGCTGGACAGAGCGGGGGTCGGGGCGGGGGGGGCATGGAGCGCGCTGCCGCAGGGCTGTATTTGAGGAGTGCCTTGGGCACGGGGCAGGGTGTGTGCTTGCAGGGGGAAGGCGACAGGAGAAGCTCTAGGTAAAGAAAAGGCACACACCTAACACACCACTTGTAGACACTGAACGGAGGGCTCTGCCCCAAGCGAGGCAGAGAGGGGGCCGCGCCCCAGCCAGGCAGGGCCCTGGGAGTCAGGTTTTTGGCTCCTAAGTGCACTGGGAAGCTATCGAAGGGTTCTAAACAAGGGAGTGAAATGATCAGATCTGCATTTTAATAAGACTGCTCTGGCCAGATGCTGGGGTATGGACTGAAATTCCCTTCAGCATCCTCCAGCAGCTTTCCATGGATTGCTCCAAGTCCCCATGAATGTTTCCCCCGGTGTCACAAATTCCTTTGCATGGAGTGAGTTTTAAAACAACTCGATACTAACTGTTAGCTGTAGTGTTAAAGCCACCAGAACTTAGAATCTGCATTTGGGGTGACCTGTGGCCTCTTGGAAAGGCTTGACAATCTCAGCTACTCTGGTCTGGGCTGGGGACCAGGATCAGCTCTCAGGACTCATCCTCGGGGGCTCTCTCCATGACCTCATTATGCCGTTAAAAAAGAAAATATTTTTCTTTAAACGAGTGGATGATTCACTGCAGAGAAAAATGATAGGATTTCCTTTTCTGAAGGTCATGAAAACATGATAAATCTAATCTGGGAGGGACACGTGTGGCGCGGGTGAGGGTCTGACTTAGCGCTCTGAAATGCAGAGTACAAACGGGCTCTGTACTTGAAACTCTAGGATGGGAACCGCAGGGACTGAACACGTATATGAAGCAGAAACATTGCCCCTGACAGCTAGCAAGTGTCTCTGCAAGGGAGGGAAAGACAGGACGGCAAGTTCGTACCCCCCCTTACTGCTCCCGCCCCAGCCCATACTCTACCCACACCTGCCCAGGCGCTGAATTAGCTAATGCAAAGGCTAAAGATAGAGGATAGGGTCTGGGAGAACCCAAGCAGTACACGCTAAAAATCCAAGTCTTCCACTCACTAAGCTGGTCTCTGACAAGCTCAATTTCAGGTCAGCCTGTCCCTAGAGTCACTTGTCATAGTCTGCCTGCCTGACAAGGATCTCGCTGCAGGTGACCCCCAGGGCCCGAGGTGCATACAACATCGAGAACTTAGAGAATACATGCTTGCCCATGAGTTATTCTCAAATGTCAGTATACCTCAGATCAGCTCTATAAAGATGGTGTCAGGACGCCTGGGTGGCTCAGTCGGTTAAGCGTCCGACTCTTGATTTCAGCTCCGATCATGATCTCAGGGTTGTGAGATCGAGCCCCACATGGGGCTCCACACTGGGTATGAAGACTGCTTAAGATTCTCTCCCTCTGCACCCCTGCCACCTCCCCCAACCCACTCACTCTTGCATTTTTCTCTTTAAAAAAAAAGAAAGAAAAAAAGAAAAAAAAACTGTCCATCTGGTTCAGAAACTCCTTCAGGTTCTCAATGTCCCAATCTGGGAAAATTTCAGCATCAAAATATTATGATTAATGATATAGCAGATTACAACCTGGTGAATAAACCAGGGACCTCTGAGCCCACGATGTTATAATATATAAATACACTAGAGTGTCAACTACTGAATAAAGGAATTATGAAAACAGAAAATCATCACTTAAGAAGCATTATAACAGTGGCTGATTTGGGAAGGAATAATCATTACCGGATCCTACAGCTTATGAGCAGAGACTTCTACTGATGAACAGGGTACTGGGGTGGCATCACAATACCTTCCCATAAAGTACTTATCGACCACAAAGGGAAAAGTGGTGCAGGAAGCTGACAGACACCCAGTGGGACCGGCACCATTTCTGTGGTATTCCTGTCTAGAACGTATGGCGTGAGTCCAGAAACCTCGATGGATCCTACCTGAAAGTCATCCTGCAGAACAGAAGGCCTCTCTTTAAAACCATCAAGATCAGGGCGCCTGGGTGGCTCAGTGGGTTAAGTGCCCGACTCGGTTTTGACTCAGGTCGAGCCCCACATAGGGCTCCGGGCTCGGCAGGGAGTCTGCTTGAGGATTCTTTCTCTCCCTCTGCCCCTCCCCCCAGCTCACTCTCGTGCATTCTTTCTCTAAAATAAATAAATAAATCGGTTTTTTAAAAGATTTTATTTATTTATTTGAGAGAGAGAATGAGGGAGAGAGAGAGAGAGAGAGAGCAGGAGTGGGGAGAGAGAAGCAGACTCCCCGCTGAGCAGGGAGCCCAATGCGGGGCTCTATCCCTGGACCCTATGATCATGACCTGAGCCGAAGGCAGACGCTTAACCGCCTGAGCCACCCAGGAGCCCCAGTAAATAAATCTTTAAAAAAAAAAAAAATCCATCAAGGTCGCGAAAGAAAGGAAAGGCTAAGAACTGTTCTAGGCTGATGGAGCCTAAAGAGACATGGCCAATGCAGGGCCCCCCTCCCCCCCGACACACACACACACACACACACACAAACACACACACACACACAATGAGATGGAGCAAATGTGGTTAAGTGTTAACCACTGGCGAATCTGAATCAGGGTGAAGGAGGTACGAGAATTTCTTTAAATTTTTGGCAAGTTTGAAATTATTTCAAAATAAATTATACATATATGCATAGGTAGAGAGAATGAGAGATAGAGATGATGATAAGCTTCCTTCGCTTGTGCCTTCAGCGTCTTTGAGGGACAGGAAAGCAGTGAGCCAGTCACTGGGGGGCATGGCCAAGATGCCGCTGATGCTCATATATGCAAATGAGGCAGCCTTTTTTTTTTTTTTTTTTTTAATCAGGGCCTGATGCCTCTGCTCTTCTCTATTACATATTCTTTGAGGAATGTTACATTTGTTTGAGGTATCCCTGGAAATGTGAAGTTTTCTCAATTATTAATGTTGCAGACTGATATGCCAGGAGCCCCATTAGAGAGAATAAAGTCTAAACGCTCCTTTCTGGGGGCGCCTGGGTGGCTCAGTCAGTTAAGCATCTACCTTCGGCTCAGGTCATGATCCTGGGGTCCTGGGATCGAGCCTGCTTCTCCCACGCTCTCTTCCTCTGCTGCTCTCTCGCTCTCTCTCTCAAATCAATAAATAAAATCTTAAAAAAAAATAAATAAACGTTCCTCTCTGTGGCATCCAAAGTCTTCGACAATTTGGCCCCAATCCAGCACCTCCCAGTTTCCTTCCCACCCTGCACCTCAACCTATAGAACAACTTTCAAGCCCATCCACCTTTGCTCATTCTGTTCCCTCCACCTGCACTGCCCTTCTCATCTGTCAGGATTAGCTGCACTATCCTGGTTCAACCCCAACAGCCCATCCTTCATCAAAGCTTCACTTATCCCCAGCTGCTCTGTCCTGGGAGGAACTAGTCACCTTCTTCCCTCTGTTCTGAAACACTCTGCCTACACATCCTGATCAGCAGGCACGTGTGGGTCTTCCCCCACCAGCCGGTGTCTTGGACCGGGGGGTGGAGAACGCAGGAATCAACTAGAATTTCTTTTTCTATCCCCGAGTGTATAACATGCTCAATACATGCTGAAATGAAAAACTGCATCGAGCCATCTACAGATTAGTCAGGAATGATGGGGGAAGACATGTAATGATCAAAGCCAGCACTCCGGGGCCAGACTGCCTGGGTTTGGATCCTGGTTCTGCCACTTTCCAGCTGTTGGCAAGTTAGATCCCATTTCAGCTGTGTAATTGGGCAAATAACAGACCTGCTTCACAGTGTGGTTGCGGACTGCTTAGATCGATGCCTGCAGCCTGTTATTATTATTTACTGCGACTGGATCACCCTCTGGTGTTGGATGACACACCCCAGATGACCCAGGCTGCCTCCCCGCCACCCTGCTGCTTCTCCCCCACTCCATGAAGCTCGGCTTTGAGGTGCTGAGCAAAAGCTACGGCGTTGAGGTCTACACTGGATTGTGCCTCTGGGAGTGGACGGGAGAGATGCTGGCTGGGCCAGGCAGGGAACATGCTCGTGCGTGCTCGCTGGGCGCAGGGAACGTGGAGAGCAGGTGCCAGTTAGGGGATAGAGGAAGGCCTGGTCCAGCATCAGCCATGCAGGAAGGAGGTAAGAGAAAACAAAAGCCAAAGTTGATGAACATCCCTAACCTTTAAAAATAAACTATGGCCAAATCAAAACATTCTCTTCTCGTAATACGGAGACATGAGTCCACACTAATTTTTCTGAACAATGTCATGCTTTCAGTTCTACTGAAGTCCTAAGAGGAAAGCGCCTCTTGAACACACTGTGTAGACGTGGGCTTTAGAACCAGGGAGCACATTTCCGTGGCAGTCTAGCTGGGCTCGCCTAAACTGGGGAAGGTGTAATCTTCATAAAACAAGACAGGAGCTATAAATATTTCCAAGTTCACAGGCAAGCGACGGGCAGCAGGGGTCTGGAATGGCACGGTGCGGCGACCAGGTCTGCCTGCATAAGATGAGAAGCTGGGTGGGCCTCTGGAATTCCCGAAGGTTTCTTCCAGACGATGACCCCCTCCCGACTGCACTTCCCACGGAACGTCGTCACACCGCACGCGACATGATCAAGTGGAGACAGCGGGGCACGGCAGCAGGGTCAGACCAGATGAGCTCAGGCAGCCGGTGCCCGTGGCCTCGTCCTCGGCCCATTTTGTCCCGCAGCACCTTTCCAGATGCATCGCAACAGCTGGCACAGCCCGCCCACCGCCCAAACGCAGCTTCCCTTCGCTGTAGCTTCAGTTCTGCTCTGGGCCTGCCGGAAGAGTCCAGAAGCCAGGTGAGCAGCTGGGAGGGGCGAAGGTGGAAAGGGAACGGAATGGGCCGCGTCTTAGGAAAAGGCACCGTGCGTGAAGGAGGCATGTGACACGGCAGGGCCCTCTGTTCCAGCACTCCGCGCCAGCTCTCGGGGGCAGCCCCTCTCGACCCCAAGTCGGTCTTGAAATAGCCCCACGCCTGCCTTCAGGACCTGCCCCTCACCCACCGAGGCAGTGCTTTCGGGTGTTCACGGTCTCGTTTGGAAAGATGCTACTGAAATACAGCCCGACTTGGTCATGCGTGCACAGCACAGAGCTAGGCTGGGGACTGAAGGCTGTCCTCCAAACTTTCTTCAAAAATAATACGTCACTCGGAGGGTAAATAGGAAATGTGGCAGTTCTAAGGATAGTTCTGTGGAAAGCAGAGAAGGAGCACAAGCTGAGACAGTGGGACAGAAAGGGCTTTTCTAATAAAACAGCACCAGGTTTTTTTCGGTGGGGGGGCGCAGGAGGGGAGAGAACTGGAGTAACTGTATGAATCACAGCCCATATTTTGTTTTATAGCGTTTATAAAAGAACAAGAAGCCAGCTTTAAGGCACACAGAACAGCTCCCCATTAGAAACACAGAGCTGAAAAGAAATGACCAAAAATGGATTTAGCCACACACACAAAAAATAATAAATAAATAAATAAATAAATAAATTCTGGAACTTAAATAAACCATAAACTCAGAAACGCAGACCTTAGCCTATATGTACAACCTTTCATTCCCACGACAATGACATCTTTATGTTAAAGCTGAAATGATCAGTGAGCCAAAAATCAAGTACCGAGGTATCCTTTCCAGCTTGTAATAAAAGCAAACATTTTTCATAACACACAGAGCTTGAGTTCATACTTCACCAACCCCCCACTCCCACCCTCCCCCAAACTTCACGCTCTCCTCTTTTTTTCTTCTTTCGGGCTTTCTTACTCACCTCCCCAGAAACAAAGTAACTGTGATTTTCAGCAAGCAGGAAGCCAAGTCTCAAGCATACTTCCCTCCTCATTAAAAGCGCTACACACATCAGCCAGGCAGAGAGCCCAGGATCTGCTGCAGAGAATTTATTTATACCCATTTGGAATTTCCTGACCAACTAACAGCCTCCTGGCTGTGGGGTTTAATTCCAGCACTCCAAGTGCCAGAGAGACAGCAAAATCTACCAACCAACAAAACTGCTAGCAAGGATCTTAACAGCAATGAATAAAGAAGTGGAGGCAGATAGCTCCCATGCCCCTTCCAATTTTTCGAGCACACTATCTTCATTTTCTTTAGACACCTGAAATGCTGACCTAGAGATACAGCTGCAAACCTGCTAATTCGACAAAGAATTGAGAAAAACAATAAATGCTTTCTGTTTTTCCCCGAGTCCCTTCCCCAAAGCCTCCAGTGCTGAGAAAGGCTCCCTGTTATAATCCGAACTATAACTCAGCAGCCATCTGCTGAAGGAAATGATTCAGTTGTATGCTGAGCTCAGGCTGGGCTAGAGGCGAGTGGTTTCTCTGCTTGCTTTACTCTTCTTTAATGCAACATGTAATTTGAAGGCTAAAAACACTCCTGGTTGTAAACCACAGACCCGAGCTTTTATTTTATTTTTTTTTTCATATTCTCTTACACATCTTCACCCAAATTCGATCATGTGACTTTCAAAGACACAGACTTAAGTTTCCCAACAAGTGCATTCTGTTTTAGGATGGTAACATCTTTCAGCAACCTTTGGTTTCTGTTTTAAAACATAAGAATGGTTCCTCTAATGGTTTAAATACATCACCTAAAAAAGAAAGAAAGAAAAAAGAAAAGAAATGGTATTTTAAGACACATTCTTACCTTGGCCTAAGAACACTGGATAAAAGTGACTCTAGAAAAACAAGATTTACTGAACTCTGTCTATGGGGCAAACAAGCAAAACCCGTTCTAAACAATAAAACAGAGATTAACAAAGATTAGGGATGACTCGAAATCACCTGCTTTGCAAAATCCAAAACAGGGTATAGCTACGAGGAGAGAGGCAAAATTTTATAAGAATCCACTGAATTTGCCTTGTTTGACTGGTTCATCTTGGTGGCCGTGCACACACACCTCACTCCATTTACCTTCTGGCTCCAGCCTCCTGGCCCAGATTTGGTGGCTGGATGATAATCATTGGGACACACATCTTTCTGTGTGAAGCTACAAGGACTAAACGTTTTAAGACGATGTGGGGCTCATCTGGGCTTATTTTACATCAAATAAATAAACTGATTCAAAGAAAAATAATAAACTAAGAACAAAGCTTCAAGTGCCAGATACTCTGAAATACAGGGTCCAAATCATTCCAAGTTATTTTACCCAACAACACCTACATTAGGTAAGAGATTTGAATTAGGTCTCTTTTTTCCTTTTCTGGGGGGAGGGGCTTAAAAAAAGCTTTATTGAGATATTTACATACCATAAAATGTACCCATTTTAAAAAGTGAATAGTTTGATGAGTTTTAGTAAATGTATACAATTGTGGCATCCATCCCCACAAACCAGTTTTAGGAAACACCCACCAACCTAAAAATCCCCTAAGGCTTGTTTTATCATTTGCTTTTAACACAGCAAGTTTTTTCTCTGTACTTGTGAGAAAATTCTGGTACCACTCAGTCATGTGATTATATTCCAAACTAGGTATTATTATCCAAAGACTTGTTCTTAAGAACTCAATGGAGGAAGGCATCTGAATGTAGTGTTTTTTAATCCTGCAAAAGAGAATACTGCTGAATTTTTATTTCACAAACATCGTGTTTGGGTAAGAATACAGCTTATTTAAAAACAACAACAACAACAAAAGAGTATAGCTTATTCCCAAAACAGCTGAAGGTAATTATTTTGTATGTGTGCTTCCATTAAGGTGAGGTCTAGCAGAAGTCATAGTATACAAATAGATATGTAGTCCTTTATGAAGGAGGACAAAGGTTGGGAAGGAAGAATAATTGAAGATAGGAGCTCTTGCTGCCTAGAAAGTACCGGTCACACAGGCTCCCACTGTCGGGAGAAAGACACACCTGTCTGCCTTTACTCTCTCTTAATTTATGTACAAAAGAAGCATCCAAACGAGACCCGGCAGGACGGGGATATACTCAAGGCTTTTCCTCGGACAGGTGCAAAGGAGCCGGGAAGGGTGACTCCCAATGAGAAGGGAAATGCACTGTAGACGGAAGCCTTCTGGGTCACCAGGCTGCCCGAGGGCACCAACAGTCTTCATCCCCTGGGTGGCGGCTGCAGGGCTCTGGGCTGCAATCAAGCCTAGCTGAGCCCGCAGTTGTGATGCTTACTGAACCGGATTACTGCGTCAAGACTTTCTCCCGGGGGGGCGGGGGGCTGTCCCCTAGTCTAGAGAGAAAACTGACGTTCAGTGAAGTAGTGAGTGTAACAGTGAGTTACATTTTGGACATCGTGAGATGCAGAGTTCCTGACAGAGCCTGAATTTACCCTCCTCCCCCAGTACAGTCCTATTCTCCTGGGTAGCGGTTGCTAACACCCCTCCAGCCTCAGCGGGGTTCTGAGGCTCCCAGCCGCCCGCGTGCCCGCATCTAACCCACATACAGATGCGAACTCATTTCAACTCCATAACGGCCCTGGGAGCGAACGAGGATCTCTGGCATTTTACAGATGAGGCTGACATCATCCGTATCGCTCGCTCCTCCATCCCTGTGTGAATGCTACCTAGTAGTGAAAGGCCACATTCGAGGTCTATTCTTTCCTGCACCTTCAGAGGGCAGAGAAAAGTGGGGGTGGGGTGGTGGAGCAGGTGTCTCTGAAGGGTGGGGAGGAGAAGAAACACATTTTAGCTTGGATTGTTCTTTCCCCCTCTGATGTGTTTTCCCGACCTTCCCAGACAAAAGTCCTCCAAGTTTTCGCAGACCAGCTAAAGCATCAGTTCTGTCTGAAGTTGTCCTTTATCCTTCCGGCCGCCTCTTCCCTCCAGGCTCTCAGAACAGCTTGTTTTGCCCTCTGTTCCTACTCGTGCACACATCTCACATCCCGACAGACTTAGAGGAGCTTTGTCCTCTTCATCTCAACAGTGCCGTGCCCACCCCCCCCACTGCAGGTGCCCGGGGCCCACTCAGTCAATTTAATTCCTTCCAGAGAGGCCACACTCTGCGGGTTACTCTTTCCTTTTAAAGAGATGTACAAAAATGTCAAAGATTCTGAGTCCGTGTCCTCATTTTATAGTGGAGGCAGGCCTCTGGGCCAGAGGGGTCACCGTAAGAACATCACTTTTAGCCTCCAAGGTGTAAGGGCCAATGCTGGGACCTCCCAGACAGGCTCCCCCCTCCCCCAAGTTTTCAACTCTGCTGCACAATTAAATGGCCCGGGGCTGTTTTTAAAAATGCTGAGTTGCCTGCCCCCCACCCCAATGAGTCAGAGTCTCTTGGAGGGGAGCCAGGGGCATTAGAATTTTCAGAAGTTCCCCAGATGAGTCTATAATGAAGCCAGGAAGGAGAACCTCCGCTTCAAACCAAGCAAAATCTGCAACGCAAAGCATGTTCTTCCTTTTGGCTTACAGGAAGCTGAGAGCCCTAGTGGGAGCAGCCCCTGAAACATGTAAATACCCTCAGGGTCCAGATCATAAATTCAAGTACCTTTCGAGTCCAGGCCAGTAACTAAAAGGAGGGGTCCGGGGCAGCTGGGGAGACCAGAGAGCACCCATTCCCTCCAGCTCACTTGGCCTGTAGAATACACCACCCAGCGAGGCCACATCTTTTGACTTTTCAAGGGAAGCTGAAGAAATTAGTATTTTTATACGAAATTACCTAACTTAAAAAATCTTGGCAATTGATTCAAATTAAAACACAAACCTTAGGTTGGTCACACAGAACACACTCCCAGGCCTCAGTGTTGTGACACAAAGCAAGGACTTCGTGCTATCCATTTGGGACCCACTTTCACTCCTGTTCCTATCCCTTCTCCTTTCCCATTTTCCAGGTGACCACTTTTTTCTTTCCTATTTTATCCTTTTTTAAAGGTTTTATTTTTAAGTAATCTCTACATCCAACGTGGGGCTCGAACTCACAACCCCGAGATCAAGAGTCACACGTTCCACAGAGCCATCCAGATGCCCCTTCTTCCCTTTGTTCCCTTGTTGGAGTAAACTATAAAACAAATTAGAAAAAACAATTTTCATTCTGCTGCATATTGACTGAATTACTTGTGTTGCATTTAGCTCTCTTACTACCATGATGTTTCATTTAAAAAAATAAAGACCAGGGCGCCTGGGTGGCTCAGTGGGTTAAGCGTCTGCCCTCGGCTCAGGTCATGATCCCAGGGTCTCCCTGCTCAGTGAGGAGTCTGCTTCTCCCTCTGCCCCTACCCCCTGCTCGTGCACGCCCTCTCTTTCTATCTCTCGCTCTCTCTCAAATAAAAATCTTAAATAGATAATAAATAAATAAATAAATAAATAAATAAAGACCAAAACAACAGCCTAGGATCCTTACCACCATGTCTCCTGAAGGTAAACTTAATGTGCAAAAACCCTACCTGTAAGTATTCATCTTGAAAAGACACAGATTGAAAGCAGGATACTCTGTTATCACTCTCATGGGAGGCCTGGGTTATGTCTGCGATATTCTAGCCTCCTCACAGCCTCCCCCCCCCCAGCCCCTAAAGAATCCAAATACCTTATGGTGCTACTTCACCCCGCCTGGGCTCTCGGACCAGTGATGGGTGCGATACAAAAGCTGGTGTCTAAGGGAACTCCAGGGAGGGAGAGCAGTGTGGGTGGAGCTCCTTTCCACGTCCCCACTGGCTCCTTCTCCACCCACCTCCACCACAGCCCAAAGGGCTGACAGGACCTGAAGGGGATTACAGGACAGGTCCAGCAAGGGCTTCTAGCTCTTTCTTGCCCTGTTAGGTGTGTACAGCGTTGGGTATTGGAAGAGGACTCCTCCTTCACACGCCTGGATTTGAAGGATCTCCTCTAAGACTTTAAGGTAAGGGGAGATTTTCCAAGGAGAGGCCACAGTCAACATGAGGAGGGTGTGCCCAGCAGAGGTGTGAGATTCTGGCCAGGAGAGTGAGATGAGGACGAGGACGCTATGGGTGATGGGCCTATCGAAAAATGCCAGGAAGAGATCCTCTGTCTGCGTTTACCTTACTCAACAGAGCGCATTTCCTCGAACCCATTTAAGTCTTAACACCAGAGTCACACTGAATTTCTACACGTCAGGCTTACTTTACAGTCTGGGGTGCCCCCTGATTATTACTTTCATCAGATTTGGATAAACAGACTGTCTCAATATATTTTCACCTGAGCCTTAAAATCAGCATTTTTTTTTTTTAAAGATTCTATTTATTTATTCATGAGAGAGAGAGAGAGAGAGAGGCAGAGGGAGAAGCAGGCTCCCAAGGAGCAGGGACCCCGATGCGGGGCTCGATCCCAGGACCCTGGGATCATGACCTGAGCGGGAGGCAGACGCTTAACCATCTGAGCCACCCAGGCGCCCTAAAATCAGCATTTAAAAAGCCTGTGACAAATGAATTGAGGCATGAAGTAAGGGGATTAAAACTTTAAATTAGATTGCCACAAAGACTATAAACGCCGCAAACAGTAAGAGTCTATTTAATATTTATTTATAATTTATAGGTTATAATAATTATAATTTATTAACGATAATTTATTTAATAATTATATAATTAAATAACCGTTTATTTCCTCCCATCTAAAAGGGGGGCAGGGATCTGTAGAGACCTTCCCAAGAGAACCGTGGGAAAGAACGCAGGCAGACCGGCCGGCCATACTCCCAACCTTAGAGGCCACCAACTCGGTTTCTCATCCACAGTTCCAACCAGCCCGCCGAACCAGACCAGGTAACAAGCCTGGGGCAAAAGGAACTGGTGAGAGCTCCACCTCCTGTCTCTGGCTGGGTCGCTAACAAGAAAGTGGCCATGGGAGCTAGAAAGAACCTTCCAAATGGCCTTGGACAAGCATCCTCCCTGGACAACCACGTTACACCTGGTCACCTCTCCCTGGAACGCAAGGCACTTAACCAACGGTACCATTTTAAGCCTACATCAGAGCACGTGATGGAGAGAAAGCAGATGCTACCCCTTGCACTTAGAGGCGAGGTAAGAGGAGGAAGGCTGTCAGTGAGTGTGAGCCACGGGCTGAAAGCCACCTGTTCATCCGGGAAAAATACCCAGGTGCACAGGCTGGGAGGAAACTGCAAAGGGAGTAACAATGTAAGACGGGCCAACGGCAGGGCTCAGTTCAATCACACAGATTCTCCAGCAGGCGCTGTGCCCATGTCTCGCTCTGGATTCGCTGCCCAGCATCGTGCTGGCACAAGGTAGGCGTGCTGCAAACATGTGCTCCTTGAACGCGAAGCCCGGGGACCCCAGGCGGAATATTAAGCAAGCCACAACGGGTATACCGAGGTGTAGATGATGGGACTCTTGCCTCCTGAGACCTCAACGCTTACAGACTGGTGAAGCACACACCCCTGACTCTATATTAAAATACACAGCTCTCCAGGAATTAAGAAGAGGTAGGGGTGACGTCCCCCTGGGAGTACCTGAGAACACTTGTTGGAACAGGTCAGAGAGGAAGCTGCTCTTGAAGGACAAGAAGGGCTTGGGAGGTATGGGAAAGCCATCCAGATCAAGAACAGGGCTTTGAGTGAGCCCCTAGGAAGGGAACAGGGCAGGTGGGCTGGGGAACAGCAGTGGGGATGGTGCAGAAGCCCCCGCTGGCTTCAGGACCCTCTGCCCAGAGCTGGTCTCTTGCTGCCTGGAGCCCTGGAGGGCTGGGAAGGCCCACCAAGATTTTTGCAGGCCTCAGGACTGAAGACACAGAAACAGATCATGATTTCTGTCCAAATGAGGCCAAAAACAAAAGCCCAGAGTTAGGAGTGAACAGAGATTAAAGTTAGTGAAAGCCACACAGGTTTGGAGAGACTGAAAAAATAACAAAAGTATCAACAGTTCAGTGCTCCTTCATCTTGCCAGCCATCCTTAACAAAGTCACAAAGAAATGACAGTAAGGCAAAGAAAGACCCACTGTCACAGGACATCAGGGTTGGTCCATGTCACAAAGAAGGCGAACAGCTGCCCTTCTGCCAAATACGTTTCTGTGTGGTCATTTAAAAGTGAGCTCCTGAATGAATGAGCTAGCTCACTGCGCTGAAGTATTTTCACTGAGTTTTGTATCCTTCCTTCTGGTCGTTCCAAAGCGACACCCTGATTTAAATGCAAAGTCTGCTTTTTCGTCATCAAAGTGGCCAGAGGACAGAAAACCAAAGAATGAGAGCCCCAGAGGGAAAGCCCCCAGCTTTCGGCCCCCTTTACCTTTCTGGAAGATTTTCTGTCTGGGGATTCTTCATTTAAAAGCAGTATCCTGGGAGTGGGGGTAAGTTCCAGATGCTGGTTCCTAGTGCCTCAATAATGTGTGAGCAGCCCTGCTCAGAGAATCCACAGCTCCTGGGTGATGCATGAGAGTGTACAGGGCCGTGCCCAGGAGCTGGTGGGACCCCTTACCCCCCAGAAGCTTACGATGTGACACTGTCAGGCAGCTGTGTCCGGGGCAGATCTGGAAGCTGTGTAAAGCGTGGCGCTAATGGAAAAACTTGGTGGCACAGGGCTTCGGTGTTTTGCAATTTTTTTCCTGTAAGCTACGTTGTTGGAATGGTTTGACATGCAAACCGTTCCCTCCGCCCCTACCGGCCTACAGACTGCCAGGTCTCCACCCTGGTGCGCTCTAACAATCGGTGTATCATCGGGCTGATTCACCCCTTGCAGGGGTGGAGTCCTGGCTGGGGTACAGGGCGCAGAAAGCCGGCAGGTTTTACTGCCTCCTGGGACAGCTCATGGCAAGACAGATGAGTCTTTGTCCTCCCAGCTGGCGGGGAACACGCCAAATGAACTGCCTCAAAAAAACCCCGAAAAAACCCCACATTTCCCTGATGAGTCCCTGATTTGATTAATGCATCCCCGTCAGTCAATCGGGAATGCTGGGGAAAAGGAAATAAATCAGCCACACGTGATGGGTATATGGACTGAGCTGTGGAGGACACGGGCAGCGGAGGAAGAAGGAACACTTTTTGGTTTTTGTTAGAAGAAAACAAGAGGTGATGCACGTAACTATGGGGGTGAAGACACCACGTGGTTGGGCTTATGAATCTTTAGAAATACCACATCTCTCTCTTTCGTGTTTCGAGTCTGGGGACAACCTCCTCCTTCTCTTCCAGGAGACTCTGAAAAGTGCCTGTTGCGGCTGCTTGTATACAAACATTTAAAAAGCCTTCGCCTGGTGGACAGTTGTTGCAAGAGAAAAAGGCCCTCAGAAAAGTGGGCAGGAATGGGAAAATCTGACAGCGCAGGCTGAATCAATGTTTTCACAAAATTATTTGCAAAGCTGATGGGATTTATTGACTAAACCAAACATTGTGAGACTAGATTCAGAAAATCACGTGACTGTCTCCTGTTTCTACCGAACAGAGATCATGCCCAGAGTATGAGAGATCCCGCAGAGAGAAAACTTTTTCACTTAACTAAGATCGCGAGAAAGGACCTAAAATAAACTCAGCACCTGTGACTATTCAGAGCACATTGCTTCCATAAACCATCATTCTAAGCACCTCCTTTAAATAAAGGCTCATGGGGTGAAACTACCAAACCTCCAGACCCAGCGGGAGGAAAGTCATGGGCCACTCAAATCTGGCCTGTCACACACGAGACAGAGTGAGAGTCCACAGATTGAACTTTGGGGATGAGAACACATCCCATCAATGCAACAACAATCTGTCCATCAGCCCTGTTTTCCTTCATGTTCACAATTCTGCTTTTCTATCTGTTGGTTAGAAAGGCCTCCTGAATATTATAGAATATTATTTAATTATATTCTAAGTGCTGCTAAGATTAGAAATCTGGTCACAATTTAAAAAAAAAAATCCTCAAAATAGTCGCCTACATATTTTTAAGTTGTGAGATCACTTGTCCATATAGAACTACCAGCTGAGATCACTAGGAGATACAAATGGGCTGCATATTTAAAACACTTCTCATCTTCAGGATTCACGAGGAATTGCAGCCCAAAGCAGAACCAGGCTTAGCCTCTGAAACATGAGCATACTTTTCCTAAAGCATATGGAAATGAGTGAATCAGTTCCAGCTCATTCCAAAAATATCCAGCAGAGACGCCAAGAGAGGAAATACAGAATCATCAAATTTTTTTTTTTAAACTTAGAATTTCTACAAGTGTTTGAATGAATCCTATCAAATCTGATTTCCTGGCTGAGTCTTCTACGAGGTTTTATTAGAGAAGTCTCCTCCATGCAATTTTTAGGTATGCTGCGAGAAAAGAGCAAGAATTTACGACCTCTGTGAATGTGAGAATTATGCTGATATTTTCTATGCCAGATCAAATCAAACAGCCTCTTAGAGAGAAGGACCCCAAAGCAGAAACTGTGAGCTGTAGTCATTCATTTCCCAAGCCCACACAAACCTTTCTCAGACACTGCACAAAAGGAGATGAACTGGAATTATCTGGGACACAGGAAGAAGGCAAACCCTTGGAAAGGAAGCTAACGAGCTATACTTTGGATGGGCTCAGCTGGCCCACCCAAGTCCTTTGAGAAAGAGGGGAAATGCATAACCAGAAACACAAGCCAATACTCACCGAGGGGAAGTCTGCCGGTGAGCAGGGCACAGGATATTCAAATTTTGTAGGAAGGGCTGTTTTAATCCTTTGCCTCACTCTGCAACTTCCAAAGGAGAGCAACAGCTCAAGGCTTTAACATCGGAGCGCATCTCCCTGCTGGGTTTTTCTTTTGTGTTTTTTCTTTCCCCTCGGCGCCCACACAGCATCTGGGCAGAAGTCTCCAACCGAAGAGTGAATCTTTGCCCAACACCTGGGACGGGCAAGAGCCTGGATTCTACCCTTCCTACACCCAAGTAGGCTGGGACTCACTGCCAGATAGGGCATCTTTCCTCGGCTCAACTGCAGAGTTTAATCGCCTGTCTGAAATCTGAATGATGCTTAACCCATCAGGACTTGCTCACGGTCTGGAGCAACAAAGCTTTATCAGGTGAAGCTGGCTACTGGTTAAAACGGAAGCCTTAAGAGTATGTAAACCAAGCAAGCCCTGACGAGGGAGGGACTCTCCAGAATGTCTCTGGGGGCTGGATGAATTCTGGGGTTCTGATTTAACCAGACAGGCAAGTCTCTGAAATCCAGTGTCTCCTATTTGTAGGTGGTCTCGGCAATGTGAAACTCAAATGTAACTAATACTTAAAAAAATAACTATCTTCTGAAACACCATCACTATAAGAAAATACATTATTTGTAAACCTCAACGTGAAATGAGCCTTTAATCAACAAAAAACGAACAGTTTCATTTAAAGTTGAAATGAAATCCGATTATTAAGCACACCGAGTAACAGGATGAAACTGCATGATGTACTCAATACTAATATGTTTGTTAATTTGGCTCTATGAGATAATTCACACTAAGAAGAAACTAACTTATCAACCTAACCTCTATCAGGGAGGACATTTTACTCGCAACTCTTCTACTTTTGGGTTTCATGGAGTTTCTTGAAATACATACTTTCCCCTTGATCTACTTAATTAGGACTTCACAGATGCCACACTTCTGATTTTTAATGTCAACAGAATGTGCTGAACAAAGGGAAAAAGACCCTCTGCGTTCAATGTCTGGCTTAGCCGTTAGCTGTGTGGGCTGGGCAACTTGTGTTTTGTCATCTGAAAAGTAGGGACAGGTGGACTCATAAAGACCCCCACACTGGGCGCCTGGGTGGCTCAGTCGTTAAGCGTCTGCCTTCGGCTCAGGTCATGATCCCAGGGTCCTGGGATCGAGCCCCACATCGGGCTCCCTGCTCGGCGGGAAGCCTGCTTCTCCCTCTCCCACTCCCCCTGCTTGTGTTCCCTCTCTCGCTGTCTCTCTCTGTCAAATAAATAAATAAAATCTTAAAAAAAAAAAAAGACCCCCACATTAGCCCTTTACCTCTGTTTTGATATCAGGCAACTGTGTTGTACCCTCAGCTCTCCAAACATACCGCTTACAAGGGAATGCAAAGCACAGACAGGAACACACATTTCGTCCTTTGGCAGACTTTTCCAGGACACCCTGGAGGGTCATGGATGGTACTCACACATTCAAGGAGCCTCAGCGTCTCATCAGCTCACCTTCTGCCTCTGGAGGAAGGCTGATGGAGACCACAGGTCTAAGACTCACCAGCAGAGACACACACACCCCCCCCCCACCTCTGCCAGGCTGAGACTTTCCTTACACATGGTCTCGGAAAACCCAGGGCGGTTCCTGCCAGACCAGTCAGGGCAAACTGGTCTCGGGCTTGACAAACAGCACGCAATTAATTCCTGCTGTCGGGTTCACGGCAGCGGGCTCAGAGTTCTGTTTGAGAAACGCTGCTGCCCGGGAAAAATATTTACACAACCGAGTGGGTTGCACCGAGCGGCAGAATTCTACCTGCTCGGCCGCGAGTCTGGGGCCCTGGCTGACCTGGTCTTATCAGCGGCCTTTGTACCTCATTTAAGATCAGCGTGGAGACAAAACCTGGAGCCAAATGACTGACCAGAGTAACAACCAGACTTAATGAAATTTATCATAGGAATTTAAAATGAGAACCAAGTTTTTAATGCAGTTCGATAAGTACCCTAAGTAAGTCAATAGATAGTTATCCGGAAAAAAAAAAAAAATATATATATATGTATATTTATGCTTTGAAAGAGGAATAGCAAGAGGGAGAAAAACCATAATAAACTACCAAAGGCAAATATTAGCAAGAATAAGACTGGTGATGGGAGGCATGAAATGGTACTCCCTAATACTCATCTATTTATTTCATTTAACTGTTAGACGCAGGACAGTAATATAGTTCTTGCCTCAAAGTCAAAGGGTCTGAAAGGGCCTGGCCCGGTGGCCTGTGAACAGGTGCTTTTCAGCCCGGGAACTGAGGAGCGAGCTCACAGAACGAGGGGGGCGGTGATTTCCCCTGACATCAGACCAGCGTTTTACATCTTAAAAAGCGTTTTTGTGGCTCCTGTTTTATTTTCCCCTCACAACACTCCTGTGAAGAAGGCAGGACAGGTATATTACCTTCATCTGACAAATAAGCCACTTGTTCGTTAGCTTCTAAAGAGAGTCGAAGCTCTAATTAAAGTTTCACAACATTAATAATTAGTGTTTACTGAGGTAAACAGTGCATCCAGTTTACAACATGATTGAGAGACCTGAGAAAAAGCAGACTGTCCCCATCTCCGAAGTGCAGAAATACAGCCATTTTCCTAACCAACGCCCCCCGCCCCCCCATGTGCTTCCTAGGGGTCCACAAGAACAGGGAACGGTCTCAAGCCATTTCTATTAATGCTTGTAGCTCATCACATTAACAAATGACATTAGGGGACTCTCTGTAAGACCACCGTCAAGTGTTTGCAACGAATGCAAGCAAAACTGGACCGGTCAACAGAAGTAGGATGGAGATCTTGTGGAAAAGAGGTGACAGACACAGAGACATGATTGAAGCCGAGGGGGTGGATGGTGAGGAGGAAGACGAGGCTGGGAGGGGTGCCTAGGTGGGGCTGCCAGGTGTAGCAAGTAAGAAGCAAGGACACCCGGCAAAATCCGAATTTCAAATACACAGTGAATACTTTTTTTTTTTTTTAGCATAAGTCGGCCCTCTATTTTATCTGGAGGCTCGGTCCACAGAAACCCTCGGCCTCTACCAGAATGGAAGGTCCTTGGAGGCAGGAGTTTTGGCCTGTTTGTTCCCTGCTGAAGCCCCAGCGCCCAGAAGAGTGCCTGGCACACTGGATGTGCTCCAGGATCTCTGCCATGTACTAGTAAAGCGTGTTTCTTCAGCGAGGCGGGTGCACACAGGTGCCCGGCACATCTCCTTGATGCATTTTGTCGGCCTGAAACTGAGGGCAAGACATTTCACAAAGTACAGCATTAACTCGCTGCTCTTCTTGTAAAATCGGTACCTTTTATTCAAACTAACTGAAGGACTCAGTGGGGAAGTCAAAGGATAAAAGGACTCTGGATGGTCCCTTCCTCAGTTTCAACTCTCAACAGGGACATGAATGTGGGATGTCAGTCCTCAGACGTGTTGGCAGCGAGGGCACCACTTGGCCAACTGGTTCTCTTCTCAGCTGGCTTCTTTTGCTCCTGCTTTGTTCCTAAGACCATGAAAAGTGTTTCTGGTGCCAATGCCCTGACCTCACCTTCATATGGGATTTTTCCTCATGTTCTATGGAGCCCAAAGCACTGATTTTTCAGGGGAACGGTGGGGGAGACTCCTTTGGGTACCACACACGTAGGGGAAATACAGTTTAAAAAAGTATATTTAATATTATACTTTATCTTTGGAAAATGAAAAAAAATATACAATTTACTCCACATTAAAAACTTTACTGGGGCGCCTGGGTGGCTCAGTTGGTTAAGCGACTGCCTTCGGCTCAGGTCATGATCCTGGAGTCCCAGGATCGAGTCCCGCATCGGGCTCCCTGCTCGGCGGGGAGTCTGCTTCTCCCTCCGACCCTCCCCCCTCTCATGTGCTGTCTCTCTCACTCTCTCTCAAATAAATAAATAAAATCTTTAAAAAAAAAATAAAAAATAAAAAATAAAAACTTTACTGAACTACCGAAATTATTTATTTTTCTCACCGGAAGGATCAGTAACCAGCCCTCATTTCCTGCCATAAAGCCCTTTTTATCCCATCTTAATCTGCAGCCTATAAATGTTCATATGTTAATTACATTTTGAAACAGTGTATTTATAACCAGCATATACTTTTGCATTGTTTGAGTATTTTTTTTTAACAGTGGGCAGCTATTTCTTTTGTAATATAGAGTAGGAAAAGAAAAGGTAAAATCATGATTTTTATAAGCACATCATCTCAACTGTGTGAAATATACAAAATTTAAAGAAAACATGGAAAATAAGCAGAACATGTATTTCTGGGTTGTAGTATTATCAGTAATTCCTGCTTTATTTTTAAAGAAAATATTAAACTTTTATATTTTAAAATTTTCTAAAATAAGCATTGTATATATGTATATATATACATGCATATATGTGTGTGTGTGTGAGTATAACTAAAATAATTGTGTCTGGCTGAGCCTCTAATCAGATTGCTTGTAGAGGTCATGGCCACTAGAATAAACAGTACTGTCCCTTGCCTGGTCCCGACACCTGTCTGCAGTAACCATTTATCCCCAGACACCCCAGAAGTCACTAATTAGAGAGCTTCCCTTTGCTTCCAAACTCAGTGCACAGACCTGTTAGGCAGTGGGGAAAGGTTATAGCTGGGTCATCAGACTTTAGGAACAAAGGGGAAAGGGACACTCTAGGACGAGTCAAGTTGAAAAGGAATGGAGGGCAAACGAGGTAGGTATCTAAACCCTTGGAGAAAGGAATGTGCCAGAGATACCAGAGGGTCAAGATCTGGAGGCACCAACAACCCCAGACCCCCCTTCCTCTGAATGTGAACACAGGTAAGGGCAGGAATGGGATGGGAAAGGATAGCATCACGGGGGGCTGAAACTCACCCACAACACTCAAGAAATTTCACAATGCTTCAATTTCCTCCTTTATCAAATATTTTACCAGAGAAACAAGGAATAATCCTGACTTCTCTTCCTTAGCTGAGTGCCCGAGTTTCTCTGCCATCACATAGGGATGGTGGTGGTGGTGAGAACAGCATAATCTCATAGGATTACTGTGAGGATTAAGCATGATGATGCAGGCAAGGCATCCGGGCCACTGTAGTACACAGTAAGCGCTCATGACATGTTAGCTTTTGTCATTCATATTGTCTTAGTGACAGCAGTCCCGAGCAGAATCTATAAAAGCCCCGAGAAGCTGGGCAGTAGAAAGGGCAAGCAAAAGAATAAACAGAGAAAGAGACCAGTTGTCCCGGAATAAGCCACCGAGTTGGGTTGGGTTGGGTTTGGTCTGGGGCAAGCTACAGCGTTCTTGCCAGAAGGGATGCTTGCAGCTGGGATTGCTGGGACAGAAAGTCACATGTGGGCTGAGTACGCCCACTCCAGAGGGCTCCTCCTATTCCTGGTTTACCAGAGCTTTCCAGCTTACAGGGCGCTTGTAAGTCCACTTCTGGTCCTCACATGGGTCCTAACCCTGCAGGTAGATGTATTTACTGACGTTTTACACATGGAGAAAGAGTC
The DNA here is from genome assembly GCF_964656455.1 of Halichoerus grypus. Lineage (NCBI taxonomy): Eukaryota > Metazoa > Chordata > Mammalia > Carnivora > Phocidae > Halichoerus > Halichoerus grypus. The sequence goes on from NC_135725.1 coordinate 10,346,602, forward strand.
CTGCCCCGTATCCCACGGTTAGTGCTGGATATGGGACTCTAATTCAGGGCTCCTGATTCCAACTCGCCATTCTTCCCATTAGCCAGAGCAGCAGAGCCAGGACTGGGTTCAGACATCACACGGGTGCTCCCCACACACAATCCCTACTCTCATACACTCTGCTCTTTGGCAGATCATTCAAGAGTGGAATGAGCACCTGGCGTACCGTATTGGACAGGTGGTCACCTGCTGTCTTACACTGTCTCTTGGGAGGCTTTTCTCTGTGTTTGTTCTATAAATTTTCCCAAATCTTATATAAGCAATATTGGACGAGATATGCAAACTACATAGGTCTCTAATGTAACTGGAGTAGAACTGAGAATGCAAGTCTTTATGATTCATGATACGGCTTGTGGCATATTCCTCTCCGGGAAAGTCACTTCAAATAGTATGCTCTTCTCTAGCCCCTCTTTCTCTTTGTGTAGCAACATGAAACGAAAGATGCCTGGGAGTGGATACGAGGAAATTGGCTTGAAGCACCCAGACTCACTTCCCTCTCTCGTTGCTCAATCCCTCACAAAGAAGTTCGAGAGGAGTGCACATTACACTTGGATCAGCATTCAGGATTTTACATTTATCTTTCACCACTTCAACAGAATTGACTTGGGTGATAATTTACCTAACTGATTCCTGTACATAAAGACTCTAAAGATAAAAGCGAATTCTCGACGAGATTAAAAAAAAAGAGGCAAAAAACCATCCTCATTGGATAGAAAATTTTTCGAAAGCCTAGTTATCTAGGCAACTTGCTAATTAATATCTAGCCATTATTAAAAAAGAAATAAGAAGTCAGCTTAAGCAAAGGCATACACTTACACACACACACACTCCAGAGCAGTTACCTGATGCACAGCCGTTAACCTTTGTGGTGTGAGCCATGCTGGCTGGAATCCAACGACAGATCCAGAAAGGAGTGAGGAGTCATGCAAATTTTATGCATCAAGTTCCCAAATGCATTCAACCTGAAACAATAAAGAGAGCCCCATCAAAATGGATCATTTAAAAATATGTACAACACTAAATCTTAGATGTCTGCTTGCAAAGATGGCTGTTCATGGAGGGCGCCAATCCGGGTGAGGGTGAGGCAGCCCGTGGACGGCGGTGACAGCTGCCTGGCCCCCGCAGATGCGCCCGGGGACAGGCACCGAGAGCAGGTCTCCAGACACGGTACTCTTCCAGGAGATGAAACCGGTTCTCTAGAAACGTGGCTGTTTTTAGGAAGGTGGCCTTCAAACGCCAATGGCCTCGTAACGGGTATCGCTCTATAGCCCGTCACCAACCATTTTTGGTTCTTACACATAAGCCTCTTTTCCAAAGGTTGGCTCAACACTTTCATTCACTCAATTGCACTTTTAGAGTAGTTGTTGTTGTTGTACCAAGCGTTCACATTTTTAAAGGATTCATTCATGGGAACCCTTCTGAGGTATCTCAAAGCCTTTCACCTACTTGGTCTTTTAAAACATAAATGTGATCCGGTCAGCTCCTCTCTTAAAAAGTCTTCCATATCTCCCACTGTCCTATCAGATAACCTTCACATGACATAGTGTGGCACACGGCTTGGAAACATTAGGGTTCACGTTGGGCACCCTATTTCTTACTTTATATGAATCCTCTATTTAAAATTTAACTGAGGGGCGCCTGGGTGGCTCAGTTGGTTAAGCATCCGACTCTTGACTTCGGCTCAGGTCATGATCTCAGGGTCGTGGGATCGAGCCCCATGTGGGGCTCCGTGCTGGGTGTGAAGCCTGATAAGATACTCTCTCCCTCTGCCCCTCCCTGCTCCCTCTCTAAAAAAACAAGAAAATTAAAAAAAAATGAAAGTTAACTGCGATTACTACCATAAGATGTATTACAATCACAAAATTGAAAACAAAAAGGAAACAAGAACGGGAAAGGAACCCTGCTCCAACCTTGCTTTTTCAAAATGCCTTTTGAAAAATGCTGGCAAAGAAAGCAAACAATGGTACAGATGGAAGTATTCCGTTTCCACTGTGCCCGGATCCTAACTCTAGACCCACAAAACCTGAAGAAATTGATCTAATGAATTCCAAGTTGAGAATTCAAGCATGAATTCGGAAACCCACAATGACCTTCCAATAGGAGAACGCCAACGTAACAAACACATCCATATACACTGGGTCCTCATGCAGCCACTGAAGTCATTTAAGAGCTTTTAATAATGTAGCAAAATACTCAAAGGACATCAATAAATACTGTATTCTGTCATAAACCTAATTTTGTTAAAAATATGGATGTACATATTTATACATTTATTTAAAACCATGAGAAGGAAATACACCAAAATGTTCCTTACGGTTGCCCCTGGGTGATGACATTAGGAATGAGTTTAGCTCCTTTATTACTTTTGTAATAGTAACTGTTTTCTTAAAAAAAAAAAAAAATTAGAGACTTCCTGTGTCTGGTTTTATTTGCTTTAAAACGCTCGGGAGGAAGAAAAGAGAATTTTCCAAATGCTATGCAGAAGGAACCGAACAGGCCATAGTCACGGAGATTATAAGAAGTGAGAAAGACAAGTAAATAAGAGGAGGGCAGAGGATATGGCTGATCTCTGTGATCACACAGGGTGAGCATTTCTCGCTGCGGAGCTAGTGAACTTCTCTTCGCTGCCTGAATGAGCCTGCGCTATACTTCAAAACCTAACGACACCGTTCCCTTGCTTGGCTTCTCCAGCCCTGGTGAGTACCATTCAGCCCACCCGCAGAGACGTGACTCTCAGCCGTCCGCGTGAGGCCTCCGGGCTCCCTGCTGGTCCCCATTTTTGGTCTGGCAGCACACCAGGAGGACAGGACGGCTCTCATCTGTCTGCCTATGTGGCAATCACCTGACCTGTTGCAAACAGGCACTGATTCAGGTCCATGGCATTGAGCTTGGAAAGCAGTAACCTCTGTGCAAGCAGAGCTGGCTCACCCAGATGGCAGGCTTTAGGGAGCAAGTGAGCATTACCTTTTTTTTTTTTTTTTTAAAGATTTATTTATTTGACAGAGAGAGACACAGAGAGAGGGGGAACACAAGCAGGGGGAGTGGGAGAGGGAGAAGCAGGCTTCCCGCCGAGCAGAGAGCCCGATGTGGGGCTCGATCCCAGGACCCTGGGATCATGACCTGAGCCGAAGGCAGACGTTTAACCGACTGAGCCACCCAGGCACCCCGAGCATTACCTTTAAGAATAGGAATGACTACACATGTCTGGCAAATGCAGCTTTGTTAAAAAAAATATATATATATTTGGACTGGACTATATATATATTCTGGGAGGGCAGAAGGAGGAGGAGAGGGAGCAGGGAGATAAGGGGGCAGAGGAGAGAAGCCCAGCTTCTGGAATTCTTCAACTCACTATACTTCTAAAAGTCAACAAAAACAAAACCTAAGCAAAACCCTGATCCCTGGCCCCTTTCTAGACCTAAGTGCTTGTGCTCTTGCTTCATAACGGCTTGTAAATACCACCACTTAAACTCTTGAGGGCAAACAGAAGGCAAGAAGAAACAGGCTGCGTGTATTATATGTGCGTGAAATATGTGTCAAGGTATTTGGATGGAGATATGCCCAGAATCTTCTGAGTCAAGCTTCCTCCACTTTGGTCCGAGGTCCTCTCCTGTTAGTGAACCTCCTTCCCCCGGCAGAAGATTTCTACATCAGATCCAAACTGGTCTCTCCCACCCTCCCTCAAACTGGACAATAAAATCAAAATGAGGAGGAAGCCCCCAAATTAGGAACTAGAAGCATACTGCTGGTAGAAATAATATGACGTGGCTGTCACTGGGCGTGGATCCTGGTGGCATCTGCACAAAAACAACACTTTTATATTGTGTATTGATTTTCCCCAGTTATTGTTCATGCCTGACAGGTGGCCTCAAACTGTGAGGCCTTAGTCTTCTTAATGACATGCAGATTCTTCAGTCAGTGCATTATATAAACCAGAAAAGGTTTGGCCACGATCCATTCTCTGTTACAAATCAATAAACTGCTTCTTTTCTTCCCCGGAGAAGACTGCAAACAGTAAATCTTAAGTGGTACAATGGTGGCTTAGTTCTGCTCACTAAGAAAAAGCACTTCTTTGAAAGGCTTTAGGAAAAGACATCAATACAGAAAATAAGGAATTTGTCTTCTTCTCTGTTGATTTCAAGAGACTAATCTGAAGAGCATTTTTAGTAGCTCCCCTGGTATAATGCAGAGAATACTGCAGACATGGCATGAATTTACCCCATAAATAGTTTATATTATGAGCTTACCATGAAACAAATGTGAAGAACAGCTCATTAGGTCTTTTCTAAGAACACATTAATGAAAACAGATGAAACTGAGATCTGATACATACTCTAGGCTGGTACCACCAACCACCCAAATGCCGCTGTCTTGGTTGGAGCCCAGATAATGATGATGAGGGCAATGCTGAAGACCATGCAGATGGCAGCTGGTATTTATCGAGCTCTTACTACTCTCAGTTATTGTGATATAAATGGCATCTATTCTACGGGGCACCATTATTTAAAGTATCAGTGATTAAGAAAGGTGCTGTTCATTAAATGGCCATAAACTGTTTATTAAACATTAATTGTAAGACATAGCCTCATTTCAGAAGTGTTTAAAATGTGAAAAAATGGGTGTGCCTGGGTGGCTCAGTCGTTAGGCGTCTGCCTTCGGCTCAGGTCATGATCCCAGGGTCCTGGGATTGAGCCCCACATCGGGCTCCCTGCTCGGCGGGAAGCCTGCTTCTCCCTTCCCCACTCCCCCTGCTTGTGTTCCCTCTCTCACTGCCTCTCTCTCTGTCAAATAAATAAGTAAATAAATAAAAATCTTAAAAAAAAATAAAATGTGAACAATGTGCATCTCAGAATTTGCAAAATTATGTTACATTCAAGGCACTTGTTAAAAGCACCTAGCAGTTATCACCTTATTCAAACCTCACAATGACCCTGTGAAGTACTGAAAATTCTCTCTCCCCATTTTATAAAAAGGAAACCAAGGCACGGGGAGGTGAGAACATGCCTGGCTCAGAGAGCCAGGAAGTGAGAGAGCTAAGTCCAGAGGGAAGCCATCCAGCCCCTGGGGCCGCATGCACTACCGCTTTAACAAGTAAGAATTTATGCCCATAAATAAGAGGAACCTTTCAAGGAGGTCACCCGGGGGGTGTATCTGCTTATTGCTAGGATGCTTTGCTCAAATTCCTTTTAGACAGAAAGTTATGCTTCAGAACTTGAGGGGATATTGTTTTTGGAGCGATTGTATTTCCCGTCTTATTCCTTGAGATGACGTGTGTACAAGCTTGAGGAGGGACTTGGGTGACACACAGGAAATGTCTCAGTACGCGCCCATCACACTCTCCTCGAGACTCCACAGGACACCAGTCTGCCTGGCTCACCACCTCGTGCCTTAGCCTTTGCTATGCATGTCATCTGACTCTTTCCAAAAATTAAGTACTTTCTCAACCCGGCAACATTCTCCGCCATTGAAGATAGGTGGGAGGCTCCCAACGGAATCATAGGAATTTCAAAAATGGACAGAAGGAGGGCAGTCACATTGGAATTAAGAACCTCGAGGCTCAAATGACAACTGGGAAAGGTGAAATCATGGTTTGGATGCCCAGGTTCTGGAATCTCTTTTACGACTTGTCATCAGGAGTTTTTCTTTTGCTTCACAAAATGAGAAACATAAACAGGTGTTCCTAAAATCTGGAAAAGAGAGAATCTGAAAAAATAATCACTCACTATCTCTCAGGGCTAATGTGGCACCATTACCACCTGAGGTGATTTCTTTTTCTTTTCTTTTTGATGTGTCTATTTTTATCACCTTCACATGTTTTAAAGACCTGCAACTCTGAGCATCTGTGCCAGCCACTATTTTTTTCTTTGTATGTATATTTTATTTTTATTTTATTATATTCAGTTAGCCACTGTAGAGTACATCATTAGTTTCAGATGTAGTGTTCAATGATTCATTAGTTGTGTATAACACCCAGTGCTCATCACAACACGTGCCCTCAATACCCATCACGCTGTTACCCCCTCCCCCACCCCTTCCCTTCTGAAACCCTCAGTTTGTTTCCTGGGGTCCATAGTCTCTCATGGTTTGTCTCCCTCTCTGATTTCTCCCCCTTCAGTTTTCCCTCCCTTCCCCTATGGTCCTCCGTGCTATTGCTTATGTTCCACATCTGAGTGAAACCATATGATAACTGACTTTCTCTGCTTGACTTATTTCACTTAGCATAATCTCCTCCAGTTCTGTCCATGTTGATGCAAATGGTGGGTATTCATCCTTTCTGATGGCTGAGTAATATTCCATTGTATATATGGACCACATCTTCTTTATCCATTCATCTGTTGAAGGGCATCTTGGCTCCCTCCACAGTTTGGCTATTGTGGAGTTTGCTGCTATGAACATTGGGGTGCAGGTGCCCCTTATTTTCACTACATCTGTATCTTTGGGGTAAATACCTAGTAGTGCAGTTGCTGGGTCATACGGTAGCTCTATTTTCAACTTTTTGAGGAACCTCCATACTGTTTTCCAGAGTGGCTGTGCCAGCTTGCGTTCCCACCAACAGTGTAAGAGGGTTCCCCTTTCTCCACAGTCTTGCCAACATTTGTTGTTTCCTGTTTTGTTAATTTTTGCCATTCTAACTGGTGTAAGGTGGTATCTCATTGTGGTTTTGATTTGAATTTCCCTGATGGCTAATGATGATGAACATTTTTTCATGTGTCTGTTAGCCATTTGGATGTCTTCTTTAGAGAAGTATCTGTTCATGTCTTCTGCCCATTTTTTGACTGGATTATTTGTTTTTTGGGTGTTGAGTTTGAGAAGTTCTTTATAGATCTTGGATATCAGCCCTTTATCTGTGATGTCATTTACAAATATCTTCTCCCATTCCATGGGTTGCCTCTTTGTTTTTTTGACTGTTTCTTTTGCCAGCCACCATTTTGTTTCTGCTTGGAGACATAAGATAAACTAAAGCACTGTACCCTTCCCAGAAGTTCGCACACTAGTGCTGGAAGCGGGCAGGCACGTAATCAAAGGAGAAAGCACTACAACAGCTGTGTATGCACAGTTGATTCTATTCCATAGCAAGGTGCCCTTGCTTTGCCCCAAAAGGCTGCGAGTAGCCGAAAAATGTATTTATAAGAGACCACTTGGCCTGAGTCTGAAAGGATGAATGAGTGTTTTCCAGGGTGAGAAAGAGGGAAGGGCATTCTAGACAGAAGGAACAACATATGCAAAGTCAAGAGATAAGAAAGTGCATGGCGGGGCACGCGGCTGGCTCCATTGGCAGAGCATGTATGTGACTCTTGATGTCGAGGTTGTGAGTTTGAGCCTCATGTTGCGTGTAGAGATTGCTTTAAGAAACAAAATCGTAAAAAAAAGGGGGGGGGGACACCTGGGTGGTTCAGTCAGTTAAGCATCCGACTCTTGATTCTGGCTCAGGTCATGATCTGGGGGTCGTGGGATCGAGCCCTACATTGGGCTCTGAGCTCAGCGGGAAGTCTGCTTTAGGGCTCTTGTTCTCCCTCCGCCCCTCTCCACTCCCCCCAAAAATAAATACATAAATCTTAAAAAAAAAAAAAAAAGAAAGAAAGAAAGAAAGAAAGAAAGAAAGAAAGAAAGAAAGAAAGAAAAAGAAAGTGGATGGCAAGCAGAGCTGTGGCTAGAGAACCAGGTGCTTACACGGGGGCTTAGCTGTAAATGAAGTGAACCGCCTAGTCGAGAAAGAGGACCAACGCCTGAGTGCTAAAGAGAAAACTGAAGAGAATAGAGTCTGCAAAAGCCAAACTGGAAACACACACACATACACATGGACACAAATACCTTTACCCTAACGAAACGTGGAAAGCTCATTTATTTCTTTAAATAAGTCAAGTCTTTCAAACACTCATCCAAAAACCTATCTAACTTATTATACACCATCTATGATTGCCCAGATAGTTCTGTCCAGAGTTTAATTAAAAGTAACTTAATTAAAAGTATGTTTGAGTGCAAACTTTGGCCACAATTCATCATCAGATTATCTTCCAGTGATTTCTAATATTGGCTCCCACCACAGAAACCGTGGCAATAATGTTAACTACCTCTTGGTTATTTTCCAACCAAATTACCTAATTATGACCCAGACCCATTTACCCTTCTCAAATACAGCAGATCATTTTCTTGGTATGGGTGGGGTAGAGGTGGAAGAAAATCTCCATTATCAATCAAGATCTAAGTCAGAATCCTACCTGGACACTAGCTTCATTTATAATGTAGAAAAACAAATGGTTTTTGCCCATTAGAAAAATTTTTTTTGCCATTTGTTCAAATAGTTACATTTACAACTTATTCCTTGGGGTAACATTTAAGAGGCGAGAAGAAGTTTCTATATCACAGGAACAAGTTAAAATGAAGACACTAAAAAGAAAATAGGAAAGAAGCCACAGTAAATAAATTCATTTATTCATTTAACAAGTAAGGGCCTGTAATGTGCCAGGCACTGTTTCTGGTACGGAGGATTCAGCAATGAACAGAGTAGATGCTCACCTCCCCCCATGCCTCCAGTAGTCTAACTAGACATCTGTGCTTTGGGCTGAAAGATAATTTAGGTCTCACAATATGTGGAACAGATTAGCTCTACTAAAAACCAATTCCTCATTCCGCTTTTCTGCCTTATGAAAAGAGCTCCCACGTTAAGATCTGCCTCCCTGTGCCCCCGAAGTGGGCATGGGCGTGTCTAGCCCTCCCACAGACCCTCCCTGCCCATCCACGTCCACTCTACATCATGAAAGCGCTTTGGGATCTTTCCAAGAGTGTGCGTAAGGACAATGCTACTAACCAACAGGTTCAAACCACCACCTCAGAGCCTGCAAACACTTGCAGAACCTGACACTGGCTCTGTCCCAGCTGGGTTGCTGGAATTCACACAGCTTCCTGATCACTTAAAGAAAAGGCTGTTGGTAAATGCTCTTTCCAGGAAATGTTCAGTGAGGAGGGTTTATCAGATCGTAACAACCTAGGCTGAAAACTGGCTGTTTTCCTCTGCAACAAAGAGGGCAATGAAAGGGAAGATAAATGAAAATTAGATTTATCGAATTTTTTTTTTTTAAGCTTACCACCTTTAAGTTTCTTGTTGACTTCAGAAGAAACTACTTTTATGATTCAGTATAGGCACATTAAATAGTAGGTGCTGATTTGCTTTGGTTCATCTCTAAAGGGTTGAAGGAAGAGACCACAGCAGAAACCTAACCCTATCATTTACAAGTCCGTCCTCATTAGTGACGTCTTGCTCTTCGAAAGCATCCCTACTGCTAGTTGTTTACGAGTTAAAATGTCAGTGCTTTAGCCTCTTCAAATATTAAAGAACCCAAATGTAACAGCCATAGTTGTAAGAGAATTAGTTTACTGTAGTGTGAAAGGCTTTTGCTCATTTCCTATTTTAATTATTTAAAATGTGAAGTTCTCATTTATTTACTGAGGTAGCAGACATTTTCCCTCTAATTCTTCTGGGATTCGATTCTTATAGGATATATTCTCCGTGATTACTCTTAAAGTGATCAATGCTATTCAATGACAAGTTCAAGGGTGCCTGGGATGGTCATTAAGTAAAAGAGAATCATAACACATCCTCAGGTTCTTCATCTTCAAGCAGAGGTTCTCAAAGTGTGGTTCCCTGACAGCACCATTAGCACTCATCTTCTGGGAACTTCTTAGAAATGCAAATTCTCAGGCCATCCCGACCTAGTGAATCTGGAACTCTAGGGGTCTGCAGGTGCCTCTGATGCAGGCCAAAGGTTCTCAAAACCACTACTTTAAAAGATGGGTGAAATGAGGAAAAACTAAGTCTTAAGGCTCCAAGAACCAGGAATGCCCACTGATTTTAAGAAAATGGTACCCGGTGATTTAGACAATGTCCCCCAAGAGGCTTGACTTTTTGCCATTCATTTACTCAAAACGTATTGATTGGGCCCTCAGCTTGAAAGAGGCACACTTGTAGAACTTGAATGGTAAACAAGAGACTCAGTTTCTGCCTTCTTGGGGCTTAGAGGCAGGAATTTCACACATATTGACACACACACAACAGCAAATTATTAACACATTATGCTAAATGCCACAAGGGAGGGAAAAAAATAGGTGCTGAGTGAGAATAATGAAGGCCAAATTCCTTAGTGTTGATGATGAGGATATGGAGATGGATGGGGATGGGTGGTCCTTGCAAGCATCTCTAGGGAAATGACATAGAAGGTGAGACCCGAGGGACAGATAGGGGTTAGCTGGGGGAGTGTGGGGAATAAGGATGGAGCCCAGAAACAGCCCGACATATCAACGCTCCCACAAAGTTTCCACAAGGGCATATAAAACAACCCTACCAGGGAAGAAAGATCTTTTCCAAAAACAAACCAACCAACCTTGGCCTTAACGTTTCACCTTATACAAAAATCAATTCGGAAGGACTCAGAGTCTTGAATGTAAAACAAACCAAAAAACCTAAAACTTTTAGAAGACAACGTCAAAGATCTTCTAGAGCTTGGAGAAGAGTTTAGAGAGGACACGGAAAGATCCTTAAAAGTAAAAACTGGTGAAGTGGTCTTCATTAAAATTAAAATCCTTTTTTCCTGTAAAAGCATGGTCCAAAGGCACTGGGGCAGGAAAAAGCTCTATGTGTTTGAGCAACCGAGTTTTATATATAAGGGAGCGAAAGAGCAGAGAGGTGAACAGAGGCTAAATTAGGACATTTGTTGGGCCTTGCTGGATATGGGAAGGGGAAGGGGGTTTATTCTGAGTGCAAAGCCACTAAGCATTTTAATACCAATGTGTAACACAAAATAAATGATCTTACTTTTAAGTATTTTGCTTAGGGGGTGTCTGGGTGGCTCAGCGAGTGTCCGACTCTTGGTTTTGGCTGGGGTGGAGGTGTCAGGGTGCTAGGATTGAGCCCTGTATGGACCTCTGTGCTTGGCGTGGAGGTGTGGAATCTGCTTGAGATTTTTTCCCTCCCCATCCCCCTCTGCCCCTCCCCCACACACTTGCTCTCTCCCTAAAATAAATAAAATCTTTTTTTTTTTTTTTAAGTGTTTTGCTTAGGTTTCTTGCCATTTTAAGGAGACGTAGATTGGGTCTTCTTTACTACTGTTATGGGGAAAAGACACTAGATGCTTCGGGAATGGTTTTTTCAGACTTCACAGAGAATTTCCCCCAATGATATAACTAGCCCTTTGAGTATACTTTAACTTCTGAAATTTTTACTTTCCACTCTACAACAGAAAGGCACAGCCATGCCAAACAGACATTTCCCATAAGTTCTTGTGTTTTCCTGGGAACCTACAAGTTCCTACTTACTTAAACTTAAAGGAAGTTGAGTGGCTAGCCCAGGAGGTACCCGAAATGTTACACTGTTAACAGTAGAGCAAAATACACCCGCCTGGGTGGTGTAGTCCGTTAAGCGTCTGATTTATGATTTTGGCTCAGAGGTCATGGTCTCAGGGTCGTAGGATTGAGCCCCTTGTTGGGCTCTGCACTCGGCAGGGAGTCTCCTTGAGATGCTCTCTCTCCCTCTCCCTCTCCCTCTGCCCCTCCCCGCCCCCCCGCGCTCTCTCTCAAATAGATAAACAAATCTTTAAAGATTCTAAAAATGGTTACTGGAAAAGCTGGAACCCAAAACGGAATCCAGAGACCTAGAGAGGAAGAACCAGCGTCTGCTGTGCCCCAGCCACCCTCAAATTCAAGTTGCCCTTAATAAGTCATACAAACTGTTCCAACAGATCTTCAATGTTGCTTTCGCCCATTGAAATAAATCTCACTTAAGCTTTTCCCTTTTTGGTATTGAAGACTCAAAACATTCTCTGCTTTTTGGTCTCAGGCTTTCCTGCTGGGACAAGCACGCCGCTTTCATGACTCTGCAGAAGTTCTGCCCATGTTCGTCTCGCCGTGTGAGGTGCGTAAACACCAGGGTGTGGGGTGGGGGTATTGGGATCTGCCACGGAGATGACTGAAAACGTTTCCCGCCCGCCCGTCATTCCACCGAGGGATGCTTCGGGTAACAGCAGGAGAGTGACAGCCTGACCAAGGACAGGCCACGCCTCGGAGGGAAAGCCTTGTCCGCTGGTCGGCATGGGAAGGGAAGACCCTTGGGGTCATTCCCACCAATTTCAAATGGTCAGAGGCCACAGACGTGTCCTCTGAGGGCCAATTCAAATGCCATCAATCACTCAACACTTCCGCCATGTTCAGCTGGAAGCCGCAACAGGCCTGGGGAAGGCGACTCTGCCGCTGGGACTCTAATCCCTTCCTCCGCAGCCCGAAGTCCTGCCTCCTCCTTGCCCCACCCCTCCGTTCTTTCTCCTAAAAGGCTCTGATGGCAATGTCTCAACTCCACCACGCTTGGAAAAGTGCCAGAGGATGGAACCTGCCAGGGAAGAGGCTTCACCCCTCACCCAGGAGAAAAAGGGTGGGCTTGAGCCAGAAACACAGGCTGAAGCCACGTCCCCAGAAGGCCGGCTCCTCGAGCGTGCAATGTGACAGTGGGGCAGGGCCGAAAGCCATCCGCTCCTAAAGTGGGGGCCTTGGGGCTTTACTGAACATTTAGCCCCCTGGGTATCAACACCCAGTGGGCAGGGGCTAAGGCAGCGAGGAAGCAAGAAGGCAAGATCCCCAAGATCCCTTCTCAGAAAGACCGTGCACACGGAGATCCAGACCAAGGGGTGGGGGTGGGGGGGAGAAAGGTCTGTGGGTATCTGTGTAGCGTACTAAAGCAAAATTAATTCACAAACATTTGTGTGAAACTACAGGAAGGGGGCAGGGAGAAGCTACAACAAAAATGTCTAGACATCAAGGGAAGGTAAACATTCATTAATGGCAAAATAGCTATTATTTCTAATTTAATATGTCTAGCATCTCAAGGACATTGTTTTGTTTTATACTGTTTTTAAATTTTTTTTTAAGATTTTATTTATTCATTTGAGACACAGAGATACAGAGAGAGAGAGAGAAAGCACGAGCAGGGAGAGAGGCAGAGGGAGAAGTAGGCTCCTCGCTGAGCCAGGAGCCCGATGTGGGGTTCGATCCCAGGACCCTGGGATCATGACCTGAGCTGAAGGCAGACGCTTAACCATCTGGGCCACCGAGGTGCCCCTGTTTTTAAAATATATATTAAAAAAAATAGAGAGAGAGAGAGAGCACAGGCAGGGGGAGGGGCAGAGGGAGAGACAGAATCTTAAGCAATTCCACACCCAACACAGAGCCTGATGCGGGTCTTGATCTCACAACCCTGAGATCATGACCTAAGCCAAAATCAAGAGTCGGATGCTTAACTGACTGAGCCACCCAGGCGCCCCCAAAATATACCTTTTAAATATAAAAATGATGTGTTGATAGGCAGTTACACATGTTCGTTAAAGCTTCTAAGTCCCTTGCTATTCAAAGTGCAGCCCCCATGCCCCCTAATCAACAGCAGCGGCAGCTGCCGGACTTGTTAAAAAAGCAGAACCGTGGGCCCCACGACAGACCTGCTGAACAGAACCTGCAGCCTAACAAGATGGCCAGGTGATTCGCACACACGGTGAAGTGTGACACGCACTGGGTTAGCCGTATTTTCCCTATCAGGCTTTACGTTTCCTAATAGGCTTACCTTCTATCCTGAGAGAGCCTAAGCAGTGGTTCATGACCTCGGCAGAATAGCGGAATTATTGCCCAGGCCCCACCACACACCAGTGAAACTACTCTGCGGGTGGGACCCTGGCATAAAGAAAGCTCCCCCAGGAGATTCCAATGTGCTACGTTGAGAGTCATTGGTCTATTCCAGTGGTTTTCAAAATGGGATCCCTACACGAGCAGCATCACCATCACCAGGGAACTTGCTAGAAATGCATATTTCTCTCCTTCCTTCCCGTCTCTATCTCCCTCTCACACGCACGCACACTCAATTGTGACTGTGCTTACAGAAAGGGAGCTCACTAAAACCTCAGGAAATTCTCAGAAGGCAGGCGTCCTGGTTTCTCTCTTGCACAACGTATTTGGTACCTAAAATAAAAATCTTTATAAGGATGGCCCAAAGTTCATTTAAAAATTGAGGATGAAGCCAGGAAGATACACTTGTAGAAGCTGACAGAGTCATCGGGTCGAAGCATACAGGGGATGAGCAGACCACGCTGGCTTGGAGCCGTCAGTCAAGTCTACTGTTCCATGGGGTTCTGTAGGGCTTACCCGATTGCAACAGTGTTTCCCCAAATCTGAGAGTACAGCATCCTGAGACAATCCCTGGAGATTCTGATTCCCTGATCCTGGCACGGTGTGTGAAATGTCTTGTTACAGGAGAAGTCTGGAGAACACAGTGCTTTCTAGGACTCTTATTCCTCACACGTCACTGTTTCTCAAAGTGTGGCCCTGGACTAGTATTGTCACCTGGAGATTTATCAGAAATGCATGTTCTTGGGCCCACCCCGGGCTGCCAAATCCGAAATTTCAAGTGGGCCCAGTGGTTGGTGTGTTAACAAGTTCCGCAGCCATTTCCAAAACCATGGCACTGGGCCGTTTTCAAAACTCTTCCATCGTTTAAGTGGAAACTACCTGCTGTTATCCAAACACCTAGTTTTTGGTGAGAAGCACAGAGAAATGTTGGCCTCTTCATGGGTCGGGGGCCTTGGCTTGTGTCTTTCTTATGGAAGGGATGGTCTTCTTCCAAATAACAGGATGGAGGAACATGCTGAAGACAGTCTTCCGCTGTACTCATGAACTATTCGCACTGGGTAGGAGCAGAGGAGAATTGAACACAATGCCAAAACTAAACCAGTTGTGCCAGTGTGGTGGGATTTTTTAAAAATACCATGAAATTTTACTTGTATTGGAAAGACGATGTTAACAGCAACAGGAAACACAGAAAACACTTAAGGGTCTACTGTGATGAGGTGTGTTGATGATATTCCTAGTTGCTGTCCTTTCTGTTCCCAAACGATTATTTTGTCAAGAAACGTATTCACCACAACGGTATGAAAACTGGTTCGTTTCCTTATGTTCAAATGCAAGAGGACTACTTGAAAACTCAAGGAATGCAAGGCAAAGAACATTTCCTACACAATGACAGGTCTCAGAGGTTTCTGAAACTCCCCAAATCAAATGCAAAGTTTTGTGGTTTTTAGCAAACACACACTGTTCAAGGGAGAGCTTTTTACTGCCTTCAGTCCATATCCAAAAGAGGTCAGGACTCAAGGAAAGTCAAGAACCTCTGAATTTCGGGACGCCTGGGTGGCTCAGTTGGTTGAGCCCCTGCCTTCGGCTCAGGTCATGATCCCGGGGTCTTGGGATCGAGTCCTGCATCGGGCTCCCTGCTCGGCAGAGAGTCTGCTTCTCCCTCTGCCTGCTGCTCCCCCCCGCTTGTGCTTTCTCTCTCTGACAAATAAATAACATCTTTTTAAACAAAACAAAACAAAAAGAACCTCTGAATTTCAGCCTCTTTCACTGGACACAAATCTGGACCCAAGGCTTAACAATAAAATGTTCTAAGATATGAAAGAAAGTCCATTCCCTTACCTGGAAACCTCTTTTCGGTGGCCTTAAAAGCTGTTCATGAGGACGGGGGCTCATCCACAACAGTGGAGATCGTGATGAGCAAAGTCGCAGCCCAAGACCAGGAGCCTGGAAACCACGTTTTCATTTCCATGTGGCCTCAAACGACCTCCAGGACTCTGGCAAAGTTACTTAAATGCTCTGGGCCCCCGGTTCTCTAGGGTGGGGTGAGGACAGCCCTGTAATAACAACTCCAAGGCTGACAGACATCCTGTGATTCTGTATTTGGGCTTGTGTCAATCCTAGGCTCCCCTGGGCCGATGTTGCCAAATCAATTCAGACCCCATGGGATGTTGTGCATGGGTCAGCAGGACATAGGTCTTGCCTCCCAGGCCCCCCGCCCCCTGCCACATCTGGAAGCTCATCCTGGCACAGGGCTGACCACAGATATTGACCACCAGGCAACAGGGAGGAAGTGCTATAAGAGGAGGGTTCTGGATTCTTCTCCAACTCAGTGCTAAAAGGCGTTGCTTCATCCTACCCCTTCCAAACGAAGGTACCTTTTCTCTTTTGGGGCAACAGTGGCACATTTTCAACAATAAAGAAAAGTGTAAGAGAAAAAATGAAAAATCAGCTATAATTCTGGTGGGTAGTGTCCTAATTCTTCCCTGTGCTCACACACATGGGCATACACATTCGTTCCCAAATATGTTACTTTATTTTTCTTTAGTCTCTTCTATTTACTGTGAGTAGCATTTTTTGTTAATATGTTACAATCTTTTCATCCTTTCACCCACTGACGTTTCCGCGATGGGACAATTATGAATAAAGCTGCTATGAATATTCTCCCACACATCTTTTTTGTGAACATGTGTTTATACACTCAGGAATAAAACTGCTGGATCACAGAGAGTGTGTGGTTAACTTTCTAAGAAACACCCCCAACTTCTTTCCAAAGTGGTTGCAACATTTTACATTCTCACTGGCAATGTACGCAAGTTCAAGTTGTTGCTCATTGTCACCAATACTAGATACTATCAGCTGGTGTTGGTCATCACTGCTGGTGGTTTGACTTGCCCCTGTCTCCCTGATGACCAATGCTATTGAGCATCTTCTTCTGGGCTGAGTGGCCATCACAGACCTTCTTCTGCAACAACTCTGGGCACATCTTTTCTTCATTTCTTATTAGTTGTTTGTCTTTTTGCTCTTGAATTACAGTAATTCTTTATATAATTGGGTAAGAGTCCTTTTTTGGATTTGTAAGTGTTAAAATATCACAAATATTTCCACAGCAGGCTGTTGCTTGCCTTTTTGTTTTCCTAATGTTGCTTTTTTGAAGAACAGAAGTTTTAAATTTTGGGAAGCCCAGAACACCAGTTGTCTTCTTCTATGGTTAGTGCTAAGAAGTCTTGTGCTAAGAAATCTTGCTTGCCCCTGAGATGCAAAGACATTATTTTTTGTTTTCTTCTAGAAGCTTTAAGGTTTTAGTTTTTTCTGTGCTTCATCTCAAATTAATTTTTGTATACGGTATGAGGCAGGGGTCGAGCTTAATTTTTCTCCATCTGAATAACCAATTGTCTCAGCACCATTACTATAATTCTTTTAACATTTATAGGAGCCATCTTTTTTTTTAAATTTTATTTATTTATCTGAGAGAGAGCATGAGCAGGGGGAGCGGCAGAGGGAGAAGCAGTTTCCCTGCTGAGCAGGGAGCTGGACATGGGGCTCGATCCCAGGGTCCCGGGATCATGACCTGAGCTGAAGGCAGAAGCTTAACCAACCGAGCCACCCAGGAGCCCCTATAAGAGCCATCTTTTAAAGATAACACCTGCATCTTTCCGTTTTAACAGCTGCAGAATGTTCCCTTTCATGCCTGGGCCATATTTTATTTGACTTTCCTTTTTACTGAATATTTAGATTATTTCCAATTTTCTCATATTACAAGTACTCTGGGAACATACTTTTACATTCAGCTTTGTGTACCTGTCCAATAATTCGCTATGGATCAATTCCAAGAAGTGGATTTATGACATGAAAAGACACAGCCTGTGCATTCTGACAGGTAATGCCAGGTCACCCCGCAGAAAGGTGGAACTCTCGCCAAAACCGCATGGAAGGGCCAATGGAACTGTAATCCATGTCTATCTGCGTTGCTTTTAACACAGTAAACACACCATCAAAACAATGCATCCAAAAATCTCTCTGCATACAATATGTTCTTATGATGTTTGAATTTAATATGGCCATTTTTGTTGTTCAACGTGGGATTCTGTTTATTCTTCAGCCTTGGTTCAGAGTAAATTATATTTCATAAACTCAATTCCTGTATATAGTATTAATGCTGTCTCTGGGGGTAAATTTATAGAAAATGTTTAATTCTCTCCTCCAGAAGTCTAAGAATGAGAAATCCTGGAATGACTTATAGTGGCTCATTACCTACTACATTATATGGGGGTTGGTGTGTAACCAATTGGTCAGAGCAGAGATGGGAATACACTCTAGACTCCTGTCCTAAGACTGAAGAGGTCATTGTGTCAAAAGAACACAGTCAAGTACATACATTTGGACCCTAAGTACCTTCTGGAACAGGCTCCCCTTTATTCTTTCAAAGAGGTATCTCATGCACACACATACACCCCACATAAGCAGGTGGGTAGGGAAAATGCTGGTAAACTGCAGAAGAAAGTTCTAGCTATTGCTGCCACTGTGAGGCCAGATTCCTTAGATTAGGAACACGGAAGAAGAAATTAATACAGCCAACTATGAATTATATAAAAATTTTCTGAAGCTATGAAACCAAGATTTTTTTTTTAAAGAGAGCCAAGGGGAAAATACGAAATATATATATTAACACACACACATTTTAGAGGTGTCCTTACAGAAATAAAACCACATACTTGAAGTAAAGACGTACGAATATATTATATACAACGTCATATGATTATAAAACTCTTGGTTGCCATGGTTTAACAATGTGCTCTAAAAACCCTCTGAGTTCAGATCCTGCCTTTGTAGATGAGAACATTTCATGAAATAACAGAGGTTAAGAGGTAGAATAGAGTCCCAGGAACCAGTTAGTGGTGGCCCCGTGTCCTTCCAGGTGAAGAGAGGAAGGCACATAACAGCTTTTTTCCTACGACGGAAGCAGAAGGAAATGGAACTTTCCTCTCTGAATGTCCCCTAAGTTCCTATTTATTTTCTTACACTTCTGCCCCCCTCTCCTTCCCTCCTAGCACTTAACTGCTGTACAAAGAGCCAGTTCCTGGAATTCCAAGTCCACGAAATGTGTATTTCTTGATTCTTTTCATCGGCAGGAACACGGGGCCTCTGTAGAGAATGCTGGAAGATTTTGGAAGAGACTGGGAGCCAGAGTTAAGCCCTAACTGGACAGTTCTTCTCGTTCGAGCCTCGGCGAAGCAGCTCCTCCCAGTACAGGGTCCCCTCTGTGTCACCCTCACTTGCGTGCGGGACAACAGTGACATCCAGAGTCAGAGCCCGCTGAAGTGCCCTGTCCTGACAAGCGGCTTGTCAGCAACACCAACACCCCTCGGAGCTGGTCACAAACGCAGCAAGTGGCCCCCACCCCAGCCCCAGGACATCAGAATCAGCATTTCAACAACTGCCCACCAAAAAGCGCGAGAAAGCCCGCTGGTTTCACAGAGATCTCTACACCACGTTCGCGTCTCTGCGAAGTCCGCGCTCTGGGGAGAGCACTGAATTGACCTGTTCCATCGATTTTTCTTTATTTTCTGACCTTCTGCTTTCACTTTGCAAGACTTAATTCCTACATATTTCTTTAGGACCCGTGAGCGCAGAGGCCAACCCCAGAACTCCCACACTGGCTGTGGACAGAGAAAGGCAGTTACGCGTTTGCTTTCAACCAACCGTGACTTGCACTGAACTTTTTGCCTACTGCTCTGCTTATGAGAATATTGGGATTGCGGATGCTAAAATAGTACAGTATCCTCTTGACCTTTTCACAAATTCCGCACTAATGCTGGCGGGAAGGGACCATTTTGTGGTTCTACCGGGGCCTGCAAGGGGACACAGAAAGTGGCAGCCTCCTCCTTGCATGATTTTCCCCTTAAGCTCCTGTCTCTTTCAGTCCCACCTTCTCATTGAAGAGAGGAGGAGGATGTGGTGAAGAAGCTGTCTTGTAGGCTGGCCCCTGTGAGCTGCCTCCTCATCCCACCCGCCCCCCGGAGTCACCCCGTAAGAGCTGCAGGCGCGAGGCATGTTTCACACCCCCCTCGCCTGGCTGCCAGGGGGGAACAATGGTCAAAAATGAGATGGATACGGGGGCGCCTGGCTGGCTCAGTCGGTAGAACGTGCAACTTTTGAACTCGGGGTCTTGAGCTGGGCGTAGAGCTTAAACAAACACGCAAAAACCCCGAGATGGATACCATCTGAATGCGAACGAATATTCACGCTGAATGAAAACCTTGATAGGCCTTTAAGAAGGAACGTGAGCCTTCAAGCTCCAACAAGCCAAGCGAGAATGGAAACCGTTTGGGTGTCAAAGCTACTGTTTTGAGTCAGGGTGCACAAATACACGTTCTAGTCTGAACAGCTCATTGGAAACCGGCTGCCGTGGGTGCTGATCATCAGACACTACGACTTTAATCTGTAAGTTGCATTCCAGGACGTTATTGGACCACATCCACATCTAAGTCATTTCAGTGGCTGAGGTCAATTATCAAAGATTCTTATAATTCCACTCATTTGCTGGCTCCAGGTTTCATTTTTTTTTTCAATGCCTTGAACCAAAGTGACCATATAGCTTATGATTCAAATTGGGACACTTTTGAGAGGGCTAAAATGTTAAGTAGATGGGATGTTGGAACAACAGGCATAAACTAGGATGGTCCCAGGCAAACTGGGACGCATCATCTCCGAGTCTTTAAGAACTAACAGAAAAAAAGGGAGGGGAAGGGAATACCAAGACAGAGAAACACGGAGAGAATGCTATAAAGACATAGAACCCAGTCATAAAACAGGCATCTTATATATATCCCACTGCCACGAGGCTCTCTACGTTCTTATTAATGGATAGAGTAAAAATGCACAGTGGAGGCTGAGAAAGGCTGCAGGAACCAGCGAAGTCCAACAAAGCTGTGCTGGTTTCACTGTCCTCACCCCTGAGCATAATGCCAGTAACAGGATTTTCTAGAGCAAGAGGCTCTGAATAATACAACCTCCAACATTCTCCTGGGAACTGCATTCGACACTGACATGCATTGTTTCCCTTTAACTCAGAATCTCAGAGCTGGATTATCTAAATGGTTTCAGGACAAAAGTCTCCCACCCTCTATTCTAAACCAAACCTGAGAACAGACTCGTCCTCGCTGTACAATTTTTCGATGTTTTCACATGCATTATCTTAGCTAAGCTGCAAAACAGCTTCGTGAGATACGTGCCCCCTGTAACAGATCAGGAGACCGGGTTCAGAGAAGTGAGCTCCACGTGGCACCTGACCTGGTAAGGGCACAGACCAGCCCGACGCTCACTGCCAGCCTGCTGCTCTCTGCCCACCCAGGGGCTGTAGGCTTTGCAAGTGCAACGATCGTCCTCGTTTCCTAAGCACCTACCACTCAGCCTAGGACAGGCAATGTTCAGAATTATTTTAATTAATTAAAGATTATTTTTTGAGTGAATGAGTAAGTTGCATAAGAAAACGAATTGGTACATTTCGATTCTTGTGTCTGTGTTCTCATTTTATGACCCAGAGAAGGCAAATATTACATATTATATATGCAGAATTTTTTTTAAAAGATTTTATTTATTTATTCATGAGAGTCAGAGAGATAGAGAGGCAGAGGGAGAAGCAGGCTCCTCAAGGAGCAGGGAGCCCGACATGGGACTCAATCCCAGGACTCCCGGATCATGACCCGAGCCAAAGGCAGATGCCCAACCATCTGAGCCACCCAGGCGCCCCTATGCAGAATATTTTTAAAGAAATACTGAGATGATCCTAGTAAAGAATGAGAAAAGAGAGGCACCTGGGTGGGCTCAGTCGGTTAAGTGTCCGACTCTTGATTTCAGCTCAGGTTATGATCTCAGAGTTTTGAGATCGAGCCCCACGTTGGGCTCCACGCTGGTTGTGGCGCCTGCTTAAGATTCTCTCCCTCTGCCCCGGGCCCCACTAAAAAACTGAAGAAAAATAAACAAAGAGAAAAGAAACAAGTTTACTATTATGTAGTTAACATGGCTAACAGGAGAAGGAGCCTCCAGAAACAGCAGGTGAAAGCAGAAGGTTGAAATGTACAACAGCCAGATCCTTTATTTTGACCTCATTTCCTTGGACTGGAAAGACAGCTCTGTGAAAGACACTTTCCCAAGGCTACCCACCTAAGGTCTTAGATCAGGGCTGGTATTTCAGGTCTCTGCTACAGTAAGTGTGGGCCAGAAAGAAAAACTAAGGTCATTCAGCTCCTTCTTTATTTGTTCTGAGTCAACAAGGAAAAAATAGCATAGAACACTTCATGAGATTATGGCGAGAGCTTTCATTCCCCATAGTTTCCTTTTGGTGCTTCTTAGTTGATACTAGGGCTGCATACAACTGTTTTAAGAGCTTTCTCTTAAAAAAGAGCACTCCCTTAAAGCAAACTGTAATGATTAAAACAAACAAACAAACAAACCCCAAAATAAGAAACAGGGTGGGGATTAAATACACATCTAATGGGGAAAGAGTGTGAACACTAAAAACTACACTTGTTTTTTGTAGTTTTCACTACTTTGAGACCTGACCAGTACCAAAGATCAATAGTTATAGTGGATTAAGTTTCATGGAAAGGCACAGAAAAAAACACAGAGGTATAAAAGTGACAGTCCTCTTCAATTTCAGCTTCCCTCATTCTCATATTTCATCAATATAATAAAAGTACAATACAACATCTGTGTTTAGGATGCCAAGAAATAGTATAAAACATCCTTATGTGATAAGGACATAGCTACCCAGAACTCAGGTGTCTGCTTGGAACACTGAGAATAGAAAATAATCAAATACATAGATAAACGATCACAAATAAATCCATGAGCTTTGCTTATGCTGAAACCTTAAATCCATGGCCAATTTACTCTTCTTCCACATATGATTCTATTAAATTTGGCTGTTTGGCCCTCCTTCCCCCCCCCCAACCCCTGATCAGATTATAAGTTTGGGGGACTGCTTTAGAAAAGTCATGTAACTCAAAGGCAAATTCCTATAGCAAGAGAAGAGATGTTAAAATGATGCTTGGGGTGCCTGGGTGGACCAGTCAGTTGAGCATTCGACCCTTGATTTTGGCTCAGGTCGTGAGGTCGAGCCCTGCATTCAGCTCTGTGCTGGGCATGGAGCCTGCTTAATATTCTCTCTCTCCCTCTCCCTCTGCCCCTCCCCACTTCCTGCTCCCATGCTCTATTTCTCTCAAGAATAAAATAAAATAAAATAATGCTTGAGAAGGCAGAAAACAACCCTATAAACTGTGGTTCCTAGGGACGTTATAACATAGTAACTACGATTGACAATGACAGACCTAACTTACTAAGAGAAGCTTAGATTATGTTCAATAGATTGCTTAAGAAAGTGTATAAATATGTAATCAATTTCAAAAGGTTTTCAAACCAAAATGGTTCAGGCAAGAGAAGGACACAGAAGACATCATCACAGGGACAAATCCTGAGCCATTTGGAAAGCTCAGCTATCCAGAACAGCGTATTCTCTGATGGAGAAATATAACCTGATTTACTACAATTTACTTCTAAATATAAAAAACATTTCCTGTGGTGCCTGGTGACATTCATATTTTCCAAAGGTTAGTGTATGACTGCTGAAACAGGTATCCTAAGCAAACGTAGAAAAACATAAAAGTAAAACAAAGTGTCAAGCAAGGACATTATTAGTTGACTGCCAAGCCCTGAACTGTTAGTCCCTGGGGTCTACCACCAAGCTTCAGTCCTCTTGTCATTCCAGGGTAGCCTGCCTGGGGCTCAGCACCTGCTAAGCGGTCAACAAATGGCTACTGAAATACCTATGTAATTTTGTGGCCAAGTCAGATCATTAAGGCCAAAAATGTAATTTGTGGTCAAATCATGAAATACTTTCTTAAAAAAAAAAAAAAGGAAATACTTCCTTAGCCCTTTACCTTGTTTTTGTCGCAAAAACCAGGGTACATTAGTTTTTAAACATGAGAGATTCCATTTCCTAAAAATGTGACCTCTTTTATTTCACTGATTATTAACCTGAAGCCTATTTCTTAAACTCCTAAAAATGTCAGAGTAGAATTCAATTCCCTTCTACCCAGGTTAATGGTAGTTGATGTTTGTTCTCGAAACACCAGCACCTACACAAAAATCACAGATACTTATCACCTTGATTGAAACCACAGGGACCACGTAGATTTAAAAATCTGTGCTTCCTTTAACTGCTTTTCAGGAAGACGATATAGCCTAGTCTCCAGACCCACCAGGCCAGGATCCTCTCTACTTTATTACCAAGGTTAAAAGAGACTGGTTTTACCACAGACACCACTTGGAGAAGCACCAAGACAATTGTGGTAAAGAACGTTGCATACTCTGTAGTGAAACATCACAGACTACACTTCAATATACATTTTCCCATATGCAAGACAAATCAAAGCTAAGTTTAGTCCATTTATCTTAAAATCCCTTGCTTTTAAACAAAATACTCATGGGAGAAGCTCCCTAGAATGGAGATCAAAATTTTAAGTGGAGAGTAAATTAAACCAAAAAAAACAAAAACCAAAAACAAAAACCATATTGAAAAAAAAATCTTATTCTGCAAAGGAAGCATTTAAAGAGTTAACTAATATTAAAAGTTGTTTTTAGACAGCAAAAGAGCAGATCTTAAAAAAAATACGGTAAAAGTTTATCATCAAAAAGATATCTTAAAGCAGTAGCTTTGAAAAGCTTACGAAAAAGTTCCGGACCTTATCACCAGAAAGTGTAGATACGTACACACACACACACACACACACACACACACAAATCTGCATGAGATTTCAAAGGAAGACAGAGAGGCAAGACTGTCATCGCCACCCTCAATAGATCCACGGTTTAATACTTTGATTTCAAAATATTAAGATCTTCCCGAATTGTGATCTAACCAGACGCTTAAAAATGACCTTCCCTTCACTCTTTTTATGCTTCCAAATAGGCTCTCCTTTTTTTTGTTTGTTTGTTTTGTTTATAAAATGGTTCCTAATATATTAAATAGGGGGCTATAAGGTAGGAGAAAGAAAGATAAATTTACTCAGGCATAAACTGCATCCAAAAAAATCTTCTAGAACACCAGGAATACTTACCAGCGCCATCACGTCGACACTGGCTTGTGGAGCCGGAAGGCTGCCAATTGGAGGCACAAAAATAAAACTCTCAGAATACCAAAAGGAAGCGCTAACTTTCTTCCATCTATAGAAGCTTACCAGATGAAAGAGAAAAAAGAAAGTTGACAGGTACCTATTGACTTTGCAGGACATAGAAACAAATTTGCCTTTAGAAATTCAAATAAATTTCAAATAAGAATTACCTGCCACAAAAGCTCTTGTCTAGCTTGAATTTTTCTCCCTCTCAAAGATGACGAATTCTATCAGCTGGCCATTCACGGAAATGCAAACCATTGCTCAGTGCTGGTGGCCGAGCGTGCCCATGAGCCCCAAATTTGGGGTACGAAACTGACAAAAGCAAGCTCATGCACTGCTGGGATTTAGCAAAAGCAAACACTTGTTCAAAACCAGATCTGCCACTCAACACCACGCTCCTCTTCCCAGTTTTTAGTTTGCCCAAAGGTAAATTAATTCAGAAAAGTTGCTGGAAAAGTAATATCTGGGGGTTTTTTGTTTTGTTTTTTAGAGAGAGAAAGAGAAGAGAGCATGCCTAAGCTGGCCGGGGGGGGGGGCAGGGGCAGGAGGCAGAGGGCGAGGGAGAGAGAGAATCTTAAGCAGGCTCCACACCCAGCGCAGAGCCCAATGCGGGGCTCAACCTCCTGACCCTGAGATCATCACCTGAGCCAAAATCAAGGGTCAGATGTTTAACTGACTGAGCCATCTGGGCTCCCCAATAATGTCTGTTTTTTAAAGGTGGAGAGGATAAGCTAATGGATCTTTACACGTTACCCTCAAAGAGAAAGGTTATTTTCTCCCCCTACCCTGGTAAAGCACAAATGGGTGGCCCAAGGATGCCTCTGTTCCCAGCTCCTTAAGAGGGGGGCCATATGCCTTAAAAGCCTTTGGGATCCCAATGCTTAGAATACCCTGAACACTGCTCCATTTATGTGTTTACGATGGTGGTGGTGATGATCTTATCAGCCATTTCACAAAACAAACCCATCGCTTGGGAAGAATATAAAGGATACCAAGAAAAAGGGAGGAATACCAAGAGGCATGTTCTACTTTACTCCCAATGACCAAAGCAAACACGTGACAAGGTGGATTCTAACACAGGAAATAATTTACTTAAATAAAAGATTTTCATTTATTTATCTGATAAAGACATATACACATACATGCCCAGACTACCTCTAGACATACCGCGCACATCTAATTGTATTAATTATCACTTCCACGGGGGACCTGGTTTCTTACAGCCGAACTTCTCACTATTGTGGGGCTTCTCCCAACACACAGCTACATTTTCAGGCTTGAGGCATCACTGGTGGAAAACGGGAAATCGGTGTAGGCTACCAATATGGCTTAAAAAATGACATCAAAATTGAGCACTCCCTTCTGAAATATCATTATAACACAGGCAGACATTTAAAAATGCTGGTGTGTTTCCATTCAAACAGACTGCACCTGTTTGAGCAGTTAGGATAAAGGTGAGCGGCCAAGGGTCTTGTAATTCATAAAGCACAGGATTGGGGATGAGAGCTTTTGAGTCCCTGATTTGGGGGCGCTGTGTAAAAGGAGATCTAGAGACCTCACCTAGAGCCTGAAACAGACAGACAGACAGACACACACACACACACACACACACACGCAAGAAAAGCAGAAGGGTGTGGTAGTGTTTGGTAAAATCATCCAAAATCATATCCCCAAATGGAAAGAAGGTGGGTTCTTGAGAAACTGATTACTGCCAAAGGTAAGAAACAGAAATAAAAAGGGAGGTGTATGTTTAAATAAAATGGAGTGGAATGTAATCCTAAAGTAAAATGACAGTGGGGAGAGACCTGGTAGAGCCTGCTGAAGCAAAGTGTTTAGCATCAGGGGAAAAGTGCATCCTAAGATTGCTTTTTTATGGGGCTCCCTAAGGAACACAGAACCTCTATCGAGATATGTTTTTTTTTTACATACCATGCATTCTTATGAAACTTCTAAAGCATGAACCTTGTTTAGGTGAACGTATTAAAATACACAAAAATAAATGTAGTCAAATCCAACTGCTCAGCCCTGGGTTAAAAGGAGCCAACTGTCCCTAAATTATGGGCATCGTTACGCCCCCTTTTTATATCGGTTCTTGGCAGTGGCATAAATTGAATGACAGAAAGAGGAATCAGTCTGGGGAGAAATGAGAGGAGGAAACTGCAAGACTCATGTTGATCTGGGGACCAGGAACCCACAGAAAAGAGTAAGAAGCCAAGTGCTTCCTAAATGGCTGACGTCAAATCCGATACTTTGATGAAAGACACCGAAGTCCACCAAGTTTGAAAGGATGGACAACTACAAGTTTGCCCAGAACCTGGGAATCAAGGACCAACACACTCCCTGCCAAACAGTCTGCCTCCAGCTGACAAGACACAGCGGGGACACTTCACCGAGCTGCTGCTAACAACGTCATCTGGGCACCAACGGTCACGAAATACTCATGTGAGACTCTGTTTCTATGCTTCTGCTGAACAAAACCAGCGCATCCCTGACACAGCAGAGGGGCAGCTTCCTCCGTGAAGTGCCAGAGGGTGGCCAAGAGAGCAAACCTTCAGGAAAGGCGCAGGAGAGAAGACAGAAGTGGCTTCTACGGGACAAGAAGGATCTCGGCCGTGGAGGCTCTCCTGGCACCACGGGTAAGAGATGCAGTGGGAGCCTGGGGAGTGAGGCCCTGTTCCCATGGGGTCGAGTCCTGTTTGCAACCAGCCTTGGACATACAGGGTGGCTTCATCTGCAGATTCATGCTGTCATTTCGGACAGGCCAGGGTTCCAGACAACGATATAAGACAGGTATCTTTCCTCATGATACTGTTCTGCCAAGAGCATCCCTGGAACACGAAAATTCTCTGACCCTGAAAGTACTAAGATGTTTAAGAAATTGATGGAAATCCTCAAATAATTACAGTGTAGGTAGAGGAAGAACCACGACAGTATGCTTCTTGAATGAGCAGTATCTTCATCTGCCACGATGATGGAGAGCACAGAGCCAAGTTAACTTGCCCTCAATGACTACTGTGCTCATACCTTCACCACGATATTTGATAAGAACCCCTGGATCTTCTGTTTTAGTTTCCCCAACAGTTACCACTGCTACATACATAAAGGAAGATACAGATTAGTGTGTATCTGGATGTGATGCTCGGCACTTCTGCAGCCATTTTGCCCCCATGCAGAGCAAGTCTGAGGACCACCAGCATATGGTGGAAAGCAGAGTGGAATGACAGTAAGCACCTGGGTCTTTGATGATATCACTGAACCCCACATGAAAACAGACAGTCTTTGACTTACGATGGTTTGACTTAGGATTTTATGATGGCATGAAAGGGATATGCATTCCATAGACACCACACTTCACCCCCCCAAATTCTGAATTCTGATCTTTTCCCATGTGGTATGGTACTGTCTTGTGATGCTGGGCAGTGGAGCAAACCACCTACCCAGTCAGCCACATGATCACGGGGGTGAACAACTGATACACGGACAGCAATCTAGACCCTACAACCCTTGTGCTTTTTACTTTCTGCACAGTATTCAATAAATTAAATGAGGTATTCGATACTTCATTATAAAATGGCTTTGTGTTAGATGATTTTGCCCAACTATAGGCCAACGTAAGTGTTCTGAGTACACTGAAGGTGGACTAGGCTAAGCTATGACGTTTGGTGTATTAAATGCATTTCTGAATTACGCTATTTTCAACTTGTGAGGGGTTTATCAGAATGTAACCCCATTTCAAGTCGAGGAAGATCTGCACATTCATTCTTGGGTTGTTTCTTGGTCCCACAGGACAGTGATTGTCTCAAAGTATGGTCCCCAAACAAGCATAGCACCATTACTCAGAAACTTACTAGAAATACAAATTCTCAAGCTTCCCCAGACTCACTGAATCCGCAATCCTGGGGATAGGGCCCAGCAACCTGTGTTTGAATAAGGACTCCTAGTGATTCTGATGCACTCCGAAACTTAAGAACCACTGCTGTAGGCAACCCTACTTACGACATCTGCTACCAGTCATCGTTAGGCACGATCAAGTGAATGTTGGACCTTACAAAATGGGTTAAACCCTCCATTTTCCAAAGGCCGTATCACCAGAGGTGAAAAAAGGAGACAAAAGAACAAACATCCAGCAAATTCTCAAACTAAAGCTTTCACGTCATTATTGTGTAGAGGTC
This sequence comes from Halichoerus grypus, assembly GCF_964656455.1. Taxonomy (NCBI): domain Eukaryota; kingdom Metazoa; phylum Chordata; class Mammalia; order Carnivora; family Phocidae; genus Halichoerus; species Halichoerus grypus. The sequence goes on from NC_135725.1 coordinate 10,375,643, forward strand.
ATGAGACTATTTGCTAGTGTCTGAAGAAAGCAGAAGACCCGCAAATAGCAGGCTTGAGAAAGAATGGGGTGGGGAGGAGGATGAGTATTCCTATGAGCCAGGACAAGTTTTCTTCCTGATGAAAGAGACATTAAGGAATTGTTGGAGGAGTGGAATGCAGTAGAAATGGCAGGGGGGAGGCGGGAGGGAAGGCAGACAAATGGATGGAGTAAAGCACTAAATATTCCTGAAAGTTGCAAAGGTTTGAACAGGGGGCTAGGGAAGGCCTGGGGAAGTCTGAAGCGGCCGGGTAAAGGCTCTGGGAAAGAGGATGGCTTTGGGGGCCTAAAGGAAGGTGGATGGTCAATTCGGTGCTTGCAGAACAGAAGGCAGTGCGAGGATGAAGCCGAAGAGTAACATTCAGCATCTGGGCAAAACTACTCTGCTGCTGGAAAATGACTGAGCCTCCATGACATCCTTCATGCCGCCCCGAATGCTTGCTACGGGGCAGATGGGAAACGCGGAGATGCTTATAGTCCAGGTGGGGAAAAGGAGGAAGGAAAGGGCGATAATTAGACACGAAGCACACAGGAAGTAAGCACCCAGCCTGTGTGATCAGATGTGCTGGTGATGAGAAACAATAAAATATGGCACCAGTATGGACAAGAACCCTGAAAAGTTTGAAATTATTCTGATAATTCTCACCAAGAAGGGTTTTGCATCTGGATATGTAATAGTAGCGTTCTCAACCCAGCTGCCCATAGACTCTCCTGGGGAACTTTTAGATCCCATTTTATGAAAACAGACTGGACCCTACCCCAGACCACTTGAACCTGAAGTTTTGAATATGATACCTAGATATACATATTTTAAATATATATATATTTAAATATATATATTTTTGAGACATATATATATAGAGAGAGAGAGAGAGCATGCATGCTTGTGATCAAGTTGGAGGGAGAGGGAGAGAGAGAATCTCAGGCAGGCTCCATGCTCAGCACAGAGCCCTGCATTGGGGATTGATCTCATGACCCTGAGATCATGACTTGAGCCGAAATCAAGAGTCAGCCACCCAATGGACTGAGCCACCCAGGTGCCCCTATACATGCATATTTTTAAAAAGCTCCTTCAATAATTACATGTAGTGAAAACTAGGAACCCCTCTCTGAGAATATTAGTAAAATAAATTAAGAAAATCTAAAACCTGTATGTACCATTGCAGAAGTGAGTTTGTGATTCCTTACAAAAAGGACAAAAAAAAGTGAGTGGATGAAGAAAGAATATTAATACATTGTGAATGTCACTTGTACTTTTTCTTGTTCTACTAATATGGAATTCTTACTTTTCTAATAATAGAAAGGGATGAATATTTTATTTTAAGGACTGGCTCTAGTCTCAAAGGGGCTTATTATGAATAGAATGTTAAGAAAATTTCCATTTGTGGGTTATATTAGTCTTAGTAACATTTTGGGGAAAGGGTTTGCACAAATAAAGTCAGGGTTTGTGGTTCTCTGAAAAGTACACGAGGGAACAGAGAGAAGCAAAGACATGCCCCAAAGACCTCAGAATCCAGCTGGGAGATGTGACCTTCACACAGGTCCCAAATAAGCAGAAAAGAGGGAGGGCAAAGAAAGTTCTATGGAGGGCGCCTGGGTGGCTCAGATGGTTAAGCGTCTGCCTTCGGCTCGGGTCATGATCTCAGGGTCCTGGGATCGAGTCCCGCATCGGGCTCCCTGCTCCTTGGGAGCCTGCTTCTCCCTCTGCCTCTCTCTCTCTCTGTCTCTCATGAATAAATAAATAAAATCTTAAAAAAAAAAAAAAGTTCCATGGAGCAGAGGGAACTTAGGTGAGGGCTTGGGGGTGCCAAGAATCTGGAGGGGCAGAGAGGAGGTTTGGTAGAAGTAGGCAGGCACAACTTTGTAAAGCCACCAAGGGGAGGCCAAAATGGTGGGGGGTGGGTATGGCGAGGAGGGTTACAGAATAGGAAGGAGGAAAGCCTTGGAGTCCTGATGGCCAACTTTCCACCTCTGTATTAACATTGTGCACAGGTTCGTTACCATAGTAACCTTGTTCTCCTTGCCAGTGATGGGTTTAGGAAAGGACATTGACTCCATTCCGGTCAGTGAGATGCAAAGAGACTTTCTCCAGGCCACTTCTGGGGAAAGATTCCTCCATTCCTGAGACAGACACACAATGCCCTATCTGACCAGACAGCGCCAGGGAGGGACCGCCTGAGCCTCCGATGCTGTCCCTGAGCCACTGAATCAGTCAATTTTTATTAATTTGGAGTCTTGTAAGAGTGGTACGATCAGTAGCAGTGTCCATGGCACGAGAAAGAGCTGGATTACTTATTCACAGTTCATAAAATGTTTCATTCCCTAATTTTCTTACGGGGTACTAGAAGTGGGTACAAATTCAAGAGTGGGCAGAAAATGGTATAGAAGCTGTAAAAAAAAAAAAATTACAGGCTGTTTTATTTTGCGTGAAACCTCCATCTCTACCCGTTATGATACATGTACTAAGCAATTATCTTCTCTATGTTCCCAATAATGATCTTCTCTAACCAGTTTGTAAAATACTTCCCATTCAACTTTTAAGATGAACAACATCATCACTAAACCACCGATTCCGTTAACCTCTTCTCTTAGATCCCCAAGGTAAAAGCACGATCACCTTGACAAAGAACGACACGTGGTGGATGTGTCATCCCAGAGGTCAAAATCTGCAAGTGTGGAATTTCAGGAATATTTTTGGTCATGAAAATCCACAATAGGTGGCTGCCAAGATCTGATGTTAAAGGAAACTGTGAAATCTGACTTAAATAGAAGTTTGCTGCTACCTTCCATGGCTTGACCAAACTCCGAGTCATCGTTAAATGGGGCGCCAAATGTGACCTCCTTTTTATTCAAGTCTTTCAGAGACTGTTAGGGGCCAGAGACACTGTTCGTCCTAGGAGGACGGAGATTAAGGGTACATCCTTTGTCTTCACGGACAGAGGAGTAGCGGAAGGGAAGTTATGACCTTTTTCAATTTAACCGCAAGTTAAATAGTTATCCAAAAGGCGTCAGCTGAGAGCTACAGAACACAGAGGGGAGGTAGATAATCCAGAGATGTGGGAATGGGTTATCGGAGGGCATCGCCCTTGAACGGAGTGTTGACGATGAGTGAGTTGGCCCTGAAGGGGAGGAAGTGTAGTCTTCAAAGAAGACATGCAACAGACAGAAAGGCAAGAGCCCCCAGGATGGGGTGTGTAAGAGGGAGCTGTGGGAAATTAAAATACACAAGAGCTGGATGACTAAGGGCTTTGTATACTAAGCCAAGGAGTTTGGATTTTGTTTTGAAAGTATTGGGAGCCACTGAATGTCACATGAGCTCAGAAGCCACAGGACTGGGTTTGTTTTTAGGAATTAATGCTCTGGCGGAACTAAAGAAAAAGGCCTGCCTCGCGGAGGAACAAGGACACTCCTTGGGAATTCTCCATCATGGAAACACACAGCAGGGATGGCGGCAGGTGGGAGGTCTGGGCTGGAGATTGGTGGTGCAAGACGTTTGGGCCCAAGGGCATAGCTGATGAACGTCCAAGAGAATCTTGGGGTAGAATTCCATGGAGTGGAAGCCTGGTTAGCATTGCTCAGGGGAAGCCCCAAGGATCCTGGGACGCTCAGGAAGCTATATAGCATTTCGTTTTGGTGTGGGCCACATAACTTTCACAGATCATTCTGTTTGCTGGGCATAAGCGGCACTGTGTATTTAATCTGTCTGCAACTCAACTCGTGATTTCGTGCCCTTTGTCTCAAGGGCAAAGGGCTAAGAAAATCTTTGTGAGTGGGTGGGATTCAAAACATGGTGTCACTGAACCAAAGCAACAACACAAGGTCTATATCACTCCTAGAACTGCTTACACCAAGCCACCTGCTCCCACCGACCAGGCACACCTTGACCTGGCCTTTTTGTTAGAAAACCTTCAAGCTGCAGATTTCGAACAAGCTTTCTGCAGCCTCTCCCACTTCCCGTTTCTCACCTTCCCCCTGGAACCTGTTGAGGCGTTTGATGATTACCTTTTATTCTTATTATTCCCTTTGTTCTTAAAAAGGGCACTCATATTCCCAATAGATGAACTAATAATATACACCAAGCGCCTAGCACAGTGCCCGACATTTAGAGGGCACTCGCTAAGCAAGGAGTCTGCTGTCTACGACACTTCCCCTTCCCCAAATACAGACAGGCCTTGCGCCCGACTCCTCTCTCCACTTGGTTATCTACCTCTCTCTCTAGATGCCGACGAGGTGTTTTAGCTCCATCGATTTGCACCCCAGGCTGCAGCTGTGAACCCCTGTCACTGAGAACGGAGTAGCTGTCCAGCACCCTCACCAGCAGCAGGGACAATCAGGCATTTGGTATTCATATTTGCTCTAGGGACCAACGTGTTTTCTCCGGGACACGTGTTTGGATAGTCATCATTTGTCTGTGATGAGCCCGACAGGAGGCAGGAGAGCTGTTAAGTTACTGAGTCAGAAAATGTCACCTCTTTTCCTAGGAATGCATCCGAGCAGACGGCAAATGACTGTTTTTACAGCTTGTTTCTCTATTACATGTAGACATATTTATTAACATTGTATTTCTGTCCCTGGGGTGCAACCAGCAAGAAACGAAATTAGGCAGCTGCCAGGAAGGCTGGGGGGAAGGGACAGGGACTGGTGACACAGTCTGGCTTTGTCTTAGCAAATCAGCAAGCCTCAGGCTGGGCGATGCGGAGCAGGGAGCACCCACTTATTCTCCTGAAAGCAAACAACGCTACGCAACGCAACACCAACAGCCATCCAGAGTGCCTCTCACCACATACCACGTTTCATCAAATGTGACATGTCACCATCATAAGGTGGGCATTACTTTATGTACCACCGAGAAAGCAAAAGCACCCAAGATGGGGAGTTGAGCAGGGGAGCCCCCCATGAAGCTAGGGCACCAAAGAGCCACAGAGGAGGAAGCCTGCCATGCAGAAAGGGATGTCAGGGAGAGCTTGGAACTGGGCGCGGAGGGGGAAATCTCCCCCCTAGGATTTAAACCAGAGCCAGTATTCCCTGGATTTGCATTCTGAATTCACATCACCAGTGTAGCCCAAACATCCTCCAGCAGGGACCGCAAACCTTGGTCTCAGTTTGTAGTGCCCCCGGTGACCAGTAGACGGAAACTCTGGGAAAGAAGTGGACCTCAGTGGTGGGCACAGGATGCATCCCATTTCAGATACATCAGTGTGTAATGGTGTGTGCACCTGGGAAAAAATACAGGGCTCGCCCACTATGAGGACCATCCCGGGAGTTGTTCAGAATTTGTAGCTGAGAAGACCAAAAGCAGGAAGAGGGAAGACACAAACCAAAGTCCCCAAAGCAAGACAGAGGTTCTCCAGGTGGCCAACTGCAGGGAAAGAGAGCACACGAAGAAGGCAGGGCAGCCAGGACTCCCCAGCTAGGAGCAGGTCCTGACGAGCAGGCTGGGGTCTGGGGCTCAGCATCCGTCCGCTGGTTTTTCCTTGCTTCAAGAGCCAGGAGAGAAGCTTGGCTCAGCTTTGATTCGAGTCAGTAAAATGCAGAAAATACCTCGTTGAGGATTACCGAGGAAATGAAACAAGTGATTGTATTTTAGAAGTGTTTTGTATACCATAAAAGCACTGTGCTCATAAAAGTTTATGCTTACTACTCTACAGATAAATATTCTGAAGTTCTCCTTTAGTCATATCCTGTGTTTTCTAAAAACAATTTTTTTGGGGATAATTTTCATTTAGCAGAAGACTGTGCATACATCAGGGACTTAATAAATCCTTATTAAGGGAAGAAATAAATACTATTAACATGTGGCCCTAACTCTAGCTCTAAATTCCTGAGGGTTGGTTACCACTACTACTGAAAACAGAAAAGAGGGAAAAAATAAAACCTACCAGCCTAGGACATGAGATCTTTATAAAGCTTAAGCAATGGGGCGCCTGGGTGGCTTAGTCGGTTAAGCATCTGCCTCCGGCTCAGGTCATGATCCTGGAGTCCCGGGATCGAGTCTCACATCGGGCTCCCTGCTCAGCGGGGAGTCTGCTTCTCCCTCTGACCCTCCCCCCTCTCATGCTCTCTCTCTCCTCTCATTTCTCTCTCTCTCTCTCTCTCGCAAAGAAAAAAAAAAAAAAAAAGCTTAAGCAAGTACGCAGATCCCACACGCCCACCCTTGGGCTCCCTGAAACTCACACCTATGACAAAACCAAAACACCAGCTGGGCTGACAGCAACAATTGAAGGAAGGTTCCAGGAGCCAGCTTTATAACTGGGTCAGTCAGGAGAGAAGACAGTGAGCGTCAAAATGGCAGGGTTGCTCACCACTCACAAAAGGATGCTCTGCATCATCAAACAGCCCCTTTGGGAGATGAGACTAACGTCCAGATGTCCTGGAACATCCAGGCCTCTACCTGTCAAGCTTATTAACAGGGACCGATAGGGAAAGGAGGTCCTTGACAAAGCACAGCTAGAATCAGGAGGGGAAAGAAGGTACCAGGTTGAGAGTGAGAAACTAGTGGCCGAAGACATGGGTTTCCGTTTCCAGTGTGAGTGGTCCCGACTATTCCAAGGGTCTGTGCTTTAGGGAAACAGGAACACTCCAGAAAAAGGGCGAAATTCTCAGTCTTCACATACACAGTGTCACCCTCAAGATAATACTCAGAAGACCATTTTTTAAAGATTTTACTTTTAAGTAATCTCCATGCCCAGTGTGAGGCTCGAACTCTTGACCCCCAGAACAAGCATCTCATGCTCCACCAACCGAGCCAGCCAGGCGCCCTGGGAGACTGATCATTTTAAAGCATGATCCACATTTGGCAGAGGATGCCTGAAACTTTCCTTTCATTTTATTCTGAAGACTTCTTTGAGTAACTATTTCAGGATATTTCTAAGGTGGCTATTTCAGTTAACAAACCAGGGAAACGCAGAGAGCTGTCCAAAACACTTAGAAAAAGTGACTCAACAACCTCAAGTTCTGGCCTTTTCTAGACATTCCTTGCAGAATCAGGTATAAAGATAGACAGAACGAGGGGCGCCTGGGTGGCTCAGTCGTTAGGCGTCTGCCTTCAGCTCGGGTCATGATCCCAGGGTCCTGAGATCAAGCCCCTCATTGGGCTCCCTGCTCAGCAGGAAGCCTGCTTCTCCCTCTCCCACTCCCCCTGCTTGTGTTCCCTCTCTCCTGCCTCTCTCTCTCTCTGTCAAATAAATAAATAAAATCTTTTAAAAAAAAAGAAACAACACTTAACAATGGACAACTATCAGAAGACCCAACCTACAAGTTTCCTGTGGATTAAAAGAGAACACACACACACACACATGCACTCGGAGGCCTATGCTAAGGCCCATAAAAAACAATTTTTCTGGGAAACTTGGAAACAAGGTTTATTTCACCTCAGTCAGGCTGTCAGCCAGCATTTTTGTTGGACTTAAGTTCTTACAGATTTAAATAGTTCCTATTCTCAACTGCTGGCTTACAGCTAAATACTTAACCATTCTTATCTAGGTGCCCTACTTGATAAGGGCTTAGGAAAACATACTAAAAAAAAAAAAATGTTTAAGCTAACTTTTTCATGATGGTAGCTGTCTTTTCCTCCAGAAGGAAATCTGGCTCTTATCTGCAGGAATTTGCAGGCTTAGCGTGTCTGCCCTGGACATTAACAGTCCTAGATGCTGTGTACCCTTAGTGGGACCTTTCTGATTCCCCAGTATCTTACAGATGCCAATTTCGTAGACACTCAGGTTAGGTTCTGTTGTCATTTTATAATTTAGAAGTTAGAAGTTAAGGACTAAAAAAGTTTAGTTTGCTCAAGGGCCTAAAGTAAGTCTGTCAAGATTTAAGCTTTAAACCAAAGACTGTCTGGATGGACACTCTCCACTCCTACTTAGAGACCGGGTTCTCACTGGTGGTTTGGTAAGAAAGATTTCTGTGGTTGTTACTAAGTTATTTTTAAAGGAGATATTGGTTTGCTTTTTTTTAATGCAACTTTTCAGATGCTTCTATGCAGCTCTCTAGGTACCTACTAGATCCATTTGAAATTAAGTAATTATTTCTGCATTTATTGTTTGCCCCACTGGATTTTTCAGCTTCTTCCAGAGCAGGACCCATGCCTTTATTTTTGCATGTGGCCATCGTCACTGAGCGCAGTGCCCCATCACAGAGAGCCCGAGGGGAGCACGAAGCAACAAGATGCAAAGATGACTAGCTTCCTTTTGCTCCAAGGGAAGTCTTACACAGAGACTGAAAACAACAAGGCATCCATTCCAAATGCATTTAATCAGGCTTCAGGTATTGCTTAACTAGCCCAAATGAGCCTACTGCTCTCTCATTCCCTTATTTCCATTCCTTGTAAAGTTCCATGACCCAGCAGGGCAATAAAAGCTCTAAGAGCGCACACTGTATCTAGAAGCACAAAGAAGGGTTGAAAACAATTTTAATGAAAAACAAACTTCATATTAAAAAAAAAAAAGAAAAATGAGTACATGTCAGTCTTAAAACGCATGATTCAGCATGTCTCTGAGCATCATGCAAGATGTGCATTCGGTCATAGTATGTAGCTTCTCAACCGCCACCAAGGATGGAGGGCAGTGGGTCATGAATCCAAAGACCCCAGTTACATGGTCAGAGCTCTGTCAGTTAACGAATGATCTATGAATTACTCAGCCTCTGAACTTGTAGAAAACACCTACCTCTTGTATCTCTCTTCTATTTATAAAGATACATTCCTTTTGTCTTTAGTTTCAGAGGACTACTGAAAAAAACGAATATTTCAATCTATGTGATGCTTCAAAACATGAAACTTTACACAGATTCTTACATTAGTATAATGCACGTGAGTGGTAGAATAGGCTTTTAACAGCAAAGATATTACTACCCAGAAGTAACCGTTCAGAAATCCGGTAGAAGTCCAGAATTATTTTTATCTTCCCCTCCCTGTTATTCTGTATTGGTGAAATCTGTTTAAACGTTACACATAATATTCTTAGCAAACTAAGAGCTTGGTTTTTCAAATGCAGATTCCCAGGAAAAGAAAAAAATGGAGAAAATAGGTTTTAGACAAATTAAGACTCTCATGATACTGAGTAGAGTGCTGACAGAATCCAGGGGTACACGAATTCAAAGCAGGTGTGCTAAACTGGGTGAGGGACAGAGCCTTGGCACTATGAGGGGTCCCTGGGGCAGAAAGGGGCTCTGAGACACACACAGGCTTTGAGGTGGGGCAGCCCAGCATCTGCTTCTCGGTGCCGTCACCAGCTGGCTTGAGACTCGGCATGTGTACTAAAACGTCTCTGAGGTCTCCTCGTCCACACAACAGTGACTAAAAGCATACTTTGCAAGGTGATAATAAAACACGGAATCATATACACAGCACCAAGTATGAGGGGAATGTTCTGTGAACGGCAGTGGCTTGCACACAACCAGAAGCCCGGGCCCCTAGAGCATGAACAACGTCAAGTGGTAATTGGATGTGTACCCCTCTGCCTCCTCCCCCGGGCTGTGTGTAAGCTCCTGGAGGGCAAGCACCCAGATACCTAGCCCAGCTGCCAATTCAGGAGACGCTGATCCCCTAGGTCTGGGGTGAAACCTGGGTAAGTCTATTTAAAAACAACAACAACAACAACAACAACTCATCAGGGATTCTGATGATGTACAGCCAAGGTCCAGCCACACTAACCTAACCCACTATGGTAAGCCCTGTCTGCTCAGAACTGAAGAGGCAAGATGGCGCCCAAGCAGGGGCATTCCCGGTTCCACTCTGGGGAGAGGGAACAATCAGTAATTAGGCCAATTTTACCGGCTATGGAATCGTGTAAAGCCCTGTTATACGCTGAGTGGGAGCCACAGAAGCTTACATATGACTGGGAAAAGACAAATATACCTAGAAAACCTCTTCCAAAAATCCTTCTCATCCTCTCTTGTAGGCTCTCCCTCCAAACAGGCGAGGAGCTTCACTGTTAGCTTAAGGAGCTTCGAAAAGGGTACAAAGCAGAAGAACCCAATAAATGAGTGTTTAGCTGTAAGCTGCCTGTCCCATCAGGGATAGCCTGTCACTTATTCCTGTCCGAGGTTTCTGAAAGCAGTGTTTTGGGTTTGTTCTGTCTCTCTCTCTCTCTTCCCAAGAGGCATAAGCAATAGCAGAGGTCCCCAGGGCAAACCAAAGCTATCGGGCAGAGCATGTGGGTTTCCTCATCGCCCTTGTCTGCACTGTCTCCCCTCCACTGGCAAGGACACAGCCCTCATGTGAAGGTCAACAGCAGGACGCCCCAACAGACACTGTAGGAGCAAGCGAGAGAGCAGGCGGGCTGGAAAGCGGGGTGTGAGGGGCTCACAGGGCAGGGTCTGCTGAAGAAAGAAGAGGGCAACCCATGTTCTCCCTGGCTGTCCTCTGGCTGCAGGAAGACCTCAGTCATGGGAAAGGAAGGCATGAATTATCGAGGGGCTTCGACTTCTCACCTCTAGCTGCCTGGAATCGCTGTTCCTTGAAGATTTGACAACAGAGATTTCCCAGAAGGAAACAACGGAGACCTGGGGCCTTTGAGTCTTTTGTTCTTTTCAGTAGTGCTTCCCATGGTCCAGAATCCCTGGGCGGACTCAGATTCTTCTCTGTCGTGATGACTTCAGAATTTCCACACTTGCTAAGTCAGTATCACAGGGAACTCAAACCAGACTCCAGAGCACCTTGAGGCTTTGCTACATTCGTTTTACTATATAGTCAGTAATGCTTCATAAAGCTCAAGTTTAACGATAGGATTTTGGCACAGCGGATATAAATACCTCAAAAGGATTAATTTATCTTTGATTGCAATTACTTAACCATTCAGCCTAACACGGTATCTGACAGCTGTCAGCTATTAGGTTACTCTTATCAGATGAGGCCCTCGAGTAAAAGCCTTAGCCACATACACTAGGTGGCTTTCAGGTACGGAGAAAGAGACACTGAAATACATACCTCCGATTTCTGGTATTGAGCACTCTGGAAGTATGTGTGCAGGTTAGCCCTTAAATGAGGACTTAAACAGACCAGATGGGAGACAACAAATTAGAGAATTTGACCCAAGAGACTTTACCTCTGGTAAATCAAATGATGACTCATTTCCAATATGGAATTAAATCAGATCAATGAGCCAACTGATACCCTGTAGGTTCCTTTAGGTCAACAGCAGAACTGTTAATAGGACTGTAGTCCCTGAGAAAAGACACAGCACTTTTTATTCTTTCAAACCTCACATTGCTAATTTGACGTGACCCCGAGATTTAATTTTTTAAAAATTTGTTTTTTTGCTTTCCTTGCAAAGAATTGCTTGTTGCTCTCCTGGGCCCCTGAAATCAGGTTTCAGGGTATGGGTTGTTCAAGAGTTAATGCCCCATTTCAAGACAGGAGTAGGTTGTGGTTAATGACCCTGAGTAATACAGAGTAAGAGCATTTCAGAAGACTCCAGTGCCTGCACAAGACCTGAACTAGACCAAAAAAACACACAATAGAAGATGTTAAACCTTTGGCCTGCCCAGACCTGAACTAGCCAAAAAAAAAAAAAAAAAAACCACACAATAGAAGACGTTAAACCAGCTGGATACACATAGCGAAACAATCCCACCTGAGGGAGAGTCTCTTTAAATTGTTTTAAAATTATAGCAAATTGCTAATATTTTATTAAATATTAACATTTAACATGGGAATCTATTGTATATAAAACCCTTGAAATGTTCAGTAAGGCTGACTGAGACCATCTGTGATCTGCAATCTGTATGCACCCATAAATCAAAGGCAGAATTACTTGTGGATCAGGAAATATCTTTATCCACTCTGTCCCTAGCTGAACGCCGGAAAGCTACTATGATTATAAGAGTGGCTCGTGTGATTCTAAAAGAAGGGCAGATTTAGCTATTCTGAAGGAATGTCAGCTCTTCTGTGTGAAAATAATCACACGTTTTCAAAGCATAAAGCAACTGGGCTGACCCAGCTTCGCTGATATGCAAAGGGTCAGTTACGTATAACATAGGTACGAAGATGTTGCTACGACACCAGCCCATTGTTGATGTCACAGCTGTGATTTCAGCTTACCTCATCTCATTCTTATCCCACCTCACCTTCCACCCAACAAGTTAGATTAAGTATTGTGCCTCTAAGTACGCTATGGTTTGAAAAAGAACATTTTAGGGGCGCCTGGGTGGCTCAGTCGGGTAAGTGTCTGTCTTCGGCTCAGGTCATGATCTCAGGGTCCTGGGATCAAGTCCCGCATCAGGCTCCCTGCTCAGCAGGGAGTCTGCTTCTCCTCTCCCCCTGCCACTCCCCCTGCTTGTGCTCTCTCTCTCAAATAAATAAAATCTTAAAAAAAAAAGAGAAAGAAAAAGAACACTTTAAAAAACTATTCTTAAGGCATAGAGAAGATAGCCCCCACATCCACCAAGTCCCCCAATTCAAAAGTACTATAAATCTCTCCTACACCTTTGAGACAACTATTGACTCTAAAGAAAGAACTGAAGAGTCAACTCTACAAGAGGACTTTTAACTGACCTGGGTAAGTGTTTCTTTATAAATAGAGGATTGCACTTCGTTATGGCCATTTTTTTCCTCCCAAGGGTGCTGTGGATTTTTACCAACAGACAGTGAACCTAAGTTCAGGAAATGTGAAGTCCACATTTAAAAATGCTCTACGTCACAGTAAGTTTGGTCGTTAATTCCCTACTTCTCTGCTTCCACACATTCTCTCTCTGTTTCACGGTGGCACATTTTGTTCAAGCTACTAGAAGCCGCAGATTGTACTTGGGATAATAGGGTGGAGCCAATTTTGCCTCAGGAGAGACATGAGCTGTTAGGAAAGGTTGCCTCCCCACCCAGAGCGCATAAGCTTTCCTACTGAATCAAAGCAGCCCTTCCTGGATGACAAATTTGGGGGTTGTGGTTGAAGATTTAAAAAAAACAAAAAACAAAAAAAAACCTGAGTAAGCTCTATCACTCATCATCATTTAAAAATTATTTCATGGATCCCTACTGTGTGTGTGAGACAGGGAATCAGGTGCTTAGGAGTGAATATATATATATTTTAAAAGATGGCAGTCTTTGCTTTAAAAAATTATGTCCTGATAAATATTTTGACAATGAGACCATTCCTGGGTCCTGCATTAAAATTATGGCCTGCAACAGAGAACACTCTGCCTTTCTCAAAGAATGGCACACTTTTACATCACAGGCAGTATGGCTCTATTTTATTCTTGGGAGTATTCATCTGTCCCCGAAGGAAGCTGAGTTCCACGGGGAGTATTAGTAGAAAGAAGCTTGAAGATGAGGTCCGGCACGCAGGGTGGATTCAAGCAAGAGGCAGGTGGGCCAAACACATTTTTTGATAACTGCCCACAATCAGCTTGGCATCCGGAGGGGGGTTCCATAAATACCGTTGACCGACAGCAGCCAGGATTCGCTCCTTCCTCCACTCTGCCCACACCCTCTTTCCATCAGACAGCCCATTCTATAAATATGTGTTGTCATTTTGATGGAAGTGATAAGTCCTAAGTGGGACCTGCTCCCAAGAGAAACCTGAGCAGGAAAAGCAGAAAACAGAAGAAGCAATTCAAAGTGTGTATAGGGACGTGTCAGGAACTGGCCCATTTAGTTGAGTTTTTGCCAAAGAAGACAGGTATAGAGCATCAGCCTTCCTGCCTTAAGGTGATGGTGGGGAAAATTCAGCCAAGGGAGCAATTTCTTCTACCAGCCCATTTTGCTTGTACCTTGCCCCCCAGAGCCAGATGAAAGAAGAGTCGCTTGCTTCCTTATCACTGTCACCTAGCTGTAAAGGTGACACTGGGCTCTTCCTGCCATGCTGGCTTGTGGCCAAGAGCAGAAGTAACTTTTCAGACTAAACAGATACACCCACAGAAGCAAGGACTGACGTTTTGGAGACATTTAATATGGAAATAGAATCCAAGACATTAGACATTTGTCATCCCCCCCATTTCTTCTTCCTGATACTTCCCCTCCACTGACTCCATTTACCTTGTGAAGATGACAGCCATGTATGGTTTTGAAAAATAAATGTTGAACACCAAAGCCAACAAGGGACAGTTGTAGAATACAAATTGTTAAGCCACCGATAAAAGAACTGGACACAGTAAAAGAACTTTAATTTTAAAGACAGCTCAAATAAATAGATCATAAACTTGATTATACTTTACTAGATATAATAGTAGGTTCTTTACAGGAATGAAAAAAATCAACCTAACTGGCCCACCGTTCACTTACGGAACTATATTTTGAAAAATGAAACACAAACTACTCTCTTAGAATATGAAGATCTTGCATTTTTAGAAATGTGGTGGTTATATTACTCTTCACCAAAGTTTCCTGCCCCTTCCTAAGGAGGAATTACACATCCCCATCCTGCCGAATTCAAGTGTGGCCACATGACTTGCTCCAGGCGATGACCGCGTATGACTTCCAGGAGAAAACATGAAGAGTTAGCATGAACCTTCACCTTGTTCTCTTTTTCTCCTGCTCTGAAGAGGAACAATGATGTAGATAGAGGTTGTTCCATCAATAGATTGATGTCAACACTGAACACAGCTGCAGCTGACCCACAGTGAACACAGAGCACGAGTGAGAAATCAACCTTGGTTTTGAAAGCCACTGAGATTTGGGGTCGTGTAATTACTGCCTTGATTGATTTTGAGTAGACTCACACAGGGCTCTTCATAAAGCGTGACTGGATGTTCGGATGACAGGAAGTACTCAGAAAATCAGTGGCGAAATTTGGTAGGTACCAGTTCAATATAAATCTAATCTTTCTTTACAGGGTGTGGAGATAAGAAGCTGTTAGGTTATTAAGTGACAGTTTGGAGAAGTGGCAAGCAAAATAAAGGTTTTTGTGAATTGAAATGAAAACCTGGGTTATGCAGTTTGATAGCAATCTGACAGCATTTCAAGTGTCTATTCTAACAATCCACACAAGATCCGCCATCTTTAATCCAGTGGCTCCAGATGTGAGCGGACAGACGATTAACCAGGTCCTGATCAGTCACTGGACTAACTGCCAAAATAGCTTCACTTCGGTCCCCATGGATATAGCTTGTAACATGGTAGTTCTAGAATCGGATCAAAGTGAGAAGCCTAGTAAACCAAACAAGTCCCCAGGATCACCTAAACTTGAAAATTCCATCGGGATGAGTGAAAGCTTTAGCATCAAACAGTGTTTCTTCACTGAGCTTCAGGCGGGGGTGTGGTGCCAGGCTGATGCTGGGGGCGTCGGGGTGGGGGACAAGTAACGCCGATAGGATAGCTGCAGAAGTCCCTGCTGCTCCATAATATGTCGCACTTGGTGCTGGAAGAGGCTTGTCCAGCAGGTGCAGAGGATCAGCTCAGGTGCAGAATTCATGTTACCAGCTGGCACAGCCTTCGGAACGTGGCATCCTGTGGACCAGAAACACGTTCATAGTCTTCCACCCCGATTCAGCAGGTGTTGCCCCTTTTCTCTTTCATACTCATGGATTGCTGTTAGGTCAGGGGCCACCTGGGATCCCCTCTACCCCTGTCTTCTGCCTTTAGACATCAAAGGAAAGATATAAAATTTGCTCCTGATGTCTTGGCCATAACTTATGGTGACCTAACCTACAACCGGAAGCTGGTATGACTGCAGCGATACAAAGACCAACCAGGGAAAGTAAAACAGGAAACACATCCACTAATCAAGCCTTTACCAAGGACTGGCCCTTGTGCCAGGTACCATGAGAACATTTGGGAATCCTAAGGCCCAGGTCTTAAGCTCAAGGGGGTATTTTTAGTCTAGTTGATGAGAAAAGAAAATGAAAAAGAAAGAAAGAAACACTCTTCTCAACTAGCCCAATTCACAAATGAGTACCATGTGGGTAGCAAACCATCACTCCAGGGCGGAGGAGATCAGTAAGAGTGAGCAAACACAGGCAAGGATTCCTCTCATCCAATTAAACTTTCAAGGGAGGGGAAAAGTCTAGCAAAAAAGGAAGAACCTATGATGTCAGAAGGACTAAAAGAGCAAAGAATACAATTCACCCCTGAGTTATTTGTATATTAACCGTTTCAGTTGAAGACGCAAAAAAAGACACTTCATCGTTCTCAAGAAAATGATACTCACATTCACCTGAGAGAAAAATAAATGGTGGTAACTTTTAAAAAGGGGAGGGGAGAAGCAGGGTAGAGGAAAAGGAATTATCTGACCAGGACTTGTAGGCGAAGCAGAAAGACAAGGAATACAAGGAAAGTGCATCATGGGGTTATATGGAAAGTATACCAAAAAATTTTATATATATAATTTTATGCTACATAAAAATTGTATTGGAGCACCTGCGTGGTAATAGTCGGTTAACTGTCCGACTCCTGATTTCAGCTCAGGTCATGGGATCCAGCCCCACGTCAGGCTCCACGCTAGTATGGAGTCTACTTGGGATTCTCTCTCTCCCTTTCCCTCTGCCCCTCCCGCTCATGCTGTCTTTCTCTCTCTCTCTAAAATAAATAAAAACTTTTTAAAAAATTGTGTTTACGTACAATTGAAATGACAACCCACAAATAAATGAAAATGCGAAGTTTAAGGTGACGAGGTTGAGGTTGTGATTTTTTAAAATATAAAGTTAGCAACGTACATTTCTTTACAAGATTCTGCCCAGTAAATTCCACAAGACCCACGATGTACAGCAAAACCTCTGGCCCAGCAGCTCTCAATCCCTTAAGGAGGCACAGGGAAACGTGCGTTACTGGGTGGTCCCAGCGCCCGCGGGGCATGCCTGGCATTTCGTGGACGGGGCCAGGGATGCAGAACAACCTGCAACACAGGGGACAGTCCCACACAATGAAGGACAGTCTCACTCCGAACACCAGCAGAGCTGCGGTCAATAAAATGCCCCAAGAAACAGGACAAAACCAGTCTTCCTAACCCTTCTCACAGGCTACCTGAGATAGACTATAAAAATCCTAAACTTCAACCAAATGCCGTTAATTTTATACCATTATGATTTTAAAATAAGTCTAACGTTTTCATTAAAAAAAAAAAAAAAGTCTCGGGGCGCCTGGGTGGCTCAGTCGTTAAGTGTCTGCCTTCGGCTCAGGTCATGATCCCAGGGACTCTCTGCTCAGCGGGGAGTCTGCTTCTCCCTTTGTGCTCTCTCTCTCAAATAAATAAATAAAATCTTTAAAAAAAAATAAAATAAAAACAGTCTGAGAAAGAATGTCATCTCTCCTCAAAGAAGGAAACGGGCAAAAGGTTTTCACCTAATTGGAAACAAAAATCACACTCGCTGAGAGAGATTATGTTGCTTTGGTGCTAGAGATGATAAATGCACAAACACTGAGGGGGTCTACAAATGATTCCCACGTGCTACACACACGATTGCACGCCTCCCATGGGCGGTCCGGGGCGACTGTGAAGTGACAATGGCCCGGTGACGGGCGGGGGTTCAAGCCGGGACCACGGTGGGCGTGCACAGTGGACGATTCGCTTCTTGCAAAAAGCACAGCCCCAGGGCCACCCTGATGAGCTAGTAGCTATCACAGACAGCAGCTTCTCGCCGGCCACGAAGAAAACAGGTTTTTCTGTTTCCGTGTAGGGTGCAGAAATGAGATCCCGGGTGTTTAGTGAAAATGGTTTGCCTACTTTTCTGCATTTTCAGGACTTCAGAGATGCGTGAGCCTCTTCAACTTCCCAAAAGGCTGTTGATACTGCCATCTAGTGACTACGGATGGTCCTTGTGACACCAGAAAGAGAAAAATTTAAGAGCTTGTGGACCCACTCTTTCTAATCAGGAAGTGTTAAGTATCCTGCTTTTGATGTCATTTAAAGTATCCCCTATTGCACACTGAGAAGGGGGAAAAAGTGACTCCTATATTCACCTCTGTAATTAGTAAAACTTTACAAATGAGCACAAACGGAGGCAAGCAGGCAGATTCTGTTTTCCCCGTAAAGTCTGCAAACTCCACTCCCCCCAGGCAGTGACTGTTAGGACTCTACGTAAGGTCCTCATGTTGTTGACGGCACGGCCACGATCCGTGGTGAGAACGTGCGCTCTTCCTAAGTCACTTCTGGATCTCACAGATGCTGGGACTGCATCGCTGGTCGTGCTTCTCTCTCTGCCTTGGCTGGCAGAGAGCACGGGGGCACATCGGGGGCCTGTCTGCAGCGTATTTACCGGACACAGTGCACGATGTCCCTGTCTTCCTTCCTCACCTCCTCTTCTTGCTATTTCCCGCTGTCCCAACATCCTCACCCACTGACGTCCAAAACTTTACTCTGCAGGACTTTTTAAGCCACCATAAACCGTACTCTGAAACAAGACTGGGTGTGCACAAAATCCATTACTGTTACTGTTCTGTATACCCCGATCGAGTTACTACAAGCCCAGGGAAGGCAGATGTCACAGGGCACGGTGATTCCTGCCTTATGTGACTCCTGGGGCTCACTCACCTCTTGTTAACTCATTACCAGAACTGCTGACGGTCTGAACCGAGGCTCAAACTAGCACCATCATCAGAGTTATTACTCACTTAAAATTGCCGTGTTCGTCACATTCCAGGATGGTCTTGTGAGATGTCTTTGTCTTAGGATTTCAGGTTAAATTCCTGCAGCTTCTTCAACGGAACAGACGGCTTGAATTCCCATCCCACAAATCCACTGTGTCTCACTGCGTTTGTATTTTGTCCCCTTCCTAAGTGGTCCATGTAATCCAAATTACAACATATTTTTATATGAAAGTGGTTTTTTTTGTTTTTTGTTTTTTTGTTTTTTAATACAAAGGCTTGTTCAAGGGCTGAATAGAAAAAAAAAAAGGAACAGGCATGGAGATAATACCAAAATCCCCAAGGCATTCACTTCTCTTCCAAGAAACACCTAGGATGGAGCTGGCTACCTTATCACCACTCCAGCCTACATCATGCTTATCTAGAAGTCCTTCTGCCTTCGTGCTGCTGAACTGCATTCCACCAGTGTTGCTTTGAGAATGATACCCCATGAGAGTTCACCACCGGGACATCTCAGACTTGGTATCGAAATTCCCTTTCTTATTTCTAATAATTGGCTGTTAAAAAAAAAAAAATAGATTGTAAAAATTACATTCTCAATCCTCCACCCAAGAGTTACCGCACTTGGCTGTGGATTTTTTTCTAGAACTGCCCAAAGCACAAAATGGCACATCATCTCCCAAGAGCAGAACAGACCATGGGAAGCGTGGTGGGTGGGTGTGGGAGGTATCCAAAGCAATGCGTGTGTTCGTTACGCAAATAAAAGCAGATGTTATTTTCCAACATCCTAGTTTTCTACGGACAGATGCACATAAGGTTAGATGGCAAAGATGATAAAGATACTGAAAATTTACTGAGAAGATAAACTGTCAAAAAAAAAAACCCCTCAGAAATGGAATGTGAAGGTCAGAGAATCAGTATCTGAGGTTCTGAATTTGAGACTTAACTCCTATCTGATGAGATAGACACTTTACTGCATTAAAAGGTGAAGGGAAGCAGAAGTTCTTTAGTGGCTTCTCTGTTTGGAATTCCCCTCTGTGCGGGCTGAGGGCAGAGGACGCGGGTCTCATGGCTTTTACTGCAATTTCAAGCATCACTGGAGGCCCCCACCTCTTCCCAGCTGTGTCCTAGACGGAATCTGGCAGATATGTTCAGACACCCAGTTTTACAAGTTGGAAACTAAGACACAAGAGTCAGCGAGGAAGCCGGCCCAGGGAGCAGGACTCAGTTCGATGACAACTGTCTGACTCACTAAAAGATCCTCTAGCTTGCCTACTGTTTTTACGGGTCAAAAGCTGCGGACTGGGCCCAATAACAGCAAACTTAACTCTGGGGACTGACAGGTAACATCTCCAAAGGCCAAAAAACCACCATGCATGTCAGGTCAACCTTCCCTTCAGATGTGGGGATGGAGACAGGGCTGGTGGGCAGGGGATAAGGTAACCGAATGATAGCAAAGTAAGTGAGCACACACAGGACATAGAAGACACCTCCTTCCAAAGGTAATTCATTCAAAACAATTCAATGAAACAACCAAATGGGAGAACACCACTGTATTTTTCTTCCGTAAGCTCGTGGAGGAAATTACTTCATTTCTAAAAAGCGGTCTTTTTTTTAAAGATTTTATTTATTTATTTGACAGAGAGAAACACAGCGGGAGAGGGAACACAAGCAGGGGGAGTGGGAGAGGGAGAAGCAGGCTTCCTGCCAAGCAGGGAGCCCGATGCGGGGCTCGATCCCAGGACCCTGGGATCATGACCAGAGCCGAAGGCAGATGCTTAACAACTGAGCCACCCAGGCACCCCTAAAAAGCGGTCTTATAAATTGGCTTCTTTCCCTTTCTTCAACCACATTTCCTAAGAAAAGTGGAAAAGACTTCAAACATGATTTTTATCTAGGGGTGGAGAAGATGAAATCAAATGTCAAGGACACTCAGGTCACGGACTGTGTGTGGCCGGGAGTGTGTTCTTCCCTAAGCACACCTGAACTGCCTCCACCCGCCCCCACCCCCGCCCCCCACCCGCCCGTCCAGTCATCACTCCCGGGCCTGGGATATACAATTCCTCTCTTATCTGCAAGGATTCTTCAATGACCCTTACTTCCAGAAAAACTGGGGCCTGCCACTTCCAGCCATCTCTTGATCACAGTCAAGAGGGCATGAACATCACGACCATAGGAAATTACACTTTGTCAAACCAGCAGCTACAGAAAACCAACAATGGGTACCTCATCACCTTGTCCAAAAAGGAACTGCTTGGATTCCATTTCTTAAGCCAGACAAATAAACCAGTACTCTATAGAACCACCTTTTCTCATGCCATATAACCTTGGCTGAAGGGCTCACCATGGCTTGCTCTGGGAAGTGGGATTGAGGTCCCAGGAAGAATTTTAATTTTATATACTTCTATACCATTCTAATTTATTAGGATGATCATGTACTACTTTTATAATCTAGAAAGAGTCTTTGATAATTATAAACTCTTTCACCAAATCAAACCATGTTCATACTTTTGACCTAGTGATTTTTGTGATTTTATCCCAGGGGAAGCTAGATTTTACTGCCATGGGGTCTAAAGTATCAAAGAATTAGACATAATTTACATTTTTAACATGAGAAAGATGGTTTAGAGATTATGTGATTCAACATTATTTATCAGTATCATGGTAGAGGTTTTGTCAAGCACTGGAAAACTGTTGCAACTTAAGTAAAAACAGTATTCCGAATACAGCACGTAAATAAAATGAAAACTAGGGTCGCCTGACTGGCTCAGTTGGAAGAGCATGTGACTCTTGATCTCAAGGTCGTGAGTTCGAGCTCCATGTGGGTATGGAGATTGCTCAAATAAATAAAACTTTAAAAATAAAGTGAAATGAAAACTAAAATATATAAGAAAGAGAAAAGCATGCTTATATTAGAGTGACAAAATTTATAAGCAATTTGAAAATATTTTTGACTTTCTTTAACAAAGAAATACAAAATACTTGCTAACCAGTGGTATGAGGAAAATTACTTTTGCCCTGATTCCAAAGGAAGATATTGACCTACTTCTCCTTTATTTAGAGTTAGTTCAACTGGAATTTATAAGCCTTCCTAAATTTTACTAAAGTCCATTAAAGGAAATGCAAGTACCACCAGTGGGTTAAAAGGCAAAATATGGTAGCAGGATCAACGTCCACTGAATCTATTTAAAATAGACTTGAGACCACAATCTAAAGTTTACAGAACCCCCCCAAGGATTTACAAATAAATCCATATAACGTATAAGCCATAACCTTATCAAAGTACTTTCCAAATTAAAACAGTGTAGTGGCATATTATAGATCGCAACATCACCACAATGATCAGTTTAATAACATGGTAAATTTATTCTGGTCAAAGCCTACATGGGTAGACAGTCCTCTCTTAAAATCTTAATTTATTGTTTCAGCCAACGTTCTGAATGGGTAGCAGTCACTTCTTCCGTTTGGGTTTTTAAGAACATAAACATTTTCAATGATCTCACAAAGGCTCTGGTCCCAAAAGACAGCTGGGCAAGGAAGGACGGCAAGAGGCCAGCAGTGACCCAGAAAGCTAACAAGAGGCGTGAGCGTGTGCTCATGTGTTATTTCCCATGGTGCCATCCAAGAAAATGCTGTATCGAAGTGATGTGTATGAATGCATCCATTATCCCACTCAAAGTCTTAACACTAGCGCAGTTCACTCCCTTGGAGACAATCTAGACCATCAACCGGGGTGGAGGCTCTTAAGTAACTTTATGAGTTGGCTTCATCAAGGTTGCTTCTCAGGTGTGGTTCAACAGCCCCACCCTGAAGACTGATAACCTTTTGTCAATAATCTGTCCTGTCTGTCTATCCCCTCGGCTTGAAGAAAGACCCAATCAGCCTGGGAGATGACTGGGCTGGTCCTGAGGCAGAGACTGCGGATGATGCCCACCTCGCCTCCAACCGTCCTGACACTTGCCCAGTGCACACGCCCTCACATTGACCATCTGCATCTCCTATGTTCTAAAACAATGACATCTTCCTATATATAACGTTGGTCAATAGAGGTTTTTTTTTTTTAAAAGCCAAAAGAGTCCTTTAGGTCTTTAAGAGAATACACAAATATGAATAAAGGAAAATTGCTGTGTTGTGATGTGATAACCATCAAATGAAGTCATTCATGTTATAATCCTGAAAGTTTATACTCTTTTCTTCAAAGGTTCCATGGTAGTGGTGAGTTACACGCAACCCCACCCCCTACCCCACCCCCCGCCTAGGTTTCTACAAGGAAAAACAAAGGTTACATACACACAACCTGGTTAAGGGTACCAGGAACATGAAAGAAGGTTGCTCTGGTACTTCATGTCTCAACACTATGCCCATTTCAGAGCTTTCTCTTTGCCTAAAAATCCTTGCTATCCCTACGGTGACATTCTGTCCCAGCACAGGAGTTAGGAGAACAAGGAGAGCAAAAAGTTACAGAGGCTCTTATGGCATGGGAAGTAGATTTTTCTGGAACTCTGCTTCTGGGCTGGGTGAAGACAACAAGGCTGGCCTCCTGGACTGGGGTGAGGCAGGTATGTGCAGCTGGTCCGGAAGCGGGGTGGAAACAGGATCTGCACAAGAACCAACAAGCCCACTCGAGAGGTGCCTAATCGAGCCTGTGTTGAGCAGATGTAACCACCTGTCTTCGAGTGGATTACGAAATGCCACATTTCACCTTAGTGCCATTCTGAATGACCCAGCAGCACGCAGAGGGATTCAGGGAGGTGAAAGAGGGTATCATTTACTAACCACCCCTCGAAGAGCCAGTTTTAAAGAATGACCCATGAAAATTCATAAAACTGGGATTTAAGTTGTAGCCCCAAAGCATTCCTCGGGCATAAGACACTCAAACTTAAAAATCTGGGTGAACAACCACATTTCACCAGTTTCTTCTTAGTCTTTAAAAACAACTCAGGAGTGGGTCACATCTCCTCCAGATCCACTAGAATGTAAATACCAGGAGAACAGAGACTCTGTTTGTTCCCTGACGTTTCCATAGTTGTGAGCACAGTGCCTGAGACACAGAAGGTGTGTCCATCCATATGCGCTGAGTGGGTGAGCACATCGTAAGACCTAATACTGGTTCTCCTTTTCCGCTGCAATGGTCACATGAAAGTTATAACTTATTTTTGCCTCTTGTATTTTTAATTTTTAAAATTTTTGTACATCATGTATATGTAAATTAAATATTCTACATATAAAATACAAGGCGATCCATATCAGGGGAAAGTTCCATGGTTTTTCTTCCCTTCTGGTCTTTTTTTTTTTTTTTTAACGATTTATTTATTTATGAGAGAGCGAGCATGGGGAGGGGCAGAGGGAGAGAATCCCAAAGCTGACCTCCCCCCCCACACACCGTGCCCACCCCACCGCTGAGTGTGGAGCTCAACTCAGGGCGATCCCAGGACCCTGAGATCATGAACTGAGCCAAAATCCGAAGTCAGCCACCCAACGGACTGAGCCACCCAGCCACCTTCTGGTCTTTTAAAGAGGAAAACATACTCATACTAATTGGATAAAACTGGCTGAATGGTAAAAGCCAGAACTGGAAACCAGTGTGTGGCAGTTTGCTTAACCACCACCCCCGCTAATGGGAAGGGAGTCAGGACACAGGGCCGTGTAACACAGACAGACCTGGGCTCCCCCAAATGCCATCTGGGCTATGGAGACAAGTTAATCTCATTAGCACTTCTCTCTCCCATGCTAGCCATGGCCTAACCCATAATAAAATCCTCCTCCCCAGGTATTCATCCACTTACAAAACCGTTCTGGGCACAGTGGCTCTCTTGAGTAAGCTGCTCATTTCCTCACATTCCAAAGCACTAAGGGAGAGTTAGCCACTAGGGAGTCTCCTTCTCCATCCCTTCCTTTCCCCTGTCACTATGCTCACCATCCCTAGGCTGTACCATCCCAGTCACTTCCTGGGTAAATCTGATCCTGCCTTTTTTTTTTTTTTTTAAACCTGAGAGTTTTCCTACGGCATGGTATTCACAGTCACGCATTACCTGGTCTCTCCCCACCTCTCCAGCTGCAGAGGACAGTATATACATATATACATACACAATTTTCTTCCCCTAGTGTTTATGTTCTCTAATTTTCATGCCTCTGCCCAGGTGGACCACTCTTCCTACCACACGAGGGCTCCATCTGCTTTCTGTCCCACTCTTTAAGACACTTCCTCTTCCGGAAGTCTTCCCTGGTATCCCCTACCAGTGTGAGATGCCTCTTCCCTGGGCCTCCATAGTATCCTACGTGTAACTTCAAGGAGCTTAACGTACTGTTGAGATTTTGTTTTCACTGCTGCAATTATTTATTCTGCTTCTTCCGTCAATTAATCCATTCGTTTCCTTGGGTGATGAAGTATTCTTTCTTTTGTTCTAGCACTGGCCCATCTAGCACTTAGTATCTACCCCCAAAATGCTAGGTCTACGCAAGAATAATTGAAGGAGCTGCAGTTGTTCGTAGATATGTTGATGACTTCTTATATTTTACGGAAAATGGTATACCTCCCAGTGCCTCTCTTCCATCGCCCGGAAATCAGATATTTAGTTTCCCTCATATGACTGGTCTGTAGAATCACCATTAGGGAAGACCAAAAAGTGACTGGCAAATAGGAGTTAAGCCTCCAGTAACGTACTTACTTTCCTACAAAGCATCTCTTTGGCAACATTTTAGTCATACCTTCTAGTATATATGCTTTCCAAAACATATTAGGACACGTACTTGTAGTGGGATATTTTCTAATAAAATGTATTTTTGGCTCTTTAGCAGATGGATCCAACACACTCCAGCCACAATACTCTGAAACTGCTCACTCCACTCCTTGGGGGTTCAATTTCCCCATATTTGCCATTCTTACTCCTCTTAAGACCCAGAATCAAATGCCTCTCTTCCATGCCACCTTCCTTGATCTCACTAGACTGAAAGCCTCCCTCACGGCTCTAATCTCCTACAGCACTCTGAGTCTCAATTGTCTTTGTTCATGGGCCACAGCATCTGAGGTCATGCCTGGCACAAATTCAACAGATGAGCAACCATCATAGCAAGAATGGCCCTTTCTATATGTCCCTTAATATCTGTCATAGAGAAAACTAGAAACAGACTAAATATCCAACATCAGGGGCTTAGCAAGAACCATGGTACATCAGCATAATGGGATATTATGTTCCTACTAAAAATGACCACTATATATAAAGGACTTCTGCCCATTTGTGGAAATGTTCATACAATATAACACTTTACAGGAAAAAAAATACACAAGCAGAAGATGAACCATGGCTCCAATTTTAAAAATTTCTGGATGCACATTCACAAGGTAATTTGGAGTTAAATAAGTAAACTTGACATTAATTAGCACTTTTAGCTTACATTCATAGTATCACGTGACATCCATCTTTAAATTCTCCAGCATGGGGGCACCTGGGTGGCTCAGTCATCAAGCGTCTGCCTTCGGCTCAGGTCATGATCCCAGGGTCCTGGGATGGAGCCCCACGTCGGGCTCGCTGCTCAGTAGGAAGCCTGCTTCCTCTCCCACTCCCCCTGCTTATGTCCCCTCTCTCACTGTCTCTCTGTCAAATACATAAATAAAATATTTTAAAAAAAGAAAAAAAATTCTCCAGCATGAAATATGTAACCAGAGAGCCTTATGACCTCAGAAATCATCAAATGGCATTTCCAATGACCAATGGCTGGGAATCCTCTTAATCACTTTAATGTAACAGTGTTGTTTTAGTCCAAATTCTTGAAAAGAGAGAAGCTTTACTAGCTATTCCATACCTGCCTGAAACACACCCTCTCTGAAACCATTAGGCCAAATCATCCAGAAAGCCTTACCCTCAAAGCCGACCTCTGTAACCCTCGGTTTGTTAAGAGGAATGGATTCAGTAAAGAGGAATGTTAGGTCAAGTCAAGGAGTGCAAACAAATCACAGAAGAGAGGATGAAAACCAAAAGAGGAGCAGAGGGAAAGTAATCTCTGTCATTCCACAGTCGCCCATTATCTGGGGCCTAATCTCACGGTCCCTGTGAGAGGGAAGCCGGGCAGAACGCAGTCTTCCTCCGTGAACGTGTGAATGTCTCACAACACCGGGGCCAGTGCATCCAAATGTTCTAAAACAAGGAAATTCCAGGGGCGCTTGGGTGGCTCAGTTAGTTAAGCATCTGACTCTTGATCTCAGCTCAGGTCTTAATCTCAGGGTCATGTGTTCAAGCCCTGTCGTGGGCTCCACACTTTAAAAGAAAAAAAAAATTAAACCAAGAAAATTCCAATGACAAGAGGTCTTCCATGTCAGAATGCATCCAACTTCAGGGAAGCCGATTCCAGTGTGTTCTACTTATGCCAATGCCCCCCAAATGTTTAAGAGTCTGCAAATGACACATATTCAATTATAACAATCTTTCTCCTGCAATTTCATTTTCTAGACACTTGCTGAGGTGTGATTTAAGAGACAAGGCAGTAACAGGATATTTCCCATCACCAACAAAAAATGGACCAGGACCTACTGTTTCTTACCAATATGGCCCTTTCTTCTGTAGTTAGCACAATGACAAGGGCATTCTCTGAAAGATCAGCTGTAAGTAAGTGGTCCTGTTACCCAGCTTGGAGGCATGCACAGTAAATTTAGAACACTCTGACAATTCATTTTCCGTCTCACTGCCTAAGTGTTCCTCACGTGAAAGTCCCATGGTTACTTTACACTCACACCCATAGCCAAATAGTGTTTTTTAGTGTTCAAGTTATATGTGATTGCTGTGCTTACAGTGTCCTCCATGTGTCTTCTTTGCCTAAGAAGGGAACTTTCAGGCTACGGAAGCTGGATAGCTCCTTGAAGTCCCAAATCATCCATCATCCAGCAAAACCCTTGTACATCTCAAGCCTAACACATCTGACCCCACTTTTCCAAAACTTGTAAAGCAGGTTTTTAATTACCTGCTGGAGGCAAATCTACCCTCCTACTTTCTCAAGACTTCCTTCTTCCATGGATGACCTCATCATGAGCCCAGTATAATCAGAAGTTCACATCTTAGAGATTTAGGAAGGATAAATGCAAGGGAAGTTGAAGTTAGGGCTTTTTATTTATTCCACATAAGTTCCCAATTGCATCATTCGCCGGACTTTCCGAATCCAAACTCCGTACACTGTTGCCGGGTGGAGGGTGACCCAGGGTCATTCACACTAAAGGTCAAGGCAGTTAAAACAGACTCATCTTCACAGTCTACATAATGTCATGTTCAGTGCTTTATCTTTTCTGCCATTAAATATAATACTCCACCAGCCCAAAGCCTGAAGTTTCTACTCAAGGAAAGCGAGAAAGTCTAAGAGAGAAGTCGTCTTCGGCTTCAAGAAAAGGCATGACTGCACCATCTGGGAGCAATTACCTTTCCTCACATCTAGAATTTTTTGTCTCAAAACCAAAGGTGTGACAATACCTGAACCCCAAAACACCTAACATTAAAAATCATTTTAAAAAATGGGGCACCTGGGCGGCTCAGTCGGTTGAGCTTCTGACTCTTGATCTCAGCTCAAGTCTTGATCTCAGGGCTGTTGAGTTTAAGCCCTCTGCTGGTCTCTATGCCGGGCATGGAGCCTCCTTATAAAACAAAAAAAAATTTTTTTAAATACTTTAAAATATCTTAAAAATTTTAAAAATACTTTGAGGGAAAGGCAATCCCTAAAGACATACTCCTCTTTAGTGACATGAGGACAACCACAGTATGCTATGTGGGATGAGCACTGACCTTAGACAAAACCCAAGCAGTTCTCTGGCCTACTCACTGTGTGATCTTGGATGAGTCATTTAACATCTTGTATTCTTTTCTTTTTCTTTTTTTTTTAAGTAGACTCCATGCCCAGTGTGGAGCCCAACGAGGGGCTTGAACCCACAACCCAAGATCAAGACCTGAGCTGAGATCAAGAGTTGGACCTACTGCTTCTTACCAATATGGCCCTTAACCGACTGAGCCAACCAGGCACCATAAGTCATTTAACATTTTAAGCACTGGGTTCCTTTTCTGAAATATTAGGAGGTTTCTATTAAGATGGAGTGAGATGCTAGTTGCAAACTGTCCCACACACTCTCTGGCACATAATGCTGATTCAATAAATGGTTATGATTAGCATCACTGTTAATATTTCCCATGTTTCCAGAAAAGGGATGGAATAAATAACCAGAGTAATTAGAACAATACTTGTTTGGTGCTTTGAATATTAGCTCTGTTACCTTAGACACTAATGCATCCATGAATTAGTATCCCGAAGTCAAGATTCTATAGGATGAAAAAAGCTTTTTGCTAAACTCAAGGGCCACTGATATGCCACCCACCTCCTCAACAATGACTTAATGGAAAAAAAGAAAAACCAGGCATGGTAAGGTGGAATTTTTTTTTTTTTTTTAAAGATTCATTTTATTTATTTGAGAGAGAGAGAGTACAAGCGCGCAGGAGCATGAGTAGGGGGATGGGCAGAGAGAATGGGAGAGAAGCAGACTCCCAGCTGAGCACAGAGCCCAACATGGGGCTCGAAGCCAGGACCCTGAGATCATGATAAGGTGGAATTTTTAAATAAGAAAAAGTTAAGCCAATTTATTCTTTTAATTAATAATGGACACACAATAATTATTAATATAGTAAGTACAATGTTCCTCTGTTCTAGAACGAGGGAAAGGTAAAGACGATGATTAATGCAGGAACTATTAATAGTAAAGAAATACCAAATATTATGTGGTGTCTCTTTACACAACTGCAGTTATAGTCCTACACTCCTAACCTTTAAATTGGATGCAAGGCACACAAGCTGTTCTTAGCAAATTCTTCTGGCTGAATTATCATATAATGATTAGTTATCAAAACAACTTCAAGCTCTTCAAGGCCTCTTATTGCTACAAAGATAATTTACACATTTAGAGGTCAGAGTCAGCCAGGCATATTTTCAAAACATTACAACACGAGGCTTTAACTGACCAGCTGGGCTTTGTACCAAAGTACACCTAACCCCACTTCCAAACAGAAGTATAGCAAGGGTGGGAAGAATACTCATACAAAATGCCCAAGTCAAAAGGAAAATGTCCTTGAAAAAGATGTGCCTTCTTAAATCCTGCTATAAACCCACTCTTCCATCTGTATTTTGAGAGAGGAAAAAGAAAAAGTTTCTCCATACACAAGAAACAGGTGGTAAGACCCAAGAATGAGCTCTGAAATACAGCAAAATGCGCAGGAAGATCCTTATCACTGTAGATGAATACACTTTTAACTATTAGAATCCCACCAATCACGTGTGGAATGTGCCTTGACGTCATGCTTTGTTCTCACAGAAACTGCGGGCCAAAAGAGCGGATATGTAAAAGAAATAGGAAAAGTTACAGAGGAATAAATGAGTCCCACTGGAATCTCATCTAGGCAAGTTCTATTCTGCAAGAATTAAAAGCAGCAAAGAAATTACACTGGCTCTCCAAGGAAAAGAAGCCCTCAATACTCGTAATAAAAATATTTTATCACAAACAATGAATCATGGAACACTACATCTAAAACTAATGATGTAATGTATGGTGATTAACATAACAATAATAAAATAAAAATATTTTATCAATGATTATAAGACTTCATAAATAAAGTTAGAAGGACATACCCAATTTATGAAAAGTTTTGTGCCACATAATATCTATGCAAAAATAAAGTAATTATAGGACGACCAATCTGTACTTAAACATTGAGTAAAACACTCTAATAGGAATACATCAAGTAGTATTTCCCTTCTATAACAGAAAGACCAAAAGTTACTCTTATTACCTTAAAATAGGACATGGGCTAAAAGTGAGAGTGAAAAATCCATGCAAGATGATAAAAGGAATGTTAGGAATGCCTGAATGCTAACAGCAGCCTTTGAATG
This sequence comes from Halichoerus grypus, assembly GCF_964656455.1. Taxonomy (NCBI): domain Eukaryota; kingdom Metazoa; phylum Chordata; class Mammalia; order Carnivora; family Phocidae; genus Halichoerus; species Halichoerus grypus. Next base: position 10,406,042 of record NC_135725.1, read on the forward strand.
TAAGAACGTTTTTCCACAAAAAAGTTAACCCATTCCATTCAGAGTCCAAATACCTATTTGTCTGTCTCCCTGTCTCTATGAGCAGCAACCGATTTTCACAACCCACCATTAAATGGTCTGATCAAAATGATTTTACACCGAAATGATTAACTGCCTAGGAGAGTCAAGAGCAAGTTTCAGGCTTGCTACGGCTGTGCTCACGGGGAGGACCTCACTTTAAACCTGATGGAAGATAGATGCAATGATAGGCCAGGCATGATGTACACACCCACCACAGATACTGGTTTTGCAATACCACTCTCCTTGAAGAAGTGATTGATTCCAGTGGTAGAGCAAGAAAAATGCAAGATGAGCCTGGAACATCTGGAGGTACCACAAAGGAAGGAAGTGCTTGAAAAAGGACGGGAACTTGTCAAAGGACATTGGGGCCAATCTGAAGGAATACCCGATGGCCAAAGCTAGAGCAATTTGAGCAAAAAAATCCATAATGATGGCACTGGATTAGAACCATTAGAATAAAATAACTATCCACGAGTCCACACTGATGCATATATAAGAGAACAGCTCTTCCTTATGGAAGAATGAATAAATAAATGTATAAGAAATGAAGGCAATACCAAATGACTGTTAGGCCAATAGCACAGTAATAATTATTGCAGGGAAGACCTACAATGGAATGCTAAAATCAGTGCGCAAAAGCTTGAGGAGAAGCAGGATCTTTGCACGGACTCAAAGGATCTGCCCCCAAGATATTTATTAATTACAAAGTGACTAATTTGCTAATTACAACAGCACTTTTATAGTGGAGAAACCCAGGAGATACTACTTGAATCAAGTGATCAAGATTAGCATCACCACCAATAAGAAAAACATCAAGTCACCACTCATAGCCTCACAAGTAAATATGAGAAAATGCCAGAAAACCCCCAATTCAGGAAATTTCATTCAACAAAAGAACTGACTGGTACTGTTCAAAAGTATCAAGATTATGAAAAACAAGGGAAGAACTGTGGGAGTCTGAGAAGGCAGAACAACTCAATCCAGTGTGGATCCTGCACTGGATCCTAGAACAGAAAAAGGACCTTCATGGAAAATTGGAGGGGACGCTAACAAGGCCTAGAGTGTAGCTAAAAGTGCTCTAGCAATTTAAATCTCCTGGTTCTGATCGTTGTACTCTGGTTAGATAAGATATTCACACTGAAGGAAGCTGGCTGAAGGGGGCATGTGAACTCTGTACTATCTTTGCAACTTTTCTCCAAGTCTAAAATTATTTCAAAATAAAAAGTTAAAAAAAAATGGATGGAAATGGAAAGCAACGGGGCTGACTCTTATTCCTCACTTCCATCTGACTTTCTTTTCTTTGGAGATGTTTGCAAAAGCACCTTCCTCTGCTCTACTTAGTAAACCACGGAAAGGCATAGGAAGGTGTGAGATGTGAGACTCAGCCACGCAGAACATGAGGGTGACCCTCCCCCAAAACGGATATGGTCTGCCTTCTGGGGTTGAGCTAAGCTTTTCAGTTAGACTTGAACAAAACAAAGTCTTTGCCTTCAGAACATGTTAGCAAATTCCCAAACTGGTCTTTCTTGGACTGTGCCAAAGAAGAGAACACTGGGTGTTCACAGAGTCTGTCAACAAGCAAAAGGTCTTTTGGAAAGACTGCCAGCAATGGTGGCGGGGGAGGGGGGATAACGAGAGCTAGGTTGGGAGTGGGGCGGGGTGTACAGCGGGCAAGAGAGAGAAGAGCCCAAGAGGCTTGTACGTACTCCTAGTTGCTTCCTCACCTAACAACGGTAAGTTGGGCTAACAACACCTTTAAGAATGCTTTTGCTTACATAGTTCACACACATACCCAAAAGGATTTTATCATTTACATTTTATTGAGATTATATGTTACCACATTGCACAAAGAATCAGAAGGGTTACACATACCCCCCTTTTCACATTTCTTTCAAAGCATTTAACTACTCGCTGTGAGTTCTTAGAGTAGGTAGCATCTATACCCGTAATAGACACACTTAAACAAAAACAAAAACACCGTCCACCAAAAGATATTATGTGCCTATTTTTTGCCTCAGCAATTCTACTTATGGGACATTACCTTCAAGACATACACAAGTATGGATCAATACTCACACAAGACTGTTAATTGTTGCATTGTTTATTTAAAAAAAAAAACCTAAAAACATGCCAAATGCTCATTAAAAGAATACTCTTATAGTACATTGTACAACAGGATACTCTGTAGCATTTAAAAGGAATAATGAAAATCTAGATGTACTGACCTAGAAAGATACTCATAATCTATACTTAAGTTAAAACGTAGACGAAGTAAGAGTCTACCGGAAGGAAGAAGGCTTATTTGCATGTATATGTATAGAAAATATATAAAAGGATGTATATCAAACTTAACAGGAATATATGGAGGGAGGGACACCTGGGTGGCTCAGTCGGTTAAGCGTCTGCCTTCGGCTCAGGCCTTGATCCCAGGGTTCTGGGATCGAGCCACACATCAGGCTCCCTGCTCAGTAGGGAGTCTGCTTCTCCTTCTGCCTGCCACTCCCCCTGCTTGTGTGCTCTCTCTCTCTGACAAATAAATAAATAAAATCTTAAATACAAAACAGAACGGAGTATATGGAGGGATAGTGGGGTTCCTATGTCATTTTTTTAAGTAGGCTCCACACCTAGTGTGGAACCCAAAGTGGGGCTTGAACTCACAACCCTGAGAAGATCTACACTGAGGTCAGGAGTCGGACATTTAACTGACTGAGCCACCTAGGCCCCTCATCTTAAGTCATTTTTATTTTTATTTTTTTTAAAGATTTTATTTATTTATTTGGCAGAGAGAGACGCAGCGAGAGAGAGAACACAAGCAGAGGGAGAGGGAGAAGCAGGCTTCCCGCTGAGAAGGAGTCATTTTTAAAATAACCAGTAGAGGGGCGCCTGGGTGGCTCAGTCATTAAGCGACTGCCTTCGGCTCAGGTCATGATCCCGGGGTCCTGGGATCGAGCCCCGCATCGGGCTCCCTGCTCTGCGGGAAGCCTGCTTCTCCCTCTCCCACTCCCCCTGCTTGTGTTCCCTCTCTCGCGGTGTCTCTCTCTCTGTCAAATAAATAAATAAAATCTTAAAATAAAATAAAATAAAATAACCAGTAGAGATTATTCTTTTAACTGTAATTTTTTTGAAATGAAAATAACATATAGGCAGTTGTGCTTCTCTACACCAGGAGGGAACAATTGGAAAAGGAAGTCAAGGAGATGGATTCATTTACAATTGCCTCCAAAGAACAAAATATCTAAGAATAAATTTAATGGAGGTAAAATACTTGTACACTGCAACTATAAAACAATGCTGAAATAAGTTCAGACAAATGTAAATACATGGCAAGACATCATATGTTCATGAACTGGAAGACTTAATACCATCAAGGTAACAATACTGCCACCTATGGAATTAGTGCAGTTCCTATCAATAGCCTTTTTTTCTTCTTCCAGAAATAGAAAAGCTGATCCTTAAATTCATATGGAACTGCAAGGGGCTCTGAATATCCAAAGCATATTGAAAAAGAGGAACAAAGTTGGAAAATTCACAGTTCCCAATTTCAAAACTTACTACAAAGCTATAGTTATCAAAAGAGAGTAAACTGGCACAAGGACAAACAGACTAATGAGGAAAAAACTAAGGGTCTAAACCTAAATCCTCACATATATGACCAGTTGATTATTTTAAAGGGTGTGAAGACCATTCAATGGGGGAAGAGAGTCTCTTCAACAAATGGGACAACTAGATACACACATACAAGAGAATTAAGTTGAACCCTGACCTCATACCTCATAAAAAATTAAATCAAAATGGATTAATACACTAAACGTAAGAGAGAAAAACACAAAATTCTTGGAAGAAAACATAGGGATAAATCTTCCTGACTTTGGATGAGGCAGCAATTTTTAGACATCAAAAGCAAGAACAACAAAAGAGAAAAATAAATCACTTGGACTTCATCAAAATAAAAAACTTTTGTGTGTCAAAGCACATTACCAAGGTAGTGAAAAGACAAGAAAAAGAGAAAATATTTGCAAATCATATACCTGATAAGGGTCTAGTATCTAAAATATATAAAGAACTCTTACAGCTCAACAACAAAAAGACAACCCAATTTATTTTTTTGTAAGATGACCCAATTTAAAAATGGGCAAACGATTTGAATTGACATTTCTCCAGAGAAGATACACAAATGGTCAATAAGCACATGAAAAGATGATCAATATCATTTGGAAAGACTGCCAGCAATGGTGGCGGGTGAGGGGGGATAACGAGAGCTAGGTTGGGAGTGGGGCAGGGTGTACAGAGGGCAAGAGAGAGAAGAGCCCAAGAGGCGTGTATGTACTCCTAGTTGCTTCCTCACCTAACAACAGTAAGTTGGGCTAACAACACCTTTAAGAATGCTTTTGCATTCTTAGGGACATTGGGGACATTAGGGACATGTAAATCAAAACCTCAATCAAGTACTATTTCATAGTCACAAGGATGGCTACAATAAAGAAAAAAAGGAAAACATGTGTTGGCAAGGATGTGGAGAAATTGGAACCTTTATGGGAATATAAATGTAAATGGTTCAATTTCTGAGGGAGGAGGGAATAAGGAGTCACTGCTTAATGGGTACAGGGTTTCCTTTTGGGGTAGGAAAAATGTGTTGGAACTAGACAGAAGGGGCAGCTATGCAACACTATGATGGGCTGAATGCCACTGAATTGTTCATTTTTAAATTATTCACTTTTATGCTATGCGAATTTCATGTCATTGAAGACAAATACAATTGAAAAGAAATAATACACGGGTAAGAGGAAAACATTAATTCCCCACTGAGTTACCTTCTGCTAGAATAGTAAGATCGTGGTACCAGTGCAGATGGGCGCCTTCCGTATCCGGATACCTCCCTGGGCAGCAGTCTGGGTGGATAAAGGACTGCCACCGGGGAAAATGACACATAATCAAAATCAGCGACTGTTCATAAGCACTGGCCCCGGGGTAACCAAATGATCCACTGCCTGGGAAACAGCCCAGAATAAGGGCTGAGAGGTCACACAGCCTTCTCTCTCCAAACTTCATCTACAGCGGTGGGCATCCAAAGGCGTCCCACACCCTTCTTTATAGGGGCAGAAACCGAACAATGGCCACTCCACGGCCCACACACAGAACCCTGGCCAGGGACTTGGGAAAGATTTACTGATCTGGGATAAAAGCTGTTTGTTACCATTTTACCAAGCTCTAGAAATGAATATCTCCCCTATTCCTTCAGCACAGATCCTCTCGGGGGGTCATCTGTCAGGATGCACACCCTCAACAGCAACAGGGCGGCTGTGTACGTGACTCTCTGGTTCTTGTTCTTTTTTTGTGGTGGTAAAGTTCCGGGGGTGGGGGGACAAGGGTGCTCCTGTGAAGGCATGAAGTCTCCCCGGCAGGGAGCTTTCATGGCAAGAGAAATTCACACCAGAACAAGCAATGTCCGTTTAGCCACTCATTTTCTGGGTCATATAAATTAACTCTTCGTTAAATTACTCCTTCTCTCAACAGGTACCAACAACTTCATTTTAATTTAAGCTGTCTGCTTTGGCCATTTCCATGGGGTTACCAGGAAGAAAGAGAACTTCAGATCAAAAGGCCGCTTTTCAAAACTCCTTAAAATCATAATGTTTCTCGGAGAAGAAAGAATGACAACTTCAACTTCTGTATCTTCACTTGTTAATTCTCTTGATGAGAATAAATAGGTCATCGATACAAAGTGGCGAAATCAAAAGCGTTTCTTTTATGTTTGAGGAAGCTGGGATAAGAGGAACAGGGAACCTCAACTCTCTATATGTTTACGTTCAATTGTCCACATTTTTCCTCATTTTAAGTGTCACTATTACATATTTAAAAAACTCCAGACACTAACAGTTGAAACCCCATTCGATATTTTAAATATTCAAAAATATATACACTTGTGGATCTGAGTTTAAGGAATAAAAAAAAAGGCTCATGAATTCTCTACTTCATTTCGCTGGATCTCAAGACATTTTATAAAATATAAAGCAGCTCAAGCTTATTAGCAATTCGAGACTTTACAGTGTTTCTGCTTCCCTTCAATCCTTGGCAGGGCTGGTTTCCATCACTTCCTCAAGAGTTCCTAAAATGAGAACCCTCCGTTAAGGTTTAGATTTAGAGACTTACAAAGTCAAAAAGAAATCATAACTCCTACACTTTTAATCATCCATCCTCCTGGTCGATGATTTACCCCCTACTTCCCACCAGGAAATGAAGAAAGTTTTGAGGAACGAGTTATTCCCAATGTAAATCTCCAGTCAGCCTCTGTCAATCATGTTAGCCTTTCCCCCGGGGTAGCCCTTCTCCACCTCCTGCCTGAAAACCACACTACTATTTAATTGCTTTGTGACTTCACCTTTTATTAAGAGGCAGGAAAAACATAAAGAGCTAAAACAAGGAGATAAGCCCATGGCCATAAATCGTCCCCTTAAGCAATGAAACCTGCCTCTCTGGCGCAATAAGGTGGGCACTGTGAAAACCCCCGACAAGTGCCATTCTGCAGGAGTCCGGGGTCCCCATCACTTACAGAAACCCCTCCAGGTCTCTGGAGTGCGGTGCCATCGATCAGAACCCGGGGCGGTCAGCCGCCCGCTTCCCATTGCCAGTGTGAAGGGCACAGCCTGCGACTCGCTGCGCTCTCCGCCCCGGTCCACCCCACAGTGTCTTCTATTATCACGGAGCGAAAGAAAAAAAAGACACAGAAGAGAATGAGTGGTGAAAAATTCTATCCCTTGACAGCACCCCAATCTGCGAGCCCCTCTCCCCAGAAATCAGCCTACGTGGTCTATAACCCAGGGAAAACACCTCCGCTGAAGGTGTACCCTCACGGACGGAGAAGAATGTCCCCTCTCCCATCCCGCTGGCTTCCCTTCTGAGTCCCCATTTCTTCCTTTGCCGTGAGATGGAAATCCTTATCAGATTACACCACATTCCTGAGTGTGCCCGAGCCGCCCCTGCCCTCTGGATGATTACATCCAGTGACTCACACAAGCCAAGCAGGACCTGGGGTTTAAAGCCCTGGGAAAAGAGCACTTAGTAACTTTTCTCGCATGTTACCAGCTAGGGAAGAAAGACTTCGAGTGTTTTGAAAGCCTACTGATGTGTCTAAGAAAGTGGGTTTAGGACATTGTTCAGGAAAAGCATGCAAGTATTTGCAGGGGGTGGGGTGAGAGGGAGAGAGTAAGTGAATGTGTGTGCGCGCGCGCGTGCACGTATGTAAAGATCTAAGCATAAAAAAAAGCCTGGTAGGACATATAATAAACTTAGAGGGGTTATATGAAGGGGTGATCTAGAAGGTAGAATCCAAGAGTCAGGTTTTTTTCTGTATACATGTTTTCTGACAATGGGTAGGTCTCGTTTTTTCATTAATTTTAACGATGAAAGGTAAAATCTGGAAAAGAATGGTGACCTGTCTTTCCAAACCAAAAATCAGAACACATGGTCTACCGAGGCATATTCATCTCTCATCTAAAAAATGCAAGAGGCAGTTCAGGAAAAGTGATTTAGTCAGTAGAATGTGGAAGTAATTTTCAGTGATTTCAGTAATTTTTTAGAAATGGAAGACAGAATATCTAAAACAGGGCTGCCTGAAATATCCAGCCAGTTTAGTAGCATTTGATATTGAACAAATGCCACAAGTCCCTAAGTCAGTTAACATCATGTCTTACTTCAGGCCATGGGAAGTGACCCCAGGAGCATCTTTCTTGGTCCTCGGCCAGCACGCTCATGAGGAATTTGGCTCAAGTCAATGAACAGTTTCTGCATTTACTTTTTGCAAAAGGACTACCCAAGGAGAGATGAACAAAGAAACAAGAAACAACATCAGAGTCCCTAAGAAATCTGGGTTGGAGCTCTCTCAAAAAAAAAAAGAAAAAAAAAATTGCGATTGGCTACTTCATGTGGGGAAAAATTAATTTGCATTTGTATTTCAAACCATACTTCAAATTAAGTTTCACACAGATGAACTATTTAAAAATGCGAACTAAAACCATAAAACAACAACACAACGTAGGTGAATGTCTATGCAGTCTGGTTGGACGTGTTGATATTCACTCATTCTCTCTACAAATGTTGCAAAGCGCCAGAAACCTAGCTGTGGACAACACAGACTCAGCCCCTGTCCCCGGGGAGCCACGGACTAGCCAAGAAAACAGGGCAAAGTAAATCAACGCAAAATAATTGCATCCTGGTAAGTCTCAAAGCGATAAAAGAGGATTATGAGATGGAGAATGCCGGAGGGAATGACCAAGGCTGGACAGGACAGCACTCTCTGAGAACCGGAAAATGACAGGGACAGTGAACCACTGATGTGCACTTCTGTGCACGGGGTTGATTTCTTTGAAGACCTTTGCATAAATTCACCCATTTACGCCTCCCAACAGCTCTGAGATAAGTAAGGACTATTATGATGACGACTGTGATGTTCCAGGGGAGGAAGAGTTCGTGAAGGGGTCCAAGGGCATGGAGCTGGGGAATGGGGAAGCCAGGCGAACCCAAGCAGCCTGCTCTGGGGCTCTCTCTGGGGAACCACCTCTCTGAATGAGACAGAGTCAGCCGCAAGTGATGTGTGTGAGCACAAGCGTGAGTGCGTGTGGGTCTGTGTACGTGCACGTGTGCTCACGAACAAAGGAACAGCACCTGCAGAGTCCTGGGGGCAGGAAAGAGGCTGGCACGTTCCCTGGATGCAAAGGAGGCCAGGGGTGCTGGAACACAGTGATCCACAGGGAGAGTAACAGAGGTGAGGCTGGAGAGCAGGCCACAGTAAGGAGACTGCCTTGACAGCTCAGGCAGGGGTGTGTGGGGATGGGACAACACCTGAAAGAGGTCATTCTGCTATGCAAAGGGCTGACTGCAGGAAGAACACTTAAAGGCATTCCTGCTTCCTAGTTAGTCTATATGGGAACCACAGGCAAAAGAGTTCACTACCAAAAATTAAATATTTACTTCCTTTTAAAAACACGGTACAGAATTCAAAGGCAAAGGACATAAAAACTTATACTATTTTAATAATAAAAGATATTTTACAGTAAAAACTCTCTTGCAAGTTACTAACAAAAAAAGCAAATGTCCCTCTGGAGATACGGGCAAAGGACAGGAACAGAGAATTCACGGGAGAAATATTAATGGTTTGTAAATACATGACAAAGGTTCACTTGTCCATAAAACTGGATTAAGGTTTTTTAATTCCACTTTAATATTAAGAAGAGTGTGCGAAAAATATCTCTTGCATACTGCCAGTGGAATTTGTAAACTGGTTCAGATTTTTCACATAATACATGTTAAAAACCTCTTTCCTGAATTTATATTAAAGATCATTAAGAGCAGCCTCAAGAACAGGAGGATATGCATTGCCATATATGTTGGTGACAGATGGTCATGAGCACTGAGTAATGTATAAACTTGTCAAATCAGTCCGTTGTATACCTGAGACAAATATAACACCGTATGTCAATTATGCTTCAATAATAAGAAAAATTATGCCGCCATGACTGTGACCACTGATACGGAGAGAAGTTTACAGTGTATCAGGAAAAGCAAGTTGAAGGGCGCCTGGGTGGCTCAGTCAGTTGAGCGTCGGACTCTTGATTTTGGCTCAGGCATGATCTCAGGGTCGTGGGATCGAGCCCCGCCTCAGGATCCGCACTCAGCGTGGAGTCTGCTTAGGATTCTCTCTCCCCCTCTGCCCCTTCCCCTGTTCTCTCTCTCTTTCTCTCTCAAATAAATAAATTAAAAAAAAAAAAAAAAGAAAAGCAAGTTTCATTTTTATATTTAAAAATCTTATTTAGGCATATACATACAGTAAAGCCTCTGGAAGAACATTAACAGTGGGTATTTAATCGTGGTAGGATTATGTGTGTTAAATACGTCTTTTTTGTCTACGTATCTTTAATTTTTCTACAGTCGATATACATTGCTTATGAGAGTAAGCGAAGTAATCAAAGAAAGTATCTAGATCGTAACATTAAAAGGCTAAACTGTCTAGTAGACGGGGTCACAGACAGGAGATTCAGTGTAGGCTGAAGATGAATCAGGAAACGGTGTGGTAGAAAGGGACTTCTAGAAGCATCTATGAAATCTAAAACCTCATTTCACAGATTAAGAAATCATCTACCCTCTCCCTACTTCATGTACCCATTGCCTGACGGTAAGCACAGCCTCCGACAAGGTTTCTAGAACCAAGAACTGAGAACCATTGCTTGCTTATCCACTCATTAAAACACCACGCACCATTTATGCGACAAGAGTGCATAAATATGGTCACTGCAGTACTCAACTTCTGAGTGACATTATCTGGGTCCTACCTCTTGGGCAGCAAAGGTCTTTGGCAGCCCTCTGGATTCCCTGGTCCATTTCACACCTGGGCTATTCTGAATAGCTCCTCTTTCTCAAATCAAAAACTACAAACCCACTGCTCTTAGTCTCAACCATACCTTCTTCCTTCTCCTTTCAGGAGTTATATTCAGGTCCTAAGTCTGGAGCCCCCTCAAATATTCCTTTCTAAGTCAAAGCATCTGAGTCTACATCCTCCATCCCTTCCCTCCCTCCCCCCTCCTCCCTGCAAGGAGAAAGCCCCCTCCCTCCTCCTCTGCCTCCCCCGCCTCACTGGGTCCCTCGTCCTCCCCCCAACCCCAGGGGGCATGCCACTTGGCTCCTTCCTTTCCTAGCACATTCTAGAGCTGGGTATCGACACCTGTCCCTCCCTCAACTTTCCATCATGTCACGAAGCACCAAGAATGGGGGTTTATAGTCAGAAAGCCTGCGTACACACCCAGCCCTACCACTGACCATCTCCACGAGCTTAAGTGAGCAAGTCACTTAGCTCCTCCTCTACAGAGCAAGGTCAATAGTGGCTGCCCCAGCTCTTCACAGCTCTGCCGTGAGGCTCCAGTGGAGTGCTCTGTGAGCTCATAAAGCACTTTCACGTTCCACTTATTTCACACGCCCGTCATTACTGTCTCCTCGTTACCAGTGACCTGTCAGGATCCACTGAGGCAGGATGGCTACGTGCCACCTTTAGGTTGCTCACAGTGTCAACACAAACAATACAACGATGTGAGCACTTTAGATATTACTGTGAATTACAAATTGGATAATCATCATATGTCACTGCAAACAAGTATAACCTTTTCTTTAATTGTAAGAGTACGGACCATTTTTTTAAGATTTTGTTTATTTATTTGTCAGAGAGAGAGAGAGCACAAGCAGGGGAAGCGGCAGGCAGAGGGAGAAGCAGACTCCCCGCTGAGCAGGGAGCCCGATGCGGGACTCGATCCCAGGACCTGAGCCGGAGGCAGATGCTTAACCAACTGAGCCACCCAGGTGTCTGAGTATGGACATTTTTTCCTTAAAGATTATTTATTTTTAGAGAGAGAGAGCATGAGCAGGAGAGGCAGAGGGAGAGAGAATCTCAAACAGACCGCACACTCATCACAGAGCCTGATGCGGACCTCCATCTCACAACCCTGAGATCTCAACCTGAGATGAAGTCAAGATTTGGACACAACCAACTGTGCCACCCAGGCACCCCTGAGCATGGATTTCTGGAAGACAGTACTGGGCAACAATTAACTGAGCACATACCAAGAGTCAGGCACTGTTCTCAAGTACCTTACATCAACTATCACCTAGCAGCACTGTAAGAGAGGTTTTAGTATTCATTCCATTTTATTGATGGGAAAACTGAGGCCGAGTAGTACAGCCGTGATTTGAACGCAGGCATCTAGCTCTAGAGCCCATGCTCTTCTTACCCACTGTCCCGCAACTCCTTTGTGACAAAGGACTGAAGTGGAGAGAAAGAAACCAGGCAGGAGGCCACAGCTCTAGAGTATCAGAGGCACGAATGTGGACCTGAACGAGGACACCTGGAATCTTTTAGCAAACAAACGTATTCAAATTGCTAACTGCCAATGTTGCTGAGGGCTTAGGGTCACCAGGCACTTCCATATACCACTAGTTAGAATATAAACTGGTACCTGTTGAGAAGACCATTAGCAGAGTGAATCAAAAACGGGAATGGAACATTCCCGCATTC